>NW_022196894.1:31971602-31974368 GCF_008632895.1 Mastomys coucha | reverse complement strand
AAAAAAAAAAAAAAAAAAAATTGTTTTTGAAATAGTATAAATGTTAAGTTAAAAAATATGCCCAGAATCACCATATCAGCTCTTAGTTAGACAGCTGTATACCCCCTTCTTTTTTTTTCCATGTGAAATCATTCTATATACTCCTTATTTCTCATAAGAACATACACGTCACAAACACATATGCATGTGTCTTGCCTACCTGCCTTCCCCAGAAAGGAAGTAAATCAGTCCGGTCTTCAAAGGGATGGTTGGTGGTCTCAAGAGCAAAGCAACTTCACCTTCCATAAAAAGCTAGTGCCAGAAAGGCGGAAGAAAACAATCTCCTCAAAGTGATTAAGGGAGATGTTTGCCTGGGTGGATGATGTTCCTTTCAGCATCCTAAAGGTCACTACATACAACAGAACAGCCAGTCAGCGGGAAGAAGCAATAGGATGACATGATTTCCTTGCTGAACCACTCATCCGTGAACCTTGCTGCCATGTGTCCCACCCCTCACCCCAACGCTGAACGTCTGTCTTCCTTGGCTATCCCTTCTCTCTGGCTTTTCTTGGTTGCCCTTTTCTAAGGCTGCCCTGATATTTATGAAAGGCAGCAGCTGTGGCCAACCCTTCCTGATCATATTGGTGATATTGCTAGAGCTAACCTACATGCATCACTGAAGGGCTCTCTTAACTACTCCACCCTACCAAGGTTCTAGAGGGTCTCAAACTAGGCCCACTCTTTTGCGTAAAGCTGTTTTAGTTTATTGCCATGTGTGTTCTAAGAGAAAGAATGGACAGAGCAGGGACTGCATACTCAACTATGTGATTGGGGATGAACATAGGAGTGATGAGCCATGATTCAGCTCCAATAAATCTGGAGGAAAAGGTCTAGAAATGGCTGAAACACCCATTACACTAGGTGAACAAGCAATTAGTGAATGAGAGTTTTCAGGAATTCTTCCAACCCTTCACTGCTTTAATGATCATTCATTCAAAACACTAGACTTAGCTTCTCTAGAGCAGTCTAATAGCTAACGTCATCTCAGCTGCATTTCAACATCTTGAATATAATGCAGAACTACCTTGTACTGTCACTGAAATTAAGAAAAGCTGCACCTTTAGTGCTTAACTTTCTAAACAACCTAGCAATGTTAAAAAGAACAAAACCGTTGAGTGTGGCTTAGGTTACAGTTCAAAATCACTTGGCTCTTATTGGGTGGCATTGTTTTGCATATTTGCTGTATGATCAACTTCTAGGAAGCCATATTTGGCTGCCTGGGGGAAGTGTACAGAGCCCCTCATTTTCTCCTTTCTAAAAGAAAATATTTGTCCATTCCAGTCTCTTGTTCATCCTGCTGTCTCAAAGATGAGGAATTTCTTTGCTCTTAAGAGGCCTGCAGTTTTCACTGAAATACTTGGTTTTCCCATCCTTAGGCTGCGTCAGCACTCCTGAAGTGAACTTGCTAGTGATGGGTAATGAACATCAGTTAGCAGCACACACTGGCCTCTGGGAGTGCTGGTGAGGACAGAGACTCCTAGTCTAGGAGCTGACTCCTCTCCAGCTCTTGTTGCTCTTGACCCCATGCTGGCCTCCAGTACAGTCTCTGCTCTCTCGCACACAGCTGTGGACATGGATGGAGGACCTTCAGAAGGAGGTACTGGAGGATGTCTGTGCAGACTCTGTGGATGCGGTCCAGGAGCTGATCAAGCAGTTCCAACAGCAGCAGACCGCTACTCTGGATGCCACTCTCAATGTCATCAAGGAAGGCGAAGACCTAATCCAGCAGCTCAGGTCAGCGCCTCCCTCCCTGGGGGAGCCCACCGAGGCCAGGTCAGCATGGGCAGTGATTTCCAGTGGGGAATGCCTCGGGCTAGATACGAGATAAGTCCTGTCCCTGTCTTGACTCAGCCATAGCCTGCTTTGTGGTCTTGTATAAGCTTGCATTTCTCTGTCTGTAAGACTTACAAATGCCTGCATCACATCCAGCTTAAGTTTAGACTGAAGTGTTCCAGGAAAGCAATAATGAATGTTTCATAGCATTATTTATCACTCAGAATGATATTCAGCAATCGATAAGAAAGATAGCATTTTCATTAAGAAATATGATATATTTGACCATGCAAAGAGGTAGACATTGTTAAATATAGTGTTATTCAGCTGCTTCATCCAGCACAGCTCCATAGATGGACCTTTCTGTGGCCATGGAAGAATGAATTAAAAAATACACAGACACACAGGAAAGCTGGGATCGAGTGAACTGGGGTCTCTGAGGAAGGAGCCTCAGCACATTTATTTTACACAGTTGAACAGAGAAGAGGGATTCTTGCATAAAGCTGAGCTAGGAGACAGGGCTAATGTTATCAAATAGACAGGCTTAGCTAATCTCAGTAGAAGCAGTCTCTGTAGGAGAGAGTCTACAGACCATAAATAGCCAAGGGGAGAAGTCTACAGCAGACATTTTCTACATACGTTATGAACATCCACACAGACCAGAGAATGGCAACTCTCTGAGCCTCACCTTGGAGGTAGTGGGGAAAGTCCTTGCTATGGCCAGTTCATGCCAACCACCACCCTCCTCTCTCTCTCTCTCCCTCCCCCCTCTCCTCTCTCTCTTTCTCTCTCTTTCTCCCTCTCTCCTCTCCTCTCCTCTCTCCTCCCTCTCTCTCCCTCTCTCTCTCCCTCTCTCCCTCTTTCCCTCTTTCTCTCCTCTCTCTCCCTCTCTCTCCTCTCTCCCTCTCTCTCCCCCTCTCTCTCCTCCCTCTTTCTCTCTCTTTCTCTCCCTCT
>NW_022196894.1:31953097-31970584 GCF_008632895.1 Mastomys coucha | reverse complement strand
CTCTCTCTCTCTCTCTCTCTCTCTCTCTTTCTCTCTCTCTCTTTCTCTCTCTCTCAGGCCCTCACACATTCAAGGCTTCCTCTGCCCACATCCACCATTTGATCTTGGGCCTCACTCTGAATCCTGTAGCACCACTGCTTTGCCTTGGGTGCCATTATGACCTTTCTACAGTCCCTTTCTATCTGGATAATGAAAGTCCTCTGTTGTCAACACATACAACTGAGTAAATCAGGAAAGATCTGCTGAAAGCATGTACTGGTTTAGAATTGCCCGCACCATTCATTGTTTTCTGTTGGCATCGATGTTAGTTCCTATCCCTGTCAAGGGCACTGGCTTCTCAGATAAAGTGTCACTAAGCCTTAGGCAGGCCCTCAGCAGTCAGCCCCATGCCCAGGTGCTGCATAAATAGGATTTGATGGTGCTAATGATGCCTGCCTCCAGGGACTTGTTCCTGCCCCCAAATCACCAAGTGCTAGGACCTCTGCCAGCTATAGACAGAAATAATCTCACCAACGAGTCCCAGGCCAGCCCTGAGGCCTCAGGGTATCACTTCAACTGGAGAAAGCTTTTTTCTCCATTCCAATTGTCCAATTAAATAAACAATGAAAAATTACCTTTAAGAGGCCCTGGTATTTTTTTTTTCTGTTGGAAATTAATCATTTCTATTCTAAACATGCACATGAGATGTACTGAATTTTCCTATTGCATACTAACAAGACAGCCTCTTTGCCTTTTCCCCCAATTCATCTTCATGAATATATAATGCATGACAGTTTGGTCTGTCTACCTAGGAAGCTCTGCTGTCATTTGTTTCTAACAAAAAGTCTAACTGGTGGGCAACCACTTAGGCTGTCCGAGCTTCAGCTGCCTTCTTTGTATAATTAAGGCACATGCTCTAGACTCTCTGTCAGCTGTAGGATATTATGATGGTTTTGTCAGAAGAGAACTTTGAAATGCTTTTCACAAGCTGGCCAGCTGCTCTTGCTCTTTGCAGGGCTGGGCCTGCCCAGATGCCCAGATCCTCACAACTGCTAGTTCGCGCAGTGCCCAAGGGCTTAAGGCTGCTTAGTGATGGCAGAGGCCATGAGTGAGTGGCATCTGCTCTATAGTGTTTATGACCATGGTGGGTTGTAGCAAGGACCCTATGCATGTGCCCAAGAGCACGGTGACACTCACCTTTATCCACAGGGTTGACTCGATCCTGTACTTCCCTCCCTGACATTAGAGAATGGCAAAGAGCTGGAAGTGGGTGGAGCTTAGTGGACACAGGCAGGATCTCTATATACCTTGGAAACAGGCCTTCTCTGTGTTCGGTATTCTGACACTCCTCCTTGGAGTTCTGAGCTGCTTGTGTATTGTCTCTGTGATTCCTACTATGACACTGCATAGAAGCTGTACAGCAAGGTAGACATTATTATCTTTCTTCTGGATGCTGTATGGGGGAGTGATCTGAGAGAACAGCCAGATCCTCCTGATGGCAAAACATTCAACAAACACTAGGTGCGCATCATTAACCACCCCTCTTCTTTAACAGTTGGAGTAGTCACACAATAGTGGAGACACAAACTATGCCCATTTCCCACCCTGATGCACCAAGAGCAGGAGGTAGGGCTGGGAGCTTTCTGAGTGGCACAGGGAAAGCTGTTAGACATGGTAAGAGCTCTCATTATCTCCAGGAACAGACAGCATGCACACAGGCCCTGCTGCTTCTGAGACAAGCCAAAACTAAAAAAAAAAAAAAAAAAAAAAAAAAAAAAAAAAAAAAAAAAAAAAAAAAAAAAAAAAAAAAAAAAAAAAAAGTACCTGGCCTTTTGGATCTGCTTAGGAGAGAATGCAACACTAACACTTCCTCCTTTGCCTACTGACTTCTTAAATTTCATAGGAAACCAAGGTGTCATAAGATAATAGGCATGCCTGTTTATTTCACATATTAGAGCTCTGTCTATTCCAAATTCTATAGAATGTAAGCTTCAGACGGTCTATGCTTTCCCATAAGTAACCTCTTTGGTGGGCGCAACACCCCCAAAATCATTCCACTCTGCAATGTGTTTCTTTCTTTCTTTTTTTTTTTCAATGTGTCAATGTGTTTCTTATCCCTACTACTTTTGTATGGACTACTGCGGGAGCCGCCCCCTCCCTTCCCCCTGGATGAGTTCTTCTGTTTCGTTAAACCCCAAATCCAAATCCATCCTCTCTGAATTCCTCGTCTTTTGTCCCATTTGTATCAGCCAGCCTTACACTCCCAGAATGACTGTGCCCGAGGAAACCCTTGACACTTCCTTGTGCCACTCAAGGGTTAGCCATGATTCCTATAGCATGCTCCTGATTGCAGTTCACACAGCTGCCTACTCTATACCAAGGTCTGGAGTGAAAGGGGAGAGAGGTTAAGTCCACTCCGTGCAGGAGGTAGCTGGGGCTGGGGCTGGGGCTCCGGCTGGTGATTTCCCAGGGCCACCAGCTGGAACCTAAACCATGTTTATAGACTCCATATCCTAGTCTTTCCTCACTATAGTGTGCAGTCTGTTTCAGAAGACCAGCCCACAGGGCAAGCATTGCGTTGTGAAGTAGGAGAATAATTTTGGTACCCATGATGTCATTTTAACAGTCCTATGAGACAGAAATAGGACAGGTTTTGATTTTACTTTTCAAATCCCTTTGTCTACCTCTATGTGTTCTGCTATGTATGTGCATGTGTGTATTAAAGCTGTGTCTTAGACTACACATGAGCATGGAACGGTTCTGTTTCTCTGACATCATATGCCCTTTCTCTTAGCTTATTTTATCCTATCCCTTCGAGGATAGGAGAGCAGAAAGTTTTGGAAATAAAGGTATGAATTCCAAAGAGGGTGAATTCATCCCTGGCTCTCTTGCTAAGAAGAGGGTGTCAGGTCACAGTGGCACTTCCACAGGTTGGTTGGTTAATGACTAACCTGAAGCACTTTGCCACCCCACTCCTCTGTCACTTTTAACATAGCAAGGCCTCTCCCTCTCTCCTTCCCCCGCTCTGCCACAGGGACTCAGCGGTATCCAACAACAAGACACCCCACAGTAGTTCTATCAGCCATATTGAGTCTGTCCTCCAGCAGCTGGACGATGCTCAGGTGCAGATGGAGGAGCTGTTTCATGAGCGGAAGATCAAGCTGGACATCTTCCTGCAGCTACGGATCTTTGAACAGTACACCATTGAGGTAGGTGGGAATGGGAGGAGAAGACAGGAAAGGAGGAGAGGGGGATAGTGCATGTTCTGAAGGAAGCATTGCAGGCAGTGCCATGGCTGCATCCATAGAGAAATCAGAGGGAGGGATTGTGTGTCTGGCTGTTACTGTAGAACTCTCAGAATTCCCCTTGCACTAGGATCTAGCTCGTCAATCACCTTTATCCTGACTGCTAAGCAGAGCCTCTCTGCTTGCTTCCTGTCTGTGGATACTGTTCATTATTACATTCTTGTGTGGTTCCTAAAAGACTGTGTGATTGGCTATTGAGTACTCTATGGCTTTCATGGGTAGAATTGTTAAAGTTAGGCACCCTCCCTAGCTGACGCACACAAGCCAGGCATTCGGGGAAGTCACGCAGCAGCCATGATGTCAGGAGCTACAAGACAAAAGACCTGTCTCCCCAAGGGGTCTTGGGAATCTGGCTTGGTTGTAGAACCCTTGCCTAGTATGAGTGAAGCCCTGTGCTCCTAGCACCTCAGCAGTGTGTGGGGGTGAGGGGACGAGGGTCAGTCAGTCTGGAGAAGGGCTCAGTGATCAGCGACCTCATGACTCAGAAGGAAAGAACAGTCTGAGATAAGGCAGATTCTTGCTTTACCATGGACTCTTCTGGAAGATCAGAGTTGCCATTGACGTACCCTTCTGGTATCAACTGGTAATAACTGCCTCACAGAGTTATCATTGTTGTTATTTCTGTCACCAGTAGAGGTTCTGGAGTGTGGAAAGCAAACGGCACACATGGAACAGCCTCTTCTGAGGTGCTAGAGATTCCTTCAAAGCACGCTTTTCTCTTTGCCCCTGACTGTGACAACAGAGAGGCTACTCTTAGCCTAACACATCTCGGCTGTTTTTCATTTTTTGCAGTGGTAGGGGTGGTAGCCAGCGTCTCTCACGACCTAGTCAAGTGCTCCACTGCCAAGCTCCAGCCACCACGTCCTCTTAACTTTATTTTCTATCTAGAGATCTCCCTCAAGTTGGAACGTCGGAGCTTATGGGGACCTTCCAGGCTAGATTTGTGGGAGCTTTCATTAAACTAGGTGTAAAAGGATGATTTTTACTTTTAAATGTTGGAAATTTCATCATCCCAGTTACAAGTCAACTCAGGATGAGAGAAATGTCCAGGCAATAGCTGCCTTTTTTTCTTCAGTCCTGGAACAAAAGTTTATGTTCAGAATCTAAAAAGTAAAAAAACTAAACTAGCACTGAAAGTTATCATCTTCCTACCCCATACTCTCCTGTGAACACAGCTCTCTGCACCTGTCTCCACGGGGTCCTTATCATGCTTATTTCAAGACTTTGTGTTCTAAAATGTAGGCTATGGATGTAACTTAGTTGCTGAAAACTTGACTAGTATTTAAAACATCCTTATCAACACATATACACACCACCACCAGCACCAGCACCACCACCACCACCAGCACCAGCACCAACACCACCAGCATCACCACCACCACCAGCACCAGCACCACCACCAGCACCAGCACCACCACCCATACCAACCTTTCCTCCTGGTTTCTGTGACTATGTGGCTTTTCTTACACTTTTCGTGGATTTCACATCGGCACGCAAAAGGATTTCAAGTGGCATGTAGCAGCAAAGCATATTTGAAAGAACACTTAAAATACATGTGGGGAAAAAAATGTGTTGCCAGCAATGCAGAGTACTGTGTGAACCTGACAGCCCCAGCCTCACAAGATGAAGGGAAAGAGGAAGGGGTCAGGAGTGAAGATGAAGAGGTTGCATTTAACCAATGTAGAGTTCCCCCTGAGCTCTGCGGCATCCTTCTGGGGATGAGGACATTCCACAAGGAGAGGGTGTGAACACTGAGCCGCCAAGTGGGCGCTGAGAAACAAACCTGAGGGCTCTGTAAGAACAAGTCTTTAAGCACTGAGCCATCCTACCAGCCCTATTTTTGTTGGGTTGGATTTTGTTTTGCTTTTGTTTTGTTTATTTCCCTGAGACAGGGCAGTGCACAGGGATCACAGGCTTGTGCCACCATGCCCTGCAGTCATGAAGTTCTTCTGACAAGACCGTTGTGTACTTCATTTTCCTCTTTCTACACCAAGAAATGTTTGAGGAGAGTGAAACCACCTGAGGGTCAGATGCTCAAGATTTATTGACTAGAAAGCTACGGATTAGAGGACAGAGGTGCTGGCTTAGTCCCAAATTGGGTTAGTTGGCTTTATTTGGACATCAGCTTCACACTGTTATATCTAGCAGGTATTTGCAGAGTCTGTTTGCCTATAGTGGTTCTGGGAAGTCCAATTTCATGTCTGAAAGGCAATCCAAGGCATATGTAGAAAATAGCCTTTTAAAGAGATACAAGTACAAGTCAACTACATTAAAGGTAGAACTTATTTACTGTTGATAAAAGGTTTTTTTTTTCATTTACAGAATCTATATTCTTGAGTTGTTCTACATACAAGATCCCCTCCCCAAGTACTGGACAGTGCCTTAGAGTGCTTGGTATGCAGTGGGGAAATGGTGTGAGGACCTGATAAAATGAAAGAGATAAATGTAGTGGCTTGATTCTGTATCTGTTGATACAGAATATGATATTCAGATAGGGTCTTGTCCCTATCTGGGAGGAGATAGTGCTGCCTTCTAGTCCTAGATAGAAATGGAAATCCTGCCAGACCTAGGGGGAGTTCTGCCTCCCTCCAGTCAGATTGTCAGAAGTTATTTTTAAGGGTAATGAAGTTGTTTCAAATACCAGCTATGCCTCAATGTGGGGATGAAGAACACACTCCTGGAGAAGTTTCAGTGTGAAACTGAAGGTGGTTTCTGTGAAAAGAGCCACGTCAGAGCTGACATAAGGCAGGACCGTGCCTATGGGGGACCTGCAGCTCTGGTTCTGTTCCTAAAGGAAGACATTTGGTGGACACAGTATAAGTTTCTAGGGATGTCTGGAAGTGAACAGGCCCACCACCCTGACTTCTGGGGGGTGTAAACATGGCTCTTCAGTCATCTCACTCATGGCTGAGATGAGCTAATAAATTTAAACATTAGGAAAGCACAAATCACTCTCCCGTCTCTTTCTACATGATAATGAGGGCATGTATGCCCTCACATTATTACCTGGAATGAGATCCTAATGCACCCACCATGGAAGTGGAACATCCCAGATATTTTAAGTTCAGTACCAGGATATGGCTACATTCCTACCATACCTTCCTCAGCTTCCTGTCTTGGATGGTAGACAAAGGCTCGGAGTGCAACATGATGTCCTATAAAGTTCTCCCGTAGGCTCAGCCTTCCTCTGGGAAAGGCATTCATATGAATTCATCATGACAGAAGAGATCAGAAGACAAGTGATAGTAACATATTTCAGAGTGGCAACAACTTGGGTAACTATTTTATCTTTGATGTTTTCCTACATTTCTAAATTTCCTACAATTAGGATAATCAGAAATTAATATAAAATACTTTTAGAAGTAGGGATAAGCCAGTGGTCTCTAATTTTTTTGATTATTCACATTTTCAATAAAATATTTTTGAATATATAGCCCCCTACATGTGCATGCTTAATAGTTTCTAATTATAAAAATGTTCTGTCACTGTCTAGCAATCCCAACACTCCACAGTAACCTTTGGGTGTGGCTTAACTTTTCCATGAGGTATTGAGATTTTAGATTTCAAATAGTCTTCTAATGATTTCCAATTATTTTTTGCTTGTTTAACAGATTTGGTTTGATTGCCACTGTCTCTTTAGTCCATAATGTAATAAAAATTGCTGTTTAGCCATCAGCAATTTTTTACTTTCAAGATTTGAATTCTCTCCAAACAGCATTTTCTTTGCAGAAAGCAAATATAAGCCTGATAAGCCACATGTCTCTGTCCAAGGTTGGTTTAGTTGAAACTAGATAATAGATAAATCCATTTAATGGGGACATGAATAGGGCAATAACTTGAAATATGCTGACAACAATGAACAGGTGGGCCTCAGCCTCAGGATTGACTGTGGCTGCTGCCATCTCTAGGGAGCCCCCTCCCACTCCGTACCACACAAGGCCACCTGCCTTAGTGAGACTCTAGGGAAATGTCACAGATTTTTTTTATCAGTCCTTATAAAATATGTGCAGATAACATGTATGGATACATATAGAGGGAGACTTTCCTTCTAATCAGTGATTAACTTGGTGTGTTCCTTGAGGTGAGTGCATGCAAGTACACACACACACACACACACACACACACACACACACACACCAGAAGATTACTCAAAATGACACCAAAAAATAGACTCTAAGTAGGTAATTTTACAAAAATATGGACCACATACACAGTCTTCAAAAATATCTCTCATTCTGCAATTGCAGAATCTCTCATACAATTTGAAAGTTGTATGCAACATTAACCCCAGTAAAGAACAGAACAGTTGACTCTAAGTTATCAGGTTTGTATGAGAATGAGTTGGGACCGGGCAGAGCCAGGAAGGTTTGTCATCATAAGAGGAAGCTTCTGCCCAGAAAAGGAAAAGCGAGTTGTGCCCTACTGGTGCTCTTGACGTCTCAGCTGACAGCGTATATAGATGTTAGTGTCTTAGGTTAGAAAGTGATTGCTCACTTGGCTATTCTACTGCATAGAAATTCAGCACCGTGAACATTTATCAGACACCTGCATGCTTAGGGTACAAGGATCTCTGCCATGTTAGGGCACAGGCTGGGAGAAGCGCCTAGACACAGTCATCAGCATACTGAGTCTATGACAGGAAGGCACAGCACACAACATAAGGAGCACAGACTAGTCAATGCCTGGCCCAGCTGAGCTGCAACCAACATTTTCTCCTTTTTTCATGAGATTACATCCAATGAGAAAGTCAGTTGGTATCTAGATTTTGTATCCCTAGAGGGTGTCTTCCAATCTCTACTAGAATATCTCCAGAGCCCCTCCCATCCCCCAAAAAGGGTTAAAGATATGTAGCAGTATCTAATTACATACTCAAATTGATCCCAGTGGTGGTGGTGGTGATGGCAATGGCGGCGACAGCGGTGCATTCCTTGCTACCTGACCCAATGTTCTGGGTTCCCAAATAAAATACACACACACACACACACACACACACACACACACACACACAGCTTTTATATTTTGATAAGCCTTAGACAGCTCAATACCTGGACCATTTCCTAACCTCCACATGGCTAATCTACTTCCCTCCAATATCCCCAAGTTATTACTTATTAAAATCTATATCCCATCTTTGCTGCTCTGGACCCAGTCAGGTGACCCCCACCAGCTCCTACATGGAGGCTATGCTGTCTGTCCTGTATCTTCTCAGGCATGGCATCTCCTCTTCTCCTTCCTTCTTCCTTCCTCTCTGACCCTAGCCCAGGAATCCTAAAAATCCTGTCTCTGTCTGCCCTGCCCAGCCGTTGGCTACCAGCAACTTTATTTACCAGTCAGAACCAACTGGGGGCAGGATCCCCCAGTGTCTTAGGTGCAGACATGCAGATTCTCAATCAAACAATTTTGGGGACCCAAATTAACATAATATAAGAAACATTAGGTCAAACCCACTACAAAGATAAGAAAGGAAAAAAAAAACAGGATTTTATTATTTCATTGAATCAAAATCTCTGATCTTTTTATACTTTTGCCCTTGACTATCTCCTGGAGAAACTAGAAAATGAAAAAAAAAAAAGTTTAATTTCAAATTCCTGAAAATATTTGAGTAGACTATCGTGGGTATCTCCTGTATCTAAACATCCATAGATTTCTTTTCCACGTGGGATGCATTCCCAGGTCATTCTAGAAGGGCATGGGCTCTGGGCCTCACTGCTTCTCACTGTCCTCTGATGTACTTGGCTGTAGTTGGCTGTGCCCTGTTCACTTGCCCACACTGAGAGTGTGTCCTGTCTAAGACTCTGAACTCTCCCGAACATCAAGGCAGGGCCTTTCCAGTGACATCATGCCCTGACTTGTCTGGCCTTGTGTTGTTATTGCTCTCCCTTCAGGTAAGTGCTTCTGGTAAACTACCTTTTTCTAACTTAAATGATAGGTTCCATCCATTTTTTTTCAGGACTTTCTTCCTTCCTTCCTTCCTTTCTTTCTCTGTTTCTTTCTTTCTTTCTTCCTTTGCATTCTTTCTTTCTTTTTCTTGTTTTCCCAGTGCTACAGCTTATGAGAATGGATATGCATCCTGATCCATAAGCACAAGGCAGAGAGAGAGAGAGAACTAGGAATGGCCTGGGTGTTTTGAAACCTCAGAGCACTCCCTCAGTGACAGGCCTTTTCAACAAGGCCACACCTCTCTATCCTTCCCAGACAGTTCCTCACACTGGGAACCAAGCATTCAAGTACAGGAGTTTATGGGGGCCATTCTCATTCAAGCCACTACACTGATTTATGATTATTTTTAAAGAAAAGGAGTAAAAAAGGGAAGGAGAAGAAAAGAGGAAGACTAATTTTTATCTAGAAGGGACAGAATAAAATACTTGACCTAACAAATTCTCTAGACCTAAATATCTAGGAGGACTAGAAATGGGAGGAGCCCACGAAGAGGGCTGTCTGAGATGATTACAACTTCTATACATCAGTTGATTTTGGTGAATCAATCTATTCTGGTAGGAAATTCTTGGGCTTCCTTTTTTTTTTTTTTTTTTTTTTTTTTTTTTGGTTTTTTTGAGACATGGTTTCTCTGTGTATCCCTGGCTATCCTGGAACTCACTCTGTAGATCATGCTGGCCTCAAACTCAGAAATCTACCTGCCTCTGCCTCCGAAGTGCTGGGATTAAAAGGCATGTGCCACCACTGCCCGGCGGGCTTCTTTTCTTAACTTTTAATCTTCTCTAATAAATAAAGTTTTAGCTATTTATCTAATTTCCTTTCTGGTGTCTTTAGAACAGACAATTGTTAGAACAATATTCTTTCCAAAATATTTTTCAAAGAGGTCATTGTTCTTCGGGCCCCTTGAAAAAGACCTCATTCTTTAGCCACACACTGGGCTTAACCATCCTGATCTAAAACTCTAAATCAGGAGAGTGGGCAAGACAGAGGCCCTAGAGCCACTTGGGTCCCTGAGCAGTCAGAGTTGATGAGGAGCTAATTGAGTGGAAGAAAAAAAAAAATCAAAGTAGGCCAACAGAAAGCTGAGCGCTCTTGGGAACCTTCTATTTCCTCTATTTCCTCTCGCATTTGGTTCAGGCTCTGCTTCAAGCTTGACCAAACTCTCTTCAAACACAGTTAAATCACTGAGTTCATTTCCAGTGCAGGCTCTAGTTCTCAGAGTCTTGTCTCTGTGAGAGCAGACACACTCATACTCTCACCCCAACCCCAACCCCAACCCCATGTTTTGGGATGAGCCAGAGAATAGCCCCTGGCCTGGCACATCATGAAGCTGATAGAGCTGATTTGTGGTAGAGGCAAATGAGGTCTGCCACGGTACCCAGCAGGTGGTAGTGAAGCTGAGCTCACTCTCCGAATCAGCCTGAAACCAGCTGATTCTCCATGGAAAAGCGTAAGGTACAGCTGGAAAGCCAGCCTTGCTCAATAGCGGTAAGGTGGGGGGGGGGGTGGGATTAGAAGCCATTAAAAAAAGAAGGGGAACAAAAATGAGACCCTGTTGTGGGAAAAACCCTAGTGAGAGGATGCTCCAGAGACTAATTTCATCTCCAGAAAACATTGAGTACATATAAGTCACACTAACTGATGGCTCTGGCTGACCATGCTTTAGGAAACTAGGAAAGGGAGTGAATCGGATGCCAACTGCAGAGTGTGCGCCCTGGAGTTAGCCTAGGGAGTCAGATGTTCAACAACCGGTTCTGGAAACCCCTGTTCTTCAGGCCACACAGTAGACTTGAGCTTCATCTTACCTTTGTCAATCAAAAAGGATGGTAAGGGCTGAGCGGAGAGGAGGCAAGAGGGTAGAGACACTTCACACAGGTGACCACACGTACTTTACCTTTGGTTTCAGACCTCTGAATCTCTCCCTCCAACCCGAAGCCTTCTTTTGGGGACCACCGGCTGGTAGAAAACTTTCCATGTCAAAGATTCCTGGTCTTAGACCCTATCTGGAGTCTTCCTGTGAGAAAAAGAAGCACTGTGGAATCAATTTTATAGAAGCAAAGCTAAACTGAAGTAAAAGGCCCCCCCCCGCCCTTTTCATGCTATGGTTTTAGTTTTGTTCTAATTTCCTGTATGATCCCGCAAGGAGTAGACCTGAAGTCAGGTTCTGACTAGTTCAGTAGATTATCTCAAAAATAATTTATATCCAGACCTATTAAGGACACTTACAAATACATAATCAGAAGAAAAGTCATCAGCTGGATATGGTAGCATACTCTTGTAACCCCAGCAGTTAGTTGGAGGTGGATGATTTCGAGTTTAAGGTCAGCCTTGGCTACATAGCAACATTCTGTCTCAAAAACCAAACACTGACAGAAAAAAAATATATTATCTGCATCAATCACCACGAGACACTAATGACAGAAGATGGTGAGAGGGTAGAGCAACTGGAGCATCCATACATTGTAACTAGGACCATCACACGTTATAATCCCCTTGAAGAACTCTGCCGGCAGCTTAGAAACCTGAACCTGTTCTACTCAACGGTAGTGAGAAGCTGTGCCCACACAAAGTGGTCGAAGTATCCTCACATCAGCCTTATTCACTGTAGCCACACACTGGTCAGCAGGAGAGAGGATAAGTAAGTTGTGAGCCATCTGGACAATGGATTCCATTCTTCTACATCGAGGACTGAACTGCTGACATACAGCAGCAATGCCTATAAGGTAGCGTGCTAAACACAAGGCCAGACAGTGGAGCACATAATACTCTGATTTCAGTCATAGAAAATCCAAAACTGGGCAGACCTATACCTGATGGAAATCTGAAAGTGTCTGCAAGGAGGGCAGGACTGACTGGAAATGATCACAAATGAGGTCCCTGAGGTGACGGGTGTGTATTTTGTTTTGGGTGATGTCTATACACCCAAATGTACGAAACTGTCAAAACTCTCAGAACTAAGTGCTCAAAATACGTGCATTACATGTAAATCATATTCTAATTTCTAAAATTATAGAAAGAAAAAGCCTACTTACATGCCTCTTTTATAACAGCATGTTCCTTCTATAAATTCCCTTATAAAATGAGGTATGTCTTATTTTCCGTTTAACCCCTATCTGGTGATGGGAAGTAAAGGGCCCTCCAAAATAAGGATCCAAAGGAAATGTGTTAGCAGGAAACCTGCTGGTTCCCAGGTCTCCTCCACAATGAGTAGATACTGGGTTTCCCTGCTGAGCTCAGCAGTTCCTGGAGTTGACCTGAAAAGATCTGGGGCATGTGAGGTAGGGAACTCTGAGCAGTGAGGGAGGAACTCTACAGTTCAGAGTCTCCACTTCAAAGACAGCTACTGTGCTTTTATCTGTTTCTGTTTTGCTGGAAGAAAGATCTTCGCCTTAGACGACCAAGTAGAATCCTGTGACCTAGACAAGCAGCCCCGATAAAGGACTGCTTTGCTCTCCCAACCCAGTCTGCACACCCATAGCTTGGATACAAGGGCATTTCTTTTGCCTCTGGCTGGCTCCTACTTCCTGGAGTCCTCTGATGACTTTAGAATAACTTGCATCTGGTCACTAGAAAGAGGATGCTATCTGTCAGCTGGGATAGACCCAGGGTAGTGAAAACCACTAAGCTGGGGCTCTGGGGTATGTGCTTAGACTGCTGGATCATGCTGCAAATGTATGAGCCAGAGAGATTTCCATTTCCACTCAGAAAGGTGACCACACACAAATTGTTGCCTTCACTGGCTCTGGGTAAGACATAAGAAAACATAACAGAAACTTTGATTCAGGGTATAATGTAATTCTGTGCTTTGGAGTTCCTTCTCTGTGGTTCACTGTAGAGAATGTAAAGAGGGAGAGGGCTTGGCCTTAATTAGCAGAAGACAGTAGGCAAATTGGGTGGAATCACTTGAGCTGGGTGCAGAAAATGAAGTAGCTAATCCCCACCAGCCCAGTGCTTTTATTTGTTCCGTGTTCCATGTTTCATTACATCACTACTGCTTTCTGTAGATTATAATCTACTTCATTTTCAAGATCAGTGGCTCTCAACCTCCCTAATACTTCTGCCCTTTAATACAGTATCATGTTGTGGTGACCCCCCCCAACCATAAAATTATCCCCAAATGGGGGCTAAAGAGATAGCTCAGAGGTTGAGAGCACTGACTGCTCTTCCAGAAACTGCAGAGTTCAATTCCCAGCAACCACATAGTGACTCAAAACCTAATGAGGTCTGGCACCCTCTTCTGTCATGTAGGCATATATGCAGGCAGAACACTGTACATATAAATAAATAAATAAATCTTTTAAAAATAGCCCCAAGTAAAATTATTGTCGTCACTACTTTATAACTGTAATTTTGCTACTGCTATGAATCTTAATGTAAATATCTGTGTTTTCTAATGGGTCTTAAGTAACCCCCTATGAAAGAGTCATTGAACCCCTACCCCAAAGGGGATTGAGATCCACAGGTTGAGAACTACTGCTCTAGAGGACCAGTACACATGAACACATAGTTTGGTCACTCTTTTCAGGTATAGCCCCTTGTAATGAAGAGAGCATCTAGCACAGTGGAACACAGGAACCAGACGGGAAGTCCTGGCTTTAGTGTCCACTAGCTCTTTAACTGATGATGAAGCCTGAGTCATTCTCCAGGCTTCTCTGGCTTCCAATTTTGGCTTCTGAAGTAAACTAATTACTTAGCTCTTAGTTCCTTCAGTTATGAAGTATTTTTACAGTAACAGTTGTAAAGTGATAGATGAAGTCTTTGCAGATAGGAAAACTGAGCAACTGTATCCCTCACTATCAAGGCAAACTTCAGCCACAGTAGTCCATCTGCCTGAGTGAGGCCGACCTGGAGATCTGCATACTGCCTGCCTGCATAGGTCATTGTGAGAGTCACAATGAGATGAATATGCCAAAGCTTTATAAACTTTATTAGCCTTTCATTTGCTGTTGCTATAGACATTGAAATTGCTATAAAAAAATGGTTTAAAACCTGTGTATATGTGGTTATAGTTTAAGGGTCAAAGAGGACAGCGAGGGGTGGGTTAGTTGATAAGGTTACAGCCAGGAGCTGTAATCTAGCATCGCCCTGTGCACCCAGCAAGCCCCGGCTGATGGTGGTGCTTTTCACAGGTCACCGCAGAGCTGGATGCTTGGAACGAGGACTTGCTCCGGCAGATGAATGACTTCAACACAGAGGATCTGACCCTGGCAGAGCAGCGGCTACAGCGCCACACAGAACGGAAGCTTGCCATGAACAACATGACGTTTGAGGTCATCCAGCAGGGCCAGGACCTGCACCAATATATCATGGAAGTGCAAGCCTCAGGTAAGCGGCTTCTCATTCTCCTGGCAAGAGAGATGATGGAAGCAAAGGCCCAGTGTGCCCCAGCTTCCACACCATTCAGTTCATCCCTACAGATACAAAGAGTAGAAAGGTTCACCTTTCTTTGTTTTAAAGGAGTAGCAAAATCGTCAGAGCCGAAATAACTTGTGGTCGTCTAGCTTAGGCTGTGGGAAAGATGAGACTGGAGCCAGAGTCTATGGGTCCTGAGGAATGAGAACCAGTGATGGAAGCTAGTGCAGGCTTTCAAAAGTGATAGTTTGGAAGCAGACTGAGAGCAGTCTGAGGTTCCCAGAGCTACTGAGGGCAGTGAGCTCCCATGCCGTGCTCCTACCCGTGTTATGGTGCTTTGCTCCTCCTGCTATTCACAGGTGGGTTCCTGATCTCTGGCTTACACTTCCCAGGATCTGCGAGTTTTGTTCTTGCTTTTAATCACTGGCCTGTATATGAGTTTAAGTAGTGCTGATAAAAGTTTATGGGAGATGGTGTAATTTTATAACTTCCTAGGAAAACATGGCACTTTATTACTTTCTTCTGTTCAAGATTTATTTGCTGTGTTTTCAATAAATGTGTGGTTTCTTTACTGCCGCTCTCTAAGGCAATATTTTCTGGAACTAGAGAGAGACAGAGCAACCCAGGAAGAGTGCTGGTCCAGAAGAAGAGAAAGCACACACCCTTTCTTAGACGTGTGCAATGCTAGAACCCATTCTTCTCTCACCTAGCCACCCCTACCCATGGCTTGTTGGCAAGGTCTTGCTCGAAAGTTTGAAGTAGCTGGGCTGAGACTCTCATCTCTTTAAGGCATGGTTGGACCATGCACCTGGTGATGGTGAACATGAAAACGGAATTGTCCGGGGGTGAGGAAAGTCCTACTGAACTTTACAATACTGTGTTTATTCTGGAGGTCACCCTGTGCCATTCAAATGAATGTTACTTCAGACCCAAGAGGGGAGAACCCAGTGAGTTCCGTTCACTTTCGTCAGCAAAGTTGTTCCATGATCCATCTATGCGTCACACACAGGATGCAGTTGTCTGTGAGACACGGGTCATTCTAAGTGTGCAGCCCACACACTAAGCAGCCTCAGAAGGCCTACTCGCTTACTGGGAACTCTTCAGAACGGCAATGCTCAGGCTCGAGTCTGGGTGTTCATGAATGTGAGTCTGAGACTACGTGCTAACAGACTCTCCAGGTAGACTGTGTTCCCTGCAATCCCAGATGCGGTGTTCTGACATACCAGCTGTATCTTTTCAGGCCCTGCTCAGGAATGGAAGCGTAGGGAACACAGGAACAAGGATCCCTTTCCTATGGTTGAGCGTTTCATCTGCGCTCAAGGGTTAGTTTAGCCCAGCAGCTGTCCTGATGATGCTCTCTCCAGCTGACCATCCAGCTGTGATGAGAGCTTTGAGATACAGAGATACAGAGTAACTAGAAGAGAGGCTGGGCAGAGCAACTCAGATCCTTGCCCTTCATCCTTCCGGACTTGTCTCCAAATGGATATATATGTGCTGACATGACCTTTGGAGAGCCAACTTCTGTCCCAGGATGCAAATACCCACGGTAACAGAAAAAAAGGCCAGGAGCTGGCAGTCTCAGGGCTGCTCAGTGACTGGAAGTTGGCTATGCTTGGCATCCATCTTAACCAGGAGGGCTGAGTGGGTGAAAATATCCCCAAGCAGATGGGCTCCCCACCCCCACAACATCCTGTTCTAGATAGGAGCTTTGTTGAAAGAGGTTTGGTTGGCCTCCTCAGCCCTTTCTACTAAGACTGGCTGTTCCCCTCCACCTACCATAGCTAGCTATTCAGTCTGGCAGAGCCTGTGAGACTTAAAGGGAGATGATTCTATGGGTTTTAGGGAGGATGTAGCCTGTGCTCTGCTCTGCAGAGAAGCATCTCTGCATTCAATCCTGAGTCTACAACAGATCAGGGTCAGTCAGATCACACTTGAGCTAGGAGAAGGGTGGGGACTTGTGACAAATCCAGAGCAGGACATAGCTGAGGAATGTTCAAGTCATAAAATATTTGTTTAATGAACTGTATGTTGAGTAAAGGTGAACAATTGTACTGGAAATTAAGGACTATTATCAAAATTAAGCCTTTTCTCCCTCTCTGCTAAATTAATTAAAGCTTATGCCTGATTGGTTTCAGTAGTTCAAGGAACTAGAGAATTTGCATATGTTTATTTTCAGGTGTGATGTTCATAACATTAAGCCAGGTTTTTCTGAAGCCTCCAGTACATCCAATGCAAAAGCCTTGGAGTGAGTTGGCATCTACCTAAGGATCTAGGGAAACAGGAACAATTCCCACCCATTTCCCGTCCTTCCCCTTTCCCATCCGCAGCTTGTCTGCTTGAGCCTCAGGGTGGGCTGTGGTAGATTTTACTTTTAGGAAAACCTGCTCCCTGAATTTCATGTCCAGTTCTGCCAATGTGCAGCCTGGCTGGGATGTCCTTCATTAGATCTTAGTCTTTTCTGTCATCTACTCCACCATATAGACTCAGTTTACAAATTCCTCCCAGTTCTCATTTGCCATGATTCAGCTTCCTGTCCTACTGACTTTATCCCAGGTCCTGTATCCAGCAAACTGTGACATTTGACCTTAGTACAAGACAAGAACTACAGGACTTATGGATCTATTGCTTTCGTGGTCCAGTCTCAAGTTCCTTTCTTATGTAACATTTTTAAGTTTGGAAAGTTCTTTGTGGAGGCTTAAAGAGATCCCTCAGTGGGTAAAATACTTGCCACAGAGGCAAGTGGACCTGAGTTTGGATCCCAGGGCACAGTAGACACTTCATGCTTCTGTAATCTCAACACTGAGCAAAACAGGGGAGGTGGAGAGACAGGTAAATTCCCATGGCTCAGAGTATAGCCAGTTTAGCCAATTGTTGAGTCCCAGGTATTCAATGAAGAGCCCTTTCTCAAAAAAAA
>NW_022196894.1:31951375-31952996 GCF_008632895.1 Mastomys coucha | reverse complement strand
AAAAGATGGAAAATTATAGAGGAAGATGCTCCATGTCTACTTACAGCCTCTAAACACACACACACACACACACACACACACACACACACACTCACACTAAGTTATAGGTATACACATATACAAGACGGTGGACACACAGTTAATCACACACACACACATATACACATATATGACCATGAACACACACTTAAACACACACAGGCATGTGCATATGTAAACACACACACACACACACACACACACACACACAGTCTTTAAGTCTGTGGCAATAATGCTTAGAATTTATTGTTCCTACTGGGAATGTCAGCCTCAGCAGTTGAAAATCCTGCTGGTGGTAGTGAGGACTGAACCCCATTTAGTTTTAACTTTTATTTGGGGATCAGTTTTCATTAAGTTTAATAGACTGTCCTTTAACTCACTCTGTAGCCCAGGCAGGTCTTGAACCTGCTATCCTCTTGTCTCTGCCTCCTGAATATCAGAGCTTCCATGCCTGCACTACCAGGATCTGATGTAAATACACACTTAAATGAACTATGCTTGCAGACAGCCTCATCAATCATGCAGCTGAGAGCACAAATATAAGAGGAGACACTGGGGTGAATCCCAGTCATTCTTACCACCTGGGTGTCCTGGAACATGATACCCCATCTCCACAAAGTTCTCTGAGGAAGAGCAACCTACAGTTGGGGTACCCATGAGGATACAGTGGATCATACATGAGCATGGAAGAAACCCAATGAGGATGGTGCGTTCAGCGTTGTGTTTGTATTCTAGCCTAGGGAGCATCATATTGGGGTTGCTTAACTTCAGAAGCTTCTTCAGCAATGGGAGTGAGGTGAGGTCTCCTACACAGCAGCCTCTAGCAGGATGCTTATGCCTTATGCCTAGCAAATTCTCAGTCCTGACATTTGCTAAATTAAACAGGAATGAACATCAGTGTGGGTGGGACAGATGAAGGAAAAAATAATAGACAGAAACTAATTTTATTTGTGACATAAATGGAAAGAAAATGCAAAACCTGTGCTTTTTCAGAATGAAAGCTACTCCAGGTTTAGCAGGGATGTGGACTATTAGAAGAAGAGAAGCATGATGTAAGTGAATGCTTTACTAATTCTCCACAATACCATAATGTAAGCCAGTGCTTCACTAGTGCTCCACAATCCTGTGGTGTAAGCCAGTGCTTCACTAGTGCTCCACAATCCTGTGATGTAAGCCAGTGCTTCACTAGTGCTCCACAATCCTGTGGTGTAAGCCAGTGCTTCACTAGTGCTCCACAATCCTGTGATGTAAGCCAGTGCTTCACTAGTGCTCCACAATCCTGTGGTGTAAGCCAGTGCTTCACTAGTGCTCCACAATCCTGTGATGTAAGCCAGTGCTTCACTAGTGCTCCACAATCCTGTGATGTAAGCCAGTGCTTCACCAGTGCTCCACAATGTTGTGATGTAAGCCAGTGCTTCACCAGTGCTCCACAATCCTGTGATGTAAGCCAGTGCTTCACCAGTGCTCCACAATCCTGTGATGTAAGCCAGTGCTTCACTAGTGCTCCACAATGTTGTGATGTAAGCCAGTGCTTCACTAGTGCTCCACAATCCTGTGATGTAAGCCAGTGCTTCACCAGTGC
>NW_022196894.1:31938479-31951109 GCF_008632895.1 Mastomys coucha | reverse complement strand
GTGCTTCACTAGTGCTCCACAATCCTGTGGTGTAAGCCAGTGCTTCACCAATGCTCCACAATCCTGTGGTGTAAGCCAGTGCTTCACTAATGCTCCACAATCCTGTGATGTAAGCCAGTGCTTCACTAGTGCTCCATAATCCTGTGATGTAAGCCAGTGCTTCACTAGTGCTCCACAATCCTGTGATGTAAGCCAGTGCTTCACCAATATTTCACAACACCATGATGCAAGCCAGTACTTCAGAATACAGCTACATTTTGAGAACCACCTGGCGAACATTTTTAAAATGCCAGTGTCTGAGCTCCATTGATTAGGGAGCCATCCTTAGTTAGCCTGCTTTAAGGCTCAGGCTGTCCTTAAGGACTTCTGAAGTATAACCAGAGTCGTCAACATCGATCTAAGAACCTGGCTAAATGACTCTGCACTTTCTTCCTTGGTTTTTACATACAAAATGTCACAGAAAGATGGATGGTAGGGATGGAGAAAAGAGAAAAGATGTTCTCTGTCTGTGGCGAACACAGAAATTTAAGGACAGAAACAGCTGAAAACCTTCTAGGTCTGGCATTATAGCCAGGGATGCTCAGCGCTCTCTCTCTCTCTCTCTCTCTCTCTCTCTCTCTCTCTCTCTCTCTCTCTCTCTCTCTCACTCTCTCTGAGAAAATTAAAACGATAATGGATGCTGAGAGTGTTACTCAGTGGCAGGACACTTGCCTCACATGCTCAGTCCTGGGTCCAATTCTAGCACCTCAAAAAAATCAAAATAATAAAGTGGCACCATGACCTAAAAGCCAAAGAAACTAGAGAGCCACTTGTTATTAGCTGTGACCTTCACACACATACGGTATACACTTAGAAGTTTCATCAGTAATCAGCACTATATTCTCATTAATTTCCCTCAAGAAAAAGGACAATTTGAAAAAAATGTGTATTTGGAGCTGACAAAATGCCAAACACCATATATACTATACCTGGTTCTTACAGCAACCATAGGTTATGATTCCCATTTTACAGATGAAGAGAGTGGGGCTTAGGGAAAGGTACAGAGCCAAGACTGTTATTACCCTTAACGGGTTTCAGAACATAGCCTCAAACCTAAGCCTGTCCCTCCTCAGAGCTCTCCACCATTCTGCACAAACTCACTTCTCCCCCAAAGAGGCATGCTTGCTCACTGTGCAGAGTGATAAATGAGCAATACGAGCCAAGAACAGGGAGAGAAGAAGCAATGGCGAGTGGAACAAACATGGCCCTGGCATCAGAGAGCCTATAGTCCAGTGACAATGTGAGTAAGGTGTAAGAAGTCATCCTTGAGAGGGAACTGGGCCAGTTCCCTATAGGGGGACACTAAGAAGAAATCTCAAAAAAAAAAATTAAAGACAAATATACTCATTCTTTGTTGACGGGAGAAAAAGACAATCTTGTCTTCCCGCATTGTTACTGGGAGCCCCTATGCAGGACAGGCAGGTCTATCATTAAATTGAGGGTAGTGTTGTCAACAAAAGCATACTCTACTCAGAGGTGATGTCTGGAGACGGTCCAGTTGGTAGGGTTTAACTGGAACTCGAACCAGTGTGATTAGGAGCAGAGGAAGGAAGAGTGTGACTGTGGGATGGTGTGGCCAGGATAAGTCCATATGTTCCTCTCATTCCCTTCCCCTGTAACTGAGATTGTAGAGGTGTAGCAGGCATCCTCTTCATCCCTGTAGCCCACATTATATAAAACAAGAGAGACAAACAGAATTGCACAGCCTGGGTCTTGGGGTTCTCAATGACACGCTGAACAAGCTTTCTTGGTGAGTCGCTACCTCTGGGCAGCCATTCACATATGCAGTGGCAGGGTTCAGTCATCTGCCTGTTAGAGAAAGACAAAGCCCAGCGCTCTGAATGCTAGAGATGTGGTGAAGCGTAGGTTGTCTGGAATAGAGTCACACCGTAAGTGCAGTGAAGCAGAGGTGGGTCTGAAATTATATTTCCAGAAAGTCAGCACAGGATCAGAGTTATCCCCCTGCCCCTGGTACATCCTTCACCCCATCCCCTGCTAACCTTCACCCCCAATGTGGGCAAACCACAGGGAGTAGAAATCGCTTCAGCTCTTCATTTTATTTCAGTCCAGAAGATGTTCTACCTACTGCACCCTTCTGGTGACTGAAAATAGTAAGCAGTGGGGGGTGGCTGCCAAAAGAACAAGCCGTTCTCTTCCGTCTCCCACAGATATTTCAGGAGCTGGGACTTGGAATTATGAAACTCACAGAAAAAAATAAACATAAGAAGATACTGAAATTATTACCATGTAACACCAGAAAATATTTTTCCCACTCTCCCATATTGTCCTTATATAAAACTCTATTTTTGCCTTAAGAAATGAGTTTCCCCTCGTGTGGGCGGACTCGCCTGTGCTTCCCAGATGCAAATGCAGGCATGCTGGAGACAGGGATGAGTTTCCAATGGTGTGTCAGGGTGATGGAGGCATCTCTCAGAGAAGACTGAGTTTGTGGATGGCCATGGGTTAAGGTTGAGGTGCTCCTTTGAGAATTTATCTGCAAGGATTTTAATGTGAACCCCCATTACTGGTTGGATCCCTATTCTTCTGTATCTCAGACAGGATATAGCATCAAGATGCTTAGCTGCTTTGGATCGCAGACCACAGAATGAGAAATCAGAGGAAAGATATGGACTGAAGAGTGAGCCATGCATAGCCAAGTAGAGTCAGGGATCAGCATAGAAGGGAAAACCTTCAAATAAGTAGACAATCGTGAGAATCAGGAAACAGCATGGGTCACCGTTTGCATCCTGGACAGGAACCAAGAAGGCTTGAATATAAGAACACCATTGGAAACTCATCCCTGCCTCCAGGCATCTGCACCTGCATCTGCATCTGCATCTGGAAAGCACAGACAGGTCTGCCCACATGAGGGGAAATTCATTTCTGGAGCCAAAAATAGAGTTTTATATGATTCTAACTCAGGACTGGTTCCAGAGCTAGCACACATTCCATGTTGACTTTGCAATCTGAGACTGAAAGTCTAGCCACCAGCAAGAGAAGAGATGAGCTAAAGCGAGTCCCTTTATCCCACCTGGCATTATCAGTGACCCTCCTAAAGCAGAAATCCAGTTGAGGTAGGCTTCCCTGGACCTGTTGCTCATGGGCAGAGAAGGAAGTGTGCAAATGCACTCAATCATCATGAGAGGGATACAGCAAGATCGAGGCAGGGAGGTTGATGAGGGAGCACCGAGCCTTTGGCTGGTAGGTACTGACTGCAGCACCTGCTCCAGGTTGACTGTGTGTCTAGGTTGGGTGCTATGTTCATAAACACTGGAAACACATGTCAGCAAGGGACTGGCCTTAGACCTGCTTTGAGTCAGTAGAATGATGGGCAAGCTCTGTGTGTGAGCAAAACTTAAAGGTAAAGGTTTTCTGAATGTGAATGACATTCATTATCCCTGTGGGATTGTTGGGAACATTTATCATGTATATTTGGGAGATAGCATTGATTTCTTAGGAGACCTAAGTCGTTAGCTGCTTTCATCTAATCATAAATTATACCTAACCAGTTAAAATAGAACATGAGACAGGGTCCTTTTGATTTGGTTTTATCATGTCCAAGATGACTCAAGTTTGTTTATGAATCTGGGTGTTGGCAAGTCTCCAAACAGGGGCTGCCAGGAGCTGTCTCACCTAGGTTGGATCTCCAGAGTTACAGCACCCTCTCTTCCACGTATGAAAAGGAACTGGTCCTGTCATGTGTTAAGAATTGCCTCCTGGACAAAGGAGCTGGCATTATCCTAAGTGAGGACTGATTACAGGATCTGTCCAGCTGCACCATGAGCTGTGTAGCCATTGGCTGAAGGCCAATAATGGCCACTCCCAAAGTCCAGCTTTCTTACATAATTAAACGTTGTCAGCTCCATGCTGCCTGGGCTTTAATTGTTTATGGTTTGTTTGTTTTTTTTTAAACCAGGAATCGAGTTAATCTGTGAAAAAGACATTGACCTGGCAGCTCAGGTGCAGGAGTTACTGGAGTTTCTCCACGAAAAGCAGCATGAACTGGAGCTCAATGCGGAGCAGACACACAAGCGGCTAGAGCAGTGTCTCCAGCTACGGCACCTCCAGGCTGAGGTCAAACAGGTGAGCCTGCCTGGCACCTGCCCTCTTGTAGGGAGGCACATGGAGCCACGGGTGTGCCCTCTGAGTAACCCAGCCTTAGAAAAGAAGTTGAGGTGTGAATTAGTTGGATTAATTTCTGCAAGCCTGGCTGTTGTCAAAAAAGACCCAGTGGGAGAATGGCTCAAACTATGAATGCATTAATCCTCTCTCATACAATGCTCTAGGAACATTCCAGAGGATCCTCAGTGTTCTTCACTGCATGCATTCTCTCCTCTCCTGTGCTTGATTCTGTCACATAGTTAATGAGAAATAAAAACCCTTTCTCAGTAATTATATTCCACTGTAGAGCTAGGTTGCTCTCCTTGGGGCACCTCGGTGCCTAGTCCAGCTCCTAACACAGAGTTGGTAAGTAATGATTCAGTAGTAGTAATTATCATTATTTTCAATGTGTGTATGGTTCTTATAATAACACTTTTGGGAACTGGGAATATTGCTCTGTGGGTAAAGTACTCATCACACCAACACAAGGAACTGAGTGTGGATCCCCATCACCCACACACAAGGCAGGCATAGCAGAGTGAGTGCACCCACAGAGCAAAGTCAGGGTAGGGTCAAATAGAGATAGACAGATCCTCAGGATCCATTGGCTAGCTAGTGTAGATGAATTGGTGAGGTCCAGTCCAGCCAGAGACCCTACCTCAGAAAGCAGTGCTGGGGCTGGAGAGATGGTTCAATAGTTAAGAGCACTCACTGCTCTTGCAGAAAACCCATGTTCAGCTCCCAGCATTCACATGGTGGTGCAGAACTGTCCATAACTCCAGTTCCAATAGAGTTCAATACCTTCTTCTGACCTCTGCAGACACCAGACACATACATGATGTGTATACATATATACAGGTAAAACACTCATGTGTATGAATTCAATTGTTAGGAAAGAAGGAAGGAAGGAAAAGGAGAGTGAAGCTGAGAAAGACATTAAACATTAGTGTGTGGCCTCCATATGCACACAGACGTGCACACATAAATACACACACATGCACATACACATATACATGCACATACACATGCACATACACATATCCACAGTCACATATGTGAATACATACATAAGTATCATACAAGAACATTTTCTTGCCATTTAAAAGTTAATGTTAAAAAGGAAAAGAAAGAGAACTCTTATCTGCACAAGGTATTATATCCAGCATTTTACTGGAGGACATACTCAGAAACATATACAATGGCACACTTGTAAATGTTGCTATCCCAAGCAGCCTACATGGCAGATATTGTGAACAGTGATGGAGGCTTCTCTTGATAGAGCAAAGACTGAAGACGTGGAAATATTAGCAGTTCTACTTCTGGGTGCTATTTCTGTGCCCAGAAATATTCATAGCTTCTCTCTGAGGCAGACACTATTCCCATTCTTCAGATGAGGCCACTAGAGTTAGAGGATCCCCAGACTCTAGTCACAACATGGAAAGAACACACTACTACCCTCCAGGGGTCTAGGAATGCCTGGCAGGTCAGCCTGCCACCTTACCTCAGTGGCTGCTGACGTCTGCATCACCACCTCCTAAGAGACCCAGTGACCTGCTTTGGAGGCCAAGCTTCACCTCCCAAATGATTCTGGGTAGGGAAGCATCTTCCACTCTTTTTTTTTAAGATTTATTTTATTTATTTTATGTGTATGGGTACACTGTAACTGTACAGATGGCCGTGAGCTATCATGTGAGTGGCTGCTGGGAATTGAACTCAGGACCTCTGCTAGCCCCGCTCGCTCTGGCTGACTGTAGCTGTCTTCAGGCGCACCAGAGAGGGCGTCAGATCTCATTACAGGTGGTTGTGAGCCACCATGTGGTTGCTGGGATCCGAACTCAGGATCTTCGGAAGCATCTTCCACTCTTGTACGTGTTTTCTTATGTGCAGGGATAACTGGAGCTTAGATTTAAATTAACTGAGTTGGCACTGACATATCATGTTGTTTAACTACTGCTCAGTTGTTTACATTTAGGATGTCTCTTTCTAATGGTTATGTCACCTTTGTCACGTGGTTGCCATGTTGGATGAAATGGTCTCCATTACCCCGAGCTTCTGATGAGCACTCAGCCAGAGCTCATGTACCCATGTCCTGAAGGTCTGAGAGCCACACACTGAGCTGCTATCTAGATATGCTCAGCCTAATCAGACCAGGGTCCCATCTGAGCTCCCAGGAAAACCTGTTATTCATACAGAGGACATGGTGGAAGTGCCAGCATGACACTAGTGGCATGCATACAAATTTTAACACTCTTGGAATCATGGCAGTGCATTATTTTCATATGGGAAGAAAAGAAAGATCTTACTTCACGGGAATAAGCTGTTGGGTGAAGGATTATCTATAAGTAAGAAAACTGGGGTACCATAGGGTCAGGGAACAACAGGGCCCTCTTGAATTGTTAGGTGAAACTTGCATCTCAGAAATCCAGGGTTTCCCTCTGCAGGGGCCCACAACCCCCCTGTGCATACAGAAGCCATAGAGAGAATGAGCAGCGGAACTCAGACAGGCTTCCACGGACTCACCATATCTGAGATGGGCAGGGGTAGCCTTGGCTCCACAGAGAATGGCACGTGCCTGAGGCCAGTGGGGCTGCAGCATGTCAAAGTCTACCTGTGTGCCCGTGCCTGGTCACTTTCATGAGCAGTGGATAGTAGGAATGGACTTTCAAATAAAGTAGAGAACAGAATACTCCTGATGAACTTTGAAGAAAAATCCAGACTTTTGCTTTTGCTTTTTGCTTTAAGTTCTGTTCAGTGGTCTGATATCTAAATGTAATCC
This sequence comes from Mastomys coucha, assembly GCF_008632895.1. Classification (NCBI taxonomy): domain Eukaryota; kingdom Metazoa; phylum Chordata; class Mammalia; order Rodentia; family Muridae; genus Mastomys; species Mastomys coucha. The sequence goes on along the minus strand of NW_022196894.1, from coordinate 31,944,193 downwards.
CATTGGTAATTTCATAAATTGGAGGACATCATTTCCTTCTGCAGGTGCCTACTCAGCAGCAAGGCATGGATAGCCCACAGGGGAATTGTAGTTAAAAATCTGTACAAGGATGAATGCTCTCAAGAGACAGAGGTAGCCATCTGAGTCCAAGGCCAGCCTGGTCTCTAGAATGAGTTCCAGGACAGCTAGGGCTACACAGAGAAAGCCTGTCTAGAAAAAACAAACAAACAAACAAGAAAGAATGAGTGCTCACCTGACACTTGAGAAACCCGCAGAGGCCTTTCTGGAGGACAGTGGTCCTTCACGGCGGCAGGAACTGCTGCTTGGTTAAGCTACCTTGCCTCATTAGTCAGACCCGCCTTCCTTGTCAGTGGAGGCCCCTTCATCAAGGATCCATCCGATCCAGCTTCAAAGGAAACATTTGTGTCTGATGGAAATTGGTGGAGCAGGAAATATTGATTTCTAAGCTGTTGACACTTGGAAAAAAGGAGTTAATTTAGATGTCAGTATTGATCAGTGAAGCTAAGTTTAGATGCAGGCTTCAGAGAATATATTCTCAGAGAGAGGAAGGGAGGGAGAGAGAGAGAGAAAGAGAGGAGAGAGAGAAGAAGGGGGAAACACCTTAATTGAAGTGCCATTAATGAGGCCAAAATCAGAGGGATCAATACTGTGTTCTGATACTACTCTGTTGCTGGAACTCATACATTAAAGGTTTGCATTTAACTGTGTGTGGCCATCATAATCCTAAGTGTAGTTATCCGGAAACTATATTAAAGTGAAGCTTTAAAGAATGAAGAATTCATAGACATTTGACTGAAATTTATCCTCAGCTATCCCGAACAAATGAAATGTCACAGACTGATAAATGCCACAGATTTCTTGTTTGGTGACCGACTGTATCTAAGGCAGGCAGGACACATAGCTCTGGGGAAAACCAGACCGCAAAGGGAAACCACTGCACTGATTACAGCACATGGCGCAGGTCCCAGGTCACCCAAAAGCCACTCAGATTAGTCTCCAGGCCCCACAGAATTCTCTGGCTGCTTCCAGGAACATTACCACTTAAGGTAAAGATGATCTCTCACATCTATCAGATAAATTCAGGTGGAGATTGGGGGATGATGTAATGGCATAAAACAGAATGCATGTCCATATGGATTCTGTATGTACATATTGAATATAAAATGAGAGAACGTGTATTTGTAAAATAATTGGATTGCTTCTGTGGGCCAAATCTGGCCATAATTTGCTTATAGTATCAGTATAGACACTTAGAACAAAGAAAAATATTAGCCTGCCCTTATGCTTATGTGATGGTTACTGTGTTCATTTTTTGGTGAGTGTGTATCAGAGTCAGAAAGGAGCTGGCACAGGTCCAAGCGAAAACAAAAGGACATTGTTTCCTAATGGAGATAATTAGAGGACATACTGCAATATGGACACAGCCTATAAAGTCATAAATGATTAACACATATAATTGCATGCACGTCCAGAACTAAGGAATTCTGAAGGTAGACATCTAGGGAGCCAAGAATTTATTTTGTGGTTGGAGTCACAGAAGTAACCAGACCTCGAGAGAGGTCATCTACAGTAGCAATCCAGAGTCACTTGACTTGAGAAGAACTTCTTGGCTTTATGGTGGGTATGACCAGGAGAACAGTCGTCTGCAAGCCTTTTCTCCAACCTCCAAGAGAACTGGATCCATGCTGCCCAGTTTGAGGGCATCATCATCTGTGTGTAGCCATTGTCTATTCCTGGTGTGGGTTTACATGAGCCTCTTTGACCCAAGGTCTATATTTTTAGCTCTCCCACTAATCAAAGACAGTCTAAGCTGAGTTCTTGACCTGGCATTTTAGTCCCCAAACAGTAATATTCTTTCTTCTAATCTCTGGTTTCTACATATTCAGTTTCTTTCTGAATACAAACGGTTCTCCAAGGTTAGAGGGACAATCTTTGGATTTTATCATGGTATGAAGTGTTAGAGCAGAAAATGACCTTTAAAGCTATCTGTCTCCATAAAAGTCCCAGTCCCTTTCTCTTTGCTATGATAAAACACCCTGACAAAAATGACTTGCAAGAGAAGGATTTCCTTGGGCTTACCGAGAGATACAGTGTATCGTGGTGGGGAAGCCATGGCAGCAGACACAAAAAGCCATGCTTGTCAGGAGCTTCAGTGCTCAGGAGCAGAAAATGAACAAAAAGTAGCTTACTGTTTAAAGCATTGAGGGCTGCCAGGTAACCCACTTCCTCCCAAAGAGTGTGGCAGAAACCATCTTGGGACTAAGTGTTCATATGCATGAATCTATGGAAGACATTTTTACATTCAAACCATAGCACTAACCCGTTAGGTAAATTGTTACTGCGGTTGATTAGAGCAAAATGCTACTATTATGATGTGAAAAGTGCTTTTACATTAAGGATTTTATTTTTATTCTAACTCTTTTGTTCAGTGAAGGAAAGTAGACACATTTTACAGGTGAGAAAGCTGACCTTTGATTAAATGTTTCTAAAGTCACAGTTTGATATTAATAGGACCAATATTTCCTCATTTTAGTTACAATATTTCCCCCACTGCCTAGCACATTTGGATGCTTAAGGGATAATAACTAACACATTTGACGAACCAGAAGAATTGAAAGAACCTCATAATAGACAGATATGCCAACAGGACTCTCAGTGATCTGATGACAAAGGATGATAGCAATCTGAGAAACTGGTGCGACATCAAATGGTGTTCATTTAAATGACCGAATAAAGTTAAATGGCTTTCTTTTTTTTTTTTTCCTCACTGGGAGAATTGTAACTGAAGAATCACAGCACTATCTATCTTTGCTCCAAACTGAAAATCAAAACTAGCAGCATCACAGGCATCATCATCCAGCTTAGCATTTCCTGCTGCATTGCCTCAGCCCCATGACACCAAAAGGAGGGATATGCAGACATGGAGGAGACCACTGGGGTTCAGGAAGTTATCGATTTTACCAAAGGACAAAGTCAGGCTCTCTGACTTCAAATGTTAGTCTTCTCTCCATTATGCCCATTTTGCTTCCAGAACTGACTCACAGCGCTCAGTTCCACCTTGGCTTAAAGCCATGGCTATAAACTCCCATGCATCTCTGTATTCCTAAAGTCCGATCATTAGGACTCTAAAGTCCCAGAATGCCTTGTAAACAGCATTTTGGAAATACAGATAAACAAGAATATCATATGATTTACTGAAAGAAGTAGATATGCAAGTGCATGACATCACTTGGTGGGGACGCTGGGAAGTGAGTATTCCCACCACCATAGTATAACTGATGTGGCTAGAACTAGAGGAAAATATTCTAGCAAGACTCTCGAGGAGTAGACTAACGTGGACTTGTGATGCTCATGCAGAAGGCATTTTGATGACACCCATGAATGAGTCTCCAAAGCAAGCAGAAAGCAGTGAAACATGCTAGAGGGACACAGTTAAAAATATATACTGTGAGCTCCGTTTTCCCAAAGAGGCAAAGAATTTGGCCTTGCAGTCTGTGAATGCATGTTCCCAGATCAACAGGCAGCTTTTCAAAGTCATTAGCACCTCAAGCCAGCCAGCCACAGTCCACCAGGGACAACAAGAGTTTTACACATACGTGCTGAACAGTTAGTTATTTCCTACAGCTAATTACTATCCAGACTAGCATCTCATCCACAATCTGCCAGATTGGCCACGAATTAACATCTCAATCCAAATCACCCAGCTCTGGCAGAATTTATCTCTCCCGTTAGCTATGCACAATGAGGCATCAGTCAGCTACTGCTTAGGAATGAAATCCACAGGGTGCCTATGAGGGTTATGGGGCCAGAGACGAGGAGAACAAATTTCCCATTTGTTCAACACAAGAAATAAAAAGCTAAGACCCAATGAGAAATAGATTGCAGCATCCTCTTTTACAAGGAGTGACAGACAGATGGTATTCATTGATTTTTGAAATCTCAGAACATTTTTCCTCACCAAGCAAGAGTCTCAGGCTCCCTAGAAAAGGAGATGCTTGCCAGTATCCTGGTGACCACATACCAGGTAAGTCTTCAGAGCCTAGGGTCTTCCCTTTGGATTAGTTGTTCCAAGTCTGTTAGCCTGATAATTACATCTCTATTTCCTTGACCACTCTAGACCAGGAGTTCTCAACCTGTGGGTTGTGACCATAAGAAAACATAGTTTCAATGTTCTTAGGAACCCCCAACCATGCATTTATTTTTGTTGATACTTCATAACTATAATTTTGCTACTAAGCCGTGTCTCATGGTCATAACCCACAGGTTGAGAACCACTGCTCTCTGGACAGTATTCATTCTTGTTCCCCTTCTCCTGATATTTCCCATTTTAGATTTCTTTTCCCCAGTACTTATCAGGAACCCTCAAGGTCATATTCAGACCACCGGGTAATTTAAGTTGGTTAGACTTTACTTTCTCTTTTGGTAATGATCTGTTCTTTGAATTTTGCTTGCTTTCTGTCCTTCCTCTGGGTTGTTTGCCTACTCAAGCTTATAGACTCTGGGTTGCTGTTTAAGATCTAGGCCCCAGAATATGACTTAATCTTTATTACTTTCAAAACATTACTATGCGAGAGCCATTAAGTGAATATAGGAGATTAACATTTGACTGGAAGATTGCCCTAGACTTTAGGGAGTTCACATTTTTAAGAAGTAGGTGAAATATAGGTTGAGATTACTAAAAAAAAAAAGTTGTTCTGTGGTAAGTCACGCTAAAGTGAATCACACAGAATACACCAGCCATACTGCATGAGGAAGAGATTACTTTTAATAAGAAGAAAGAAGCATGAACAAATTCAAGAGGTTCTTACTTGAACTGGGCTCTTTAAAAACAAAAAGAAAGAGGGAAGAGGAAAGGATATGATCCAAATACACTGTATGAAATTCTCAACAAATAAACAAAACAAAAATACATAAGTAATAAAACACTGAAAGAAAAAGATATTAACAATTGGAATTTCTGTATACCATTCTGTGCTCGAGAAAGAAGTTTAGACATGCATAAAATACAGCCAGAAGAAGTCATGTTAATTAAGTTGGTGGGAACCTTGGGACAGCAGAATAATACGGGGAGGGAATGACCTGAGAATGAAGCTGGTTCAGGAAATACAAGCCTTATGACAGCAGATACAGGGAGATTAGAAAGATGGCGCTTCAGGATCCTTGTTGTCCTCTCTCTAACAGGAAAGAGAAAAGATAGTCCTTTGATTGAGGCAGCCATAGGGAAAGCAACAGCTCTGGAGAAACTGTGGAGAGCCATTCACCTGAGTGCTTATCCCAACTCCCTAGGTTCTGGGATGGATCCGCAATGGAGAGTCGATGCTCAACGCCAGCCTGGTCAACGCCAGCTCTTTGTCTGAGGCAGAGCAGCTGCAGCGGGAGCATGAACAGTTCCAGCTAGCCATCGAGGTAACCCCCAAATCTGGATGCACTGTCTCTGTTCACCTCTTTGACTCTGGCTGTTGGGTAGGATGGCTGTCTGAGACAGCGCTGCCTCGGGTGGTGGAGCCCTTGTGCTTTCTAGTAACAGTGCAGGAACCTCCTTCACACTTGGGTATCCAGAATGCAGGTTTCATTCTGCCCCCAGGATATCAGGAGCCATGTATGCACACTTCAGATGAGAATATTTTCCGTTCCTTCAAGCGTTAAGGCCCTAGTGCAGTTAGATTTTTACCTTTTTTTTTTTTTTTTTTTTT
>NW_022196894.1:31907764-31938469 GCF_008632895.1 Mastomys coucha | reverse complement strand
TTTTTTTTTTTTTTTTTACTCACAAACTATATACCAGTGAGAAATGCAAAAGTAAAAGGTGGCAAGGCTTCCCATTGAAAACCACTCAGAAATGAGGGCAAACAGTTGTACAGGTCAGTAGTAAACTGGAATAATACTTATAAACACTTGGATTCTAGGTTACAATCTGACTTTTAACAAAGACCACAAGGCTTGAGGCAGACTGTATTGTACAGCTTGCATGCTGAAAGTAGCCATTCAGTTATGCTAGCAGAAGCCATGTTTGAAGAATAAACTACAAGTAGAAGTTTACCAGCTGGGACTTTGGTAAACTTTTTTACTAAGGTTTTTCAAAAAGTCCATTGTAAAAGAAAATTTCACTTTGGATAAAGTAATGTTGCCTTGCTTTAAATAATTCCTTCAATTATCTTCCTGCTAGGACCTTCTCCTCCCAGAGAGACTTTAGCAGATTGCTTCTCAGTGGTGTCTGAGAAAGAATAGAAATGGCTCATGGAGCTATATTAAAAACAAAATAGGTTAAGCACCAGTGGGAAAAAAAGCAAAGGACAAAATCCTCAGATCCTTGGTACATGTGGTTCGGTATAGAACTTTGCCTACTTCTGGGTGTGTAGGAACTACAATGGGGCAACTTTCTTTTTTAAAATTACCACTAGCAAAAAATTCTATGTAATGATGGCAGAAAATAATGAATTTTGATTATTTATGCTCATAATTGTCTTTTAATGTGGTAGTCAAACTGATTGATAGCCTTTTGTAAACTGGTATTAATTGAATTCAGCCACTTATTTTTCCAGAAGCCATCTTTCATGCCTATAAAAAGTGGAGTTAGGATGGCTGACATGTTCCCATAAGCTACTTGATATCTTCTCAGGAAGTATTAGTAGTCTGTAGATACTGTCTGGGATTTAACATTGAAAAGCAAACAGTATGTTGCACATGCGATATAAGCAATTCTCTTGCTGTAGAAGAACTACCCTGCAGCAAGGAGTTTTATGTTTCTGTAACAGTTTATAAGCAAGCCCAAATTGATAATGGTGAGAGCACTTCAGGAGAGACCTAAATTGGGGTTATAACCAGGCACTTACTGGTCAAATGTCTATAGTAGTGGTTCTCAACCAATAGTTCATGACCCCTTTGGGGCTGAATGACCCTTTCACAGGGGTTGTCTAGCAGATATCCTGAATATCAGATATTTATACTATATCTCATTAAAGAAGCAAAATTACAGTTATGATGTAGCAATGAAGTAATTGAATGGTTGGGGGTCACCACAACCTAGGAGCTGTATTCAAGGGTCACAGCATGAGGAAGGTTGAGAACCACTGCTCCATTGGCTTAGGCAGAAGTAAGATTATGGCGACAGATGACATGAAGCTATGGGGGATTTAGGCAAAGATAACTTTTGGTCATCTTTCTCCTTGAATAGAATACTTGGATTAGGTGATTACATTTGCAGTCTCTTAATCAAATGTCTGGCAAGTCAGATCAAGCCTCACAGCACACTAGAGTACCCCAGTGAACTTAGAGAAAGGGTGGGTAGATGTTTCCACAGTGTATTGGAAAACTAAATTTCATGTGCATGCAGTAGGTGTTAATTTGGGGAGATGTTGCTTCGTGGTTACAGAGTAGAGCCTTGCTAAGGATAAAATTCTCCTAATCCCTCCTGGGGTTTTGTTGGGGGGGTATTGCTTTAGTAAATAATTGATGCTAAGCTATAGGTGACTCTAGGGTTGGTGTCTGTGATCTCTAGGATAGCAGAGCATATAGAATTTCTAGAACATCTTGGTGGTGGAAGGTCATGAGGTTGTTGTGTAGCTAAATGAACAAGGAGCACAGCCAGAACTGTTCATATGCTCCTCCAGACAGCCCATGGTTGTCTATAAACTAAGTTTAAACTGGGCTCTGCATCCAGAGAAGAATGTCCCAGAGAAGATACAAGTAATGTTTCTCTGAAACATGGGCTCTCTCCGTAGGCCAGGCTGACCTTGAACTTAACTATTTAGCCCAAGTAAGACTCAACTCATGGCTGTCCTAATGTTCAACCCCCTGCGTGATAGACTACAACATGTACCACACTATACCTGGCTGGATACAAGCGATTTTAAAGGAAGGTTAAGCAGCTTAGTTTGGCTTTTCCTGTGTGCCAGGCTTACTGCAGGTTTTTTGCTGATTGCTGGGAGTGGGATGGGAGGTATAATTTGCCTTCTTATAACCTGAGAAAGAAAGCTCAAGGGTTCCGTAGGGAAAGTAGCTATTGGTGAAACAATGAAATTTGTTGTATAAACAGACATTTTTAAGAGTAAAGGAGGTGACAAATATATAATCCCAGAACCCCTGGAGGCTGAAGCAGGAGGATTGCAAAGTCAGCCTGGCTACATAGACAGACCCTATCTCAAACAAAACAAAAGGGGAAGAGAGGGTTATTGATAATTAATCTAGAAACACAGCATACACTGAGATGACCCTGGCCAAGCCAGGATCGTTCTAAGCCTTGCTTTGGAGGGTCCCTGGAAAGGTCAGATGTGCCTCTGATAAGCCTTGTTTTCAGGAAACCATTCCCAGAACACTCCGTGCAAAGAACCAAACAGTGCCTCCACACAGTGTAGTTTATTAAGCTTGTTAGTGCTCCGGATGCGCTGTTATGCCTTCAGAAACTGCGACCTTCAGACAGAGAAGCTCAACTTTAAAATCCATTTTTATTTGAAATCCTCCCATGCATTTGAGCATAAAAAAGTGGTTAAAACTAGATAATAAATTCAATTGATTTGGTTCAATTTTCTTGCACTTACACCTACTAAATATTAATGTCCTTGATAGCCCACATCTTAAAACTCTAACACTCAATAGGATTAGATGGTAAGGAGAAAAAATGGATGCAAAATAATGACTTAAGCTTAGCAAAGCAAAGATTAGGCCACATGGATGAGCATTTATCATTCAGGAAATTAAAGAAGAAAAGCTCACTCAGGACTGTTACAGAATAATGAGCTTCGGAGTAGGGAACAGTTTATTACATAACACAAACTACACAGAGAGTGGAGATGACTCGGCACTCTCTGAAGATACAACATTAAAACAGGTTTACACTGACAGTTATTACATGTTAAGGGCAGAAGACATAACTGTCGTAATCACTAACATTCATCTGGAGAACCTTCTTGCAAATGAGAAGTGCTGTAGACTTCATTCCAATCTTAGAGAAAAAGTCATGTGCCATAAAAGACTGTAAGTTTGGGAATAAGTCAAACGGGAGTCTGGTTTTACCACTTGCTTTGATGTAGTTTTGAGGCATACTGTTTCGCCTGCTGTGTCTTGATGTCTTAATCTCTGAGCTGGAAATAAAATCCACCTCATAGAAGGGCTGTGTGAACCAGAAAAGTCAATGCTAATCATAGGGCCCAGCACAGAACATATACACACACACACATACACACACACACACACACACACACACACACACACACACACACCCTTGGAAAAGTGACAGCCATTTGATTGACTCTACACATACCTCTGCTCCCACTGTGACAGTTTTACTTTCTAAGCTAACCCTCCAAGAGGTAGCTAAGTAACAAAGGAGTCCATAGAAAAGGGGTTTTCCCTGAGCTTCAGGCCATCTGAAAAGGTTCACTGAAGGAGGTTAGGTTTGAGGGAAGTTTCAAAGGACAGAAGGGATCGTTGACAAGGGCTTAGAGGATCTACCAAGGACAGGAAGAAGGACAGGAAGAAGGACAGGCAAGGCAAGACAGTTTGTGGCTTGCTTTCAGAGGTGTGGGGAGAAAGCATAGTTGTATTGTGAAGACAGACCATGCTGTGGAGGGCCCTTGTGACAGCCAGTTTGGACCTAGCTTTGAAGCAGTGAGGGAGCTGTTGAAGACTTTTGAACTGAGAGAAAGATGTGGTGCTCATAAGATGGAAGCCGTAGGGATGAAAAGAATAACAGGAGCACTTCCTAATCCATCAAATTAAGCAGAACTGCCCAAACTATCTGCGAGGCACTGGAAATGTGGCTCAGTGGTGGAATGTGTGCTTGGCTAGTTCAGAACCCCAAGACAAATCCCAGCATGCCAAAGAAAAAGAAAAGGAAAAGAAAGTGCACAGAATGGATCTATGAATTAGAACTGGAAGGAAAGACAATTGGCTGTTTCTCCTACATAAACATGTGAAGTAGTGAGGGAGTGAGGAGCAGCAGTCAGGGATGAGGTTAAGATTGTAACAAATTCTAGGTGGCAGGGGAAATGGGTAAGGGGAGGCCACCAGCATAAGAGGCCAGCGACTTTTAAAGAGATGGGGCTGGCATCTGTTGAGGGTTTGGCATCTGCCCTGCTACAGATGGCAGCACCTCCTCAGAAGGGTGAGAGGTGGGCTCCCTTGCATCAGAAGACGATTCCAGAGGAGGATCTGACACTAAGAAGATGCTTCTTCACAGAGAAAATATAGAAGCCAGGGGAGCCGATAAGTGCGCTGAAGATGGGAGTAGTTAGCAAGGCTAACCTTGGCACCTCTTCTTTTAAGAAACAGTGCCAGCTATACAAAGAAAGTCGGGACTTTGGAGGGATTGTTCTGCCCTTTCATTTACTTTCTCTAGCTTCATTTAGTAGTGAGGAGCCCAGTGCTGACAGCCATAAGAACTGAGGCTGTCGCGGGGTACAAGGCCAAAGGGTCAGGGATGCTGGTGAAGACAGAGTCGTGCAGCTGCTGCAGGTTCGGGATGAGGGGCACATAGAAGCCTTGTAGACAGAGCTAAGTAAGTAGGAAGTACAGGATGAAGTCTAATGACAAGGGGAAAGGCAGGTGTGTGTGGTGAGATCAAGGAGACGCTTAGGTTGGAGTTACCCTCAGACCCAAGGAGTGCTGAGTAAGTAAGTCAGCTATAAAAGTAGTCTCAGCCCTGCTGCCCAAGCCAAGTAGAAAGAACTCTGAAGTGTCACTGTGTTCTGGCCACCGTCATTCACCATTAGCTGGAAGGATCCAGCAGCCTAGGGCACAATGCTGGTAGCTTTCCCAAGTCTGTAGCACTCTGATGTCCTCACAGGGATTGTCCTAGGTAGGGTTACTTCTGCTGTGGTAGAACATCTCAAGCAAACCAAGCTGGGGAGGAACTGTTCATCACTGAAGAAAATCCAGACAGGAACTTCAACAGGCTAGGAACCTGGAGAGAGGAGCTGATAGAGACCGTGGAGGGGTGCTGCCTACTGACTTGCTTCCCATGGCTTTCTCAGCCTGCCTTCTTATAGAACCCAGGACCACCAGCCCAGGGATGGCACCACCCACAATGAGCTGGACCCTCCCCCATCAATCACTAATTAAGAAAATGTCCTACAGGCTTGTCTACAGCCCCGTCTTATGGAGTCATTTTCTTAATTGAGGTTCTTTCCTCTCAAATGACTCTAGATTGTGTCAAGAAGACATAAAACTATCCAACAGAGGGATCATCACATCTGTGCTTTGCTTTACAAAGCCTGAGCCTCAGCTGGCTTTTATTCCCTGCTATCTAGTCCTTCATCCAGGTGCCCCAGCCTCTTGAAGTTAAGATCCAGAGCATGGTTAGCCCTAATCAGAAACCATAAAGCAAGTGAGGGGCTTGTCTCCTAAAGGCCATTGCAAATAGCAAAAGGCTCCAGCTTTGAGCTCATTCTTGCCTGCAAGGCTCTGCTGTTTTGGTGGAGTAACTGTGGAGGGTGGGGCAGCGGGGACAGGAGAACTCATTCTTCAGGTCTAGTAACCTACCAAGTTTCCCCATTCTACCTAAATCCTTTTCTACTGGTCATTAATGTTTCAGATTGTGTATTGCTAGCTGACATGTGCATTACATGTGCTTGGGGGGGAGAGTGCTTATTTAATCTGTAAAATGCTGCATCAGTAATCATTGAAAGTTCGGCAATGAGCAATTTTATGATTAAATTTGAAAAAGAGATTAAGGGGCCAATCAGTGGCAAGGTTTCTACACAACTTCTGTTTCTCTACTAAAATAGCCTTAACATCTAGGGTGGTGGAGGTAGAAAGCTAAGAAGGGGGTCAGGAGTTAGGGTCCTGGGAGATCAATGACATGTATGATTTCCTTTGTGTAAGTGTGCCTTAAAGACAGTAATGTATTGATCACCGTGACAAATGGATCAGTCATTTAAAGCTCTTTAACTTCTCTGCATCTTTCCAACCACACCTCACTCCACCCCTCCCATATCACACCTGGGCTGCTCCCACGGACCTCTCTCTCCTCCCCTCGTGCCCAGTCCCTCTTTCATGCCACTTCCTTGCAGAAGACGCACCAGAGCGCCCTGCAGGTACAGCAGAAGGCAGAGGCACTGCTCCAGGCCGGCCACTATGACGCTGATGCCATCCGGGAATGTGCTGAGAAGGTGGCCCTCCACTGGCAACAGCTCATGCTAAAGATGGAGGACCGGCTGAAACTTGTCAACGCCTCTGTGGCCTTTTACAAGACCTCTGAGCAGGTGAGAGGGAAGTCTGTGGACATGAGTGGGAGATGAAAGAGGCTGGTTTCTGCCTCAAATTATTATAGTACAGCATCAAAAGCCAGGCATGTTGGCACTAACCTGTGAGAATAAAAGAATGACTTATGGACACACTACCATTTCTTATCTTTTTTTTTCCTTTCAGCAAGGAACCAAGTGATTTTCTTTTTCATACATTTCTCAAACTCATCAGATCAGTATGGAGGTGTTGAAGTAGAAATCAAGAGTATTGAATGAGCAATATATTAGTCAGCCATTGTAATAATAGTGCTGTGTAACAAACTACCCCCACATTTGATAATATAAATCAGCATTTGTTTTCTGTTTAAGTACCTAGGATCCAGCTGATTTCCCTGAACTTGGTATGTCTAGACTCCAAACTATACCTTGTTTATACCTTGGATCCAGTTTGTTCATATCTCTCTCATGTTCCCTAATCAGCAGCTACTTAAAATGCATTCATAGTCAAAAGAACCCAGAATCTACTGTACAAGATCTCTTCAAGTCTTTGATTCTGTCCTATTGTGGAACAGGTCTCAAGTGTCTCAGTCTTCACATCTCTGCATGTTTTGTTATCTATTTTATCTCAAGACTTGAGCTGGCATGCATGCTTTGTGTCTTGCATTAAAAGAAGTAGGAAAGGTAGGAGCTAGTCAAGTCATCATTTGATTGGGGGCAGATTTCTCGTGGCATGGCAAGCAGGAGGAGGGGGTTCTGCCTGAGTCATTGTTCAGCTGAGTTCATAACTCAGTGAACCTTCTGTCAAAAAAACCACATCCTTGGGCAAGGATGTAGTTCACTTAGTCACATGCTTGCCTAACATGCATAAAGCCCTTGACCAGAATTTCAAGGTCACTTTTAGTTACATAGCAAATTCAAGGCCAGCCTGGGCTTGATGAGACCCTGTCTCAAAAACAGACAGATGTATTCTCTACCAAGAAGAATGACTTTTTCAGGGAAAGCCAAGACAGTTACAGCTATTCTCCCAACTCTGTGCCCAACAAGTACCCAAGGCTGTTGAAGGGAAGTGTAGGAATTCAGGGTTCTGCTCTCTGGTTGGTTGGTTCTTTTGCTGCAATAGGGATAGAAACTCTCTTCATATGCTTATTAGGCAAGTATCTGCTGAGTTTTTATTTACTGTACCCTCCAGGCACTGATACCAGGCTGCCATGAGACTCCTGTCACACTCAACCTAACTCTCTCTGTGAACTCTCTCTGATGCTCTGTTTTCTTCTGAGGTCATTTATAAGGTCCCTCAGCATGGTCCCTCCGAATTTTTATAACTAAAAAAAAAAATGTCTTTGAAGTTAACTCAAATGTATTCTCCCTTAGAAAGAAATGTGATTTTATAATAAAGATGGATGCTAAAGATGTCACTGCCTTATGGTAGGACTTTGAACATCTGTCCCCAGGGGAGTTGAAAAATGACTTTCATTTATGGCCTATAAATCACACAAGGGAGGTAGCTTTTCACTTCACTTCACTACTGCTTGAAGCAGACAAGTACAGATGCTGAGGCAAGCCATCAAGTATCTTCTCCAAGCCTGGTCTACATAATTCATAATTATCATGAAGTTACAACAATATAGAGCTATATAACATAATATAATCATATATACATGCATATGAATATGTGTGTGAGATATATATCTCATATGTGTGTATATATATGATATATATCATAGGTGTTATGCATGTATATGGTATATGCTACATATATGTATATATGTATGTGAGATATATATCAATTTGTGTGTGTATATATGTGTGTGTGTGTGTGTATCACTGTGAAGCCCCTAAATATCTAGCCTATTTCTTCATCTCTTTCTTGTCATCATATACTTGAGTAATATTATCAACCCCTATAGCTTCATCCTTTAGCCATCAGCTATACAGAGACAATTCCACAATCTCCACCTCCAGTCACAAGGTTCTCAAAATATCTGCTCAGAATATCCCAGGAGTGGTGGCTGCCTAAATGTCCAGGCTGGACTTCACTGCTGTGTGAAAAGATCTGCTGTAGATGTCTGTAGAGAATACCCCCGGAGCAGTTTGTTTAACGAGCTTCCTCTCCCATGATTCCCCAGGTGTGCAGTGTTCTGGAGAGCTTGGAGCAGGAGTACCGGAGAGACGAGGACTGGTGTGGCGGGAGAGACAAGCTGGGTCCGGCAGCAGAGATGGACCACGTCATTCCACTGCTCAGCAAGCATCTGGAGCAGAAGGAGGCCTTCCTGAAGGTCAGTGAACACTGCCACATAGGTCTCAGACTCCAGCCTTACCCTCGCCTCTCACCAGCACCCACCTTCATCAAGTAAAGGGGGAAGGAACTGAAGACACAGCTCCTGGTTACTGTGTAAAGCCGTAAACTAAATTTTCCATGTTCATTTCTTTCTTGGCCCTTTTGGTATCATCAGGTATAGGATACATTATTATTGCCACTGCAGTGTTAGAATACTCCAAGATCACATGGTTATGGCCACATGCTTTTACTTACTTATATTCAGTTTATAAAAAATAATTTATTGTTTTCTTTTATAGTGCTAGGGTTTGAACACAGGGCCCTCACACCTGTTAGGCTAACATTCTATTACTGAACAATAACCCTAACCCTAAAATGATCTTTTGGCTAAAGAGTATAAGCTGATTTATGAAGTTATTAAAATGAAACTTTTATAAGTAGATATTGCAAAATTTAGAGTCAATAAATTTAGATACTATTTATCAATCTAACAATTTTCAATTAACAATAAATATTACAATGTTTATTCTCCTATATGAAAGCAGAAACACATTTCTTGGCGGTTTCTGAATTGGCCCTAGTGTCTCAGGGAAGGAAACCAGCCCTGGTCCACATGGGCTTTTAGTAGCAAGGGAAGTCCTTCTGAAAGTCCCCTGGCAGCAGGCTTCCCAGTTCAGGCTGGTCTACAGGCTCCACTCACGCCAAAACTTCCATGTTCTTCCACTGGGGTTTCTCAAAGAGAATTTGTGTTCCCTGACATGCCACCACTGAAGTCACACATCTATAACTAGCCACTGTTTTTATTAGAGCTCTTCTCTTGACCACCAAATCTTTCTGTTCCTTTCTTAAGAGCCCCCTGTCCCTTATGGACCCATCTTCCTTCCTACTGTCTGGTGTCTACACAGGTATCAGTCAGAACCGTGAATAAGCAGATTAAACTAATACAGATCAGTAGAAATTTTCCCATAACAAAACTTAAAATATTTAAAAGTTTCATTGTTACAAAACAAAATTTAAAATAACTGAAGGATTATGGGAAGGGTTTAAAGTAGAGTTATAGAAGTGTTCTCGGGACTGGGGATGGCTTGAGGATGGGGTGGGGAAGAACATGCTGTGCAAGCATGAGTACCTGGGTTTGGATCTCCAGCATCTGTGTAGAGGAGCCAGTCATAGCCTCACGCGCTACCTATCCCCAGCGCCATTGAGGACAAAGAAGCATGGTCACTAGGCCTTGCTGGCTGCCAGCCTAGCTCTGGTTCTCCTAGAGATAATGTCTCAAGAGGGCAAGATTGACAATGGCTGAACAGGATAGCCAACCTCCTCCTCTGGCCTCCTCACATGCAGGTGTGAACATGTATACCCCACACACACCTGCACAGCACACCACACATACATCACACATTCACATGCATAGAGAGAAAAAGTAAAGAGTATTTCTTCATAAAAATTAAGTGAGTCTTTTAAAGAAGAAAGAAAACCATCTGGGCTGATATTTTTCATATATTCCTAAAGCTGTGGAGAAAAGACTCCCCATAACTGTGGGAATTCTCTGCCCAACAGATGGTGCACAGCTTTCTGTTTATCCTTTATTGATTCATCTAGAGTCCTTAGCCTTAGACGTTCACTAATGGCTTTCAGTTCGTTAGCCTGTGAGTTCCTGAGCCTGTCAACTGGCTTTAGCCATGTCCAGCTTGTTGCTACTTTTTATGTAATCATAAAAGCATATAATTTAAATTTATATTTATTATATAACAATCATTGTAATTATATAATTTATATGATCAAAAGATAAATATAAGATTTAAAATTTTAACTTGATCTACAAATGATTTAATTATTCATTAATTTATTAATATATTATTAAGTTATTAATTTAAAATTAGGAAGCAAGTATATACTAGTTTTATAGCTATAGGAAAAAATGATTTTTAGAGAAATTCGTAAGTTGTATGGGCTTAAGAGACATTAGAAGGTGCTGGAGAGATGGCTCAGTGGTTAAGAAACACTGTCTGCTCTTCCAGCGGTCCTGAGTTCAATTCCCAACAACCACATGGTGGCTCACAACCATCTGTAATGGGATCTGATGCATGCTTCTAGTGTGTCTGAAGACAGCTACTGTGTATTTATAATAAATAAATGAATAAATAAATAAATGAGAGACGTTAGAAATACTCCATCAGCATATCTGGATTCTAGATTGAAAGGCTTCTTTCCTGCTGCTCTTTCTGACCCTCAGTCCTACCCAGCATCAGAAGAAGGTAGCCTGTCCCCTCTGCAGCCCCTGCTGATGGGAGCCTTCAATGGCTCTGACCTTTTATGGAAGTTGATATTTCCCAACAAGAGAGAGTACTTGTTAGTGTTATTTAGATAAGGGGAACGTGATTGATAATCAGATACATTTGGAAATTGTTGGCAATTTAAGTTTAGGTTTAGAATTACATTATCAGCTGTGTTTGCTAAATGTGATGTGCTAAAGTTGGTTTCTGTTCCCTGGGGTCTCAATGGTGGTCACATAAGAGACATTCTTGTAAAAGAAGAAAACGAGCCTGGATGTGAACATGATCACATTATAATCACAATCGTAATTGTATCCCATTGTATCACATTGTAATCACAAGTAATTGGCATTGAAGGGTCAGCTGCTTTCTGATTTCAGTCTGAAATGGAAAAGGAAGCGCTTGGTTAAAGGAGAACTCTGAGTATGAGCCTTCTAAGTTGGAATTAGCATGCCGTGAACCGGAAGTGACCTCCAGAACTCCTCTCCCTCTGGATTCTTCCAGTATCCCCATCACCACCAAGTCCCTATTGCTTCTAAAAAGGCGCCTCTGCGCATGTCTTGAGTTCCACATGCGGACTGGAGACAGGGCCTCATGTCCTTGTTTCTCTTAGGCCTGCACTCTGGCACGGCGGAACGCTGAGGTGTTCCTCAAGTACATCCACAGGAACAATGTGAGCATGCCCAGTGTTGCCAGCCACACCAGGGGACCCGAACAGCAAGTAAAAGGTGAGTAAGAGGCCTGCAGGGTCACAGCTTGCTTCAGTTGAATGAGTAAAAGGCTAGGCCCCCCTCCCCTCGAAACAGCCTGTGTATCTAGCTCTCAAGTCATCTCAGGTTCTCTGGGGCTTCTCCCTTAAGAAAAAACAGTCTGGTGTGGAGTAAAACCAGTCCTGGTCATCCACAGTCTCTTAGCATGCTGAAAGATTTCCCCAAGTTGTTGAGGTTTTTGGGGTTTGTTGTTGTTGTTGGTTGGTTGGTTGGTTTTTGTTTTGTTTTGTTTTTTCATTTATATTCAAGTCCTGGGGCACACTGCTTAGTAGAAAGGTTGTCTAAACATTTGCTACTCAAAACATAGTGTCCAGTTTAGCAACACTGATAGGACTTGGACAAATGGAATTTCGGACTCATTCAGATCTAGAGTCAGAACCTGCATTCTGGATGCAGGTAGAATTTACAGAACTACTATTCTAGGTCATCTTTCTTATCTATTTGAATTCCATAAAGTCTGTGAGTATATGAAAAACAGCATATATCTTTTAAAATTGCTTATTGTCTAATCACATTGGCCTAAATTATCACTTTGTTCTTTCAATGTCCACTCTTGCCATAAAATCACAGCCCTGGTGAGTAAGGCCAGGGAGAAGACCTGAACTGACTTGAAGTGAGGGGTGATCCAGGCTTAGGGACACCGAGGTCAGAGTGCAGATCAGTGGACTGCTTTAGATAGAGTTCCCTTCCCTGCTCAGATAACCCAAGAGTTGGGACGATCCAAATCACTGGAAAGAAAGAAACAGGAAGAGGAACCTGAGCTCCTTCCCCATCAGTTATTTTGCCTTTGAATGAGGCCCTGTGGGTGGCTGACTCCATGTCAGAGCATGTGTTCTGACTTCTGCAGATGGCAGCTTGGGGGAGGCCAACCACAGAGAGACCACATTCACACCCACACTGTATGGGACAGGCACCAGAGAGTGCTGGATGTACCTCCATCTGTGAAAGCTCCCAGGCAGGGGGAGTAGTGGCACCTGAGCTTCCATGAGCTCTCCAGAGTCCCCCATGATTTGGCTTGGTTATGTTGGTTTCCTGAAGGTACAGTGAGCAGAGAGCCCTGACCACAGGACACAAACACTAAGGAAACGAGGGCATATTTGGCCCTTGCCGTGTAGATGCAGACACTGGAGGCAAGACCGTCTATCTCCCTGTCGTCTACTGCCTGGATCCAAAGCCAGTTCCATTTATATTTGGAGTTCTAATATGGGAGCAGGTGGCCGAGTAACATCCAAAAACTTCACTGTTGCTCACCACGAGCATCTGTTGTCTGGGCGATGGTATGTTGCAGCCATCAACATCAGCTGCTGTGGCTAAGCTCAGCAGTGCAGCTGTTAGATGTTGACTCCAGATGTCTGTTCATTCTGAGCTCTGAGTCCAAAGGACAGTGGCTATGCAAGAGTTCTTGCCATGGTGCAACAGGGAAGCAAGGGACAGGTCAAGTCTGCAGACACAATTTGAGCTCCTGTTTGTGCCATATCAGCCAACAGTCTCTTTGTCAGAGAAAGTACACTTGACCACTCTGGGAAGGGGCAGAGGGTTCCATGCTGAATACATGGATAGTGAGCCACAGTGGCCGATGGAAAGTCTTAACTTAAAGCAGCATAGGCAGACTCCATCCTTACAGTCAAGTTGAGAAAGACATGGGAGGAGTCCATCCTTTTAGTCAAATTTCCAGGCCCAGGGCAGTGAGGGGGACTAAAGAATAAGTAAAATCAACAAAAATTACTAAGTACAAGCACTGAAGTTCAGGTTGTGTTATCTTAGTAAAATACCATAATATCTACTTTACATCTGCCAAGGACCTGAATGACCAAAGGTAGCTAAGATGTGGTCTCAGGTCAAAGGGTCCTGCTTAACTCCAAACGCTACTCCTCCCTATCTGAATGAGTCTGCATACGTTTCAGGTCTTCCCTCGGTTTCTTCACATGCAAAGTGGGGACCGTCATGATACACGCATCATGAGTATTATGAAAATGGGCCTGACACATAATGAATGCTTAGTAAGCAGAGTTATCTAAAATGTCCTCATTTCCATATATTTATCAAGCACCTTTAATACTGTATATTTAATAGCTTTCAGAAAACATGAAGCAGATATCAGACAAAATAAATTTGCTTGCTTCGAGCATAGAGCACGCTACTTAAGACACTCAAGAAATCAATCAAGGTCACCAGACAGTGTTAAGGGCAGTGAGGAGACAGATGACATGTACTGGATACTGCCCCGGCTCCCTTGTCGTACTTGTATATGCCTTACATATATTCTCAGATACAGTGTCATTAGGGTGACGTAAGAAGAGCTTTCAGACTTCCTTAGGGTCAGATAGACACCTGTGTGGAGTTCAGGCCTAAGACAACACGTAGTCCCTGTTACAGCCCAGCTTCCACCCACCCTCTGCCCAGAGGCTTCTAACATTGGCTCGGCTGCTAACGTGCCGTATGGTTGACTCCTGTGCAGGGCTGAGACTGGAACTCGTTGTATCTGCAGGCTGCTTTCTCGGACTTCTCACTGCCGCCCATATCCTGCCTCTCCTCCAGAAGGCTCCTCAGGAATGCCTAGGAGCCCTCGATGAGGCCTCCCATGCTTGATAGGTGCCAGACCAGCTATATCAGCTGTCTTAGGGCTTCACTTTCCAAACTCTCTTACCATAAGGACTGAGTGGCGTGAAGAGAATCCGGGGTCACTGTAGTATATCGGTGGGATCCTCAGAAACAGGTCATTACCAAGCTCCTCCCACTCCTGGTCCCTTCCGGGGAGTTGTATCTATCTCTAGCTTTCATTCCCTTTCTTCTGATGCATTAATAGTCCTAAACGGAGGCCTACCAGTCCCCTTGGTTAGTGGGACTGAAGTAGTTGAGCCTTCCCATGTTGCTACTCACCTTTTCTACCCGCAGCCATCTTGAGTGAGCTCTTGCAGAGGGAGAATCGCGTCCTGCACTTCTGGACCTTGAAGAAGCGGCGGTTAGACCAGTGTCAGCAATATGTGGTGTTTGAGCGGAGTGCTAAGCAGGTGTGTCCAGAATTCCCCTTGGCTTTGCCTCACTGCTGATGAGTGTGCAGAGAACCACATTAGCAGATAGAGTTAAGCTAGGGGGCTGGAGGTGACAGGATAAGGGAGAGCAGGTTTCCCCTTGTCCATAATTTGGATTTTCTAGCATCAAATCCTGAGTTTGACACCAGGAGATATGATGGGTTGCACAGATATTCGCAGACTCTGACCTATAACAACCCCCAGTTTATACATACTGAGTTTGGTATATGATAGTAAGTCCGCAGTATACTGCTTTGGGTTGAGCTGTCCCAACTCAAAGGAGAGCCTCCATAAATTTAAAAACAAAAACCAGAACTCCCTCAGAGCTATACACCCACCATCCTGTCACATTTCCTGGGTCCCAAACATAAGCCTTCCTCCCGGTGTGGCATGTTTTCCCACTGAGAGCTGCCTTCTGGGGACTAGTGGTGGCGTTTCCTCCCACAGGCACTAGACTGGATCCAAGAAACAGGAGAATATTACCTCTCAACACATACCTCCACCGGAGAGACCACGGAAGAGACTCAGGAACTGCTGAAAGAGTATGGAGAATTCAGGGTGCCTGCCAAGGTAGGGAGTGCCCCAGCCCCCTCCCTGGGTCCTCCTAGGACTCCCTTCCCTCTGCAGGAAACTTTGAATTATGGAAACAAGAGTAGGCTCTGCGTGCAGGACAGTGTAGTCCCAGTGACACAAGGAAAGCATGTGGGATGGTCTCCTTTGGAACCTAAGTTCTTCCCAAATTACATCTCCAGACAGGACATCGGTTGCTAATACACCTCATCATCATGCTCCAGATTCTGGGGTCTCCTTTGTTTTCTCAGAGCTGATAAGGTGAAAGGGCACACGCATGTTAAACTATGCATACATTGTAGACATCTTCCAGGAGTAGCCAGCCTTTTGCCACTGTGTAGTCATCCACAAATGCATTGGGCTGCATGTGTGTCTCTCGGAGAATGCATGTGGCCTGGGTACTGCAGGTTAGTCATACCTAAAGACATACCTAAATTCTACATATATCTGTATATTCCTGAAATTGGAATGTCTTGGGAGGTACACCTCATGGGATGGACAAAAACTCAGGAACTGAAGAAATCTTGGGGCACCTGCCACAAGCACCCATCATCCACCCAGCACCTGCTTTAGCCACTTTCATGTAAGGGAAGCAAAAGCCACTGTCCTCAGAACTGTGTGTCGGGAAGCCACTAAGGACAGGCTCCTAAGGCAGGTGACTTTCCAGTTTTCAGACCTATTTCCATTTGTCCCCAGATATGCAAGTGACCGGATTAGGTCTCTAAGGATCAAACTGTGTACACCTCCACAAGCTCGTTACACTGAGGTAGCAGGAATGCTGTAACAGAAAAAAAAAAAAAAAAGCTGATTTTTTAAAATCAGTTTTCATAGCCAGCATTTGACACAAGAACCCTTATTTTGAATGAGAAGTTAATAGATAGTAGACCTCTCCTTGTAGTACCCCCTTGTAGTACCCTCTGTATCTGCCTGGTTTTTAATGAGATCCCTCCACATTTGGAAGATGCTCTCTTGGGGGTGAGAGCTATTTGTTTGGGAGCCAAAGAGGAGAACACACTAATCGTGTCTTCTGTATAGACCCCTTCAGTATCAGAGCACGTGTTCCTCTAGCTTGGTTTAACAAAACTTAGCTTGCTTCCCGAGCCAATATTCAAAAGTATTTATCTACATATAACTGTGCTGTGAACTGAATACTGGGCAGGTCGCCTTGCATCATTGGGAGCTTTAGGGCCTCCTGCCTGCCACGAAGAGCTGTGAGTTCAGATAGGAGGTTCATTTCAACACCAGCTAGAGAAACGGTACAATGAATGTAGCAGAAGGACAGAATGCTGCTCAAATCCAAATGAAAGTGGATTTTGAGGTTGCCAGTTTGGGTCTCTCTGCCCTCTATACATGGTGTCATTAATGAACCATCAACAGGAGGTGATGGCATCAGCTCCATGGGTGGATGACGGTGGTAGCCAGAACTCCTCCTGAGCAGAGTCTGTTTATAAACAAAGTGGAAATGCAGAAAATTCGGTCGTGTTAGTTTATCCTTTACGGTCTGTTTCATAACTCTGTCCTCTTCACTCAGCTCGGCCCCAAGCTGTAGCAGCATCTTCATTAGATTGTGTTCTCCTGACCTTTCCTTCCTTCTGATCCATCCTACTCACTCTTATCTCTAAAGGATCTCTTAGGAACTTTAATGGTCTTCAGTGTGTTAAGGCTCCCCTGCCCCCCACACCACAGCTCCCTTGACCCTTGTTCCTGTGTACTAGCTTGGGCTTTGGCAGAGTGGATGCGTTTTCTTACCCTCCATGAGATCCATCATATACCATTCCCATATAATTTTTCCACTAGAAAATAGTGTCCCTTCTTTCTAGTTTATGCTTTGGAAGGAGCCTACCTTTCCAGTCTAGCACTACCTCTTCTGTGGTCCCATCTCCCCATTGAACACCTCAGGGTCCTCCCCTGATGTGCTCAGTCCCCATGTGTATAGCCACCTGGGAGCTGGCACAAGTCCTATTTTCTCCAGGAGTCTTTGTGCAGGGCTATCTCCTATATTAACCTGAGTATCTCAAGGAGTCTCTTGCAGGGATACCTCATACTATATCTCTGAAGACAAGAACCACCTTAACTCACCTGATGTCCCCCAGGCACAGCTGATGTATGCAAGGGAGGTCACAAACATGCATGAACACTAGGAATCTTGGATAGATTTCAGAACTGTGCCATTCAAGTCTATGTTAATATGGCTTTTCTTAGCTTGGCTCTCTGTTTCCTGTCTTCTGCCCAGCTGAATTACGTCTGTTAGCCGTTACCTTGTTCCCATAGAGCATGGTCTCCATCTCAGGGTCCTTTGTGTCAGAATATCTACTGGATATTCCTCAACTCAGATGAGGAACCTCTGACTGAAGAGCTCCTGCCCCACCTCAGCCTAACCCCCAAGCCCCAGAGACGAACTCAAGCAATCAGCGCTGGCTTCTAGTCTTTATAACCAGTGAAGTGAACTTGGTAAGGAGAGCAGAGTAACCTTGAGTGACAGACAGAGAGGAAATATGACAGCCCTCACAATTGCAGAGTGCAAGGAGTTATGCTGAATTATTACACCCTGCTTCAAAGACGAGATCAAGCTGAAGAAATACTGAATAGAGAAAGGCAATTTTATATAAACACCCTCAAATATAAGAATAAAAATGAGACAGATTTGGCAAAGATAAAAACACACAATTGTACGTTGTGGTGTGCCTATAGGGAATCTAGTTAGAAGAATACAAATGATACTTTTTATTGTTTCAAAAATTATAGGGAAAAGACACTTGCTGACAGGGAAACTGAACTTCTCAGCATCTAACAGAACTCTGTTTTTTTCTGAAAAACAAAGTGGTTTTTAGATTTTTTCTTTTCTTTTCTTTTCCTTTTTTTTTTTTTTTTTTTTTTTTTTTTTTTTTTTTTTTTTTTTTTTTAACAATCTAGTGGGGCTTTTAGTACATTCGGGAGCTACAGCTGAGTTCCAGAACCCCATATATATTAGGAGTTCTAATATATGCCCACACCATACATTTCACATAAATAGAATTATTTGATATGTAATCTTCCATGTCTGGCTTCTTCCCCTTAGTGTAATGTTTTCTGTATTCACCTGTGCTTTAATATGTCAGCGTGTCATCTCTTTTGATGGCTAGATAATATTTCATCATGCAGATCTAGCTCCATCATGTATCTAATGGATATTTAGTTCCTGTTTAATCACGTGACTGATGTTTAGTTTGTAGATTGTATGAATAATGTTATCATTAACACTGTGTACAAGCCTTGTGTGAGCACATTCTTTCCGTCCTCTTGTATGTACACCTGGGAGTACAATACCTGGGTCATCCTGTGCCTCTCTGTTTAATTTTGAGGAATTTCCAGTTCCAAAGTAGTTCTTACCATCACTGTGTGCAGCGTCCAGCATCCCCATATAGTTAGTAGCAGTAAGTTCCTGTCTGTCTGAAGGAGCATGAAAGAGGGGGAGTTCCACTATGTAACCCACACTGCTCAAACCTCAGTGCTCACGTGGTCCTCCTGTTTCTGCCTCCAGAGCCCCTACTGGTTACTTTCCCTGCCTTTCTTCTGTGTTTTTCTTCTACTCTGCAGTTCCCCACCTGACACCTGTCTCTGTAGTTCAGATCGCCAGAGAAAGACGCTCAGCTGAGTCACCATGCTGCCAGCGTCCCTTTTTAAACAGACTATTTTAAAAGTCAGGACACCTGAAAAGTCATTGCCCACACAGTGATGGACATACTGGGACAAGTTTTGGCCTCTGATCTCATCAGCTGCAGGCAACATGACAGGTCACATGGTTTCATATTGTATTTTAAGAGGGAGGAGGCATGGTCACAGTTGCTGCCCCATTGTGCTGATTGGTTCTAGCTTTAGCTCACTGCCAGCAGTGATAGAGCTAAAACACTAGATGAAGCTAGCCGGTGAGGATGGACAGATGGTAAGGGTTGGCCTTTCAGGCCCACTGAAGAGGACACATGAGTAACTATTCCAGACACATGCTGACATGGAGGCCTGTATGTGCAGCTGTGGGAATATACCCACCTGTCTGCAGGGAGGGCTACCTGCCTGAGGGTAGGATGCGTAGGCGCCATTCCCACCATTCAGCTTGGCTGTAGCTCAGCAGTGGAGAACCTCAGAGAAGGCTCCTGCAAAGGAGGACCAGGGGTGGTATACCTTGACCACACTGTTTACTGACTGCTCACTCCCGGCCTCTGTGAGGACAGAGAGCTCTCAGTCATAACTTCAGTCACAGGCTTTCTCCTTATTGATCCCAGTCAGCTTCGACGCCTTCTCATCCAGGTTCCGCTAGCTTCAGTCAAGTCACCTGACCAGGAGCAGACAATAGTGACTTCCAATACCTTTATATAAAAAGAGATTCTTGATTATAGGACAAAATTTAGCCACTTTTAAGAAAATAACAAATTAAAAAAATCCTCCACAGGAAAAAATAAAAACCCTAAGAGAAATGACATGCAAGGTTTCTTGTTTTAAGTCAGTTCCTGGCATGGTTACTATTGCCATTTCATGGTGGAGGGATATTCCTCCAAGCCTCACACCCACCTCTTCTATTCTATTTCAAGCCCTTCCAGCCCTTGACTCTAGCTCCTGGCCAGCCCACTATGGTAAAAGAGCAGACTAATTGTGTTGTGCCCTGGCCACACATCAGGGAGAACTCTGCTCCCACTCCAGCATTACTCTCTTAGGAAGGGCCGTGGCTAAGCCTGGAACTGGGTATGTGGAGTAGTCAGGGCTGTAAGAGGCTAGAATGGTGGGGTAAAGAAAGGCCCTGCTGTCTTCTTGTGATAAATCAGTTGTTTGCTTAGATTCCTGGTAAGAAGTTCCGACCACTAATCTGTCAGGGTGAATAACATTTGTTAGCAAGAAAAAGGATTGCATGTGGCTCAGGAATTGAGGAAAAGCTTTGATCCTTGACCGTCAGCCTTGTGATGTTCTGTGAGCTCATCTTTCTCTTTCTGTGGTGAGGATCCCACCTTCCGGGTGTCTGAGGCTGCCATTGCTGTATCCTGAAGTAACGTTGCTGTGTGGGAATTTTACATGGCTGATATTGATTCTTATGGAGGTGACAATGACAGGGTTTCTGATGTGTTCTACATGAAGGGACTCGATTGAGGGGCAAGATCCAGTTACAAGTAGCAAGCCACTACAGCTGTGTAAGGAAAACTGCCCTCTTGATCCCCTGGTATTCCGTTAAGGATGATCCCAGAAGGCTGATGGTGTGTGTGGCTGTCTCACACACTGGCTGAAGGGCTTTTGCTGTGGCTCGGCAACTTCGTGCATACCGTCAGTGGGATGATAATCTGTGCATCCTGCAAAGCTTAGCTGCATGGTCACCAGCTTTCTTGTCAGTCCTGAACAGTTTTGGGACACTGACTAGAATCTTCTCTTTGTTTTTCCACTTTTCAGTCTTAGACTTCCTCTGATGCTGAAACTTTCTGGAACACACAGCAGCTGGGGAGTATTTATCAGAACCATGCCCCCCCACACACACACATACACACCTTAGGGTCACCCTTCTCAGTGGTGACTGTGACACCAGGTTTCTCTTCCATGGTATCTGGCTTATCAACTCTTTCACTCTGCATCTTACAAGATGGGAAAGATCTGCTGTCTTTCAAATTGTGCCCCTCCTTTTCACAAAAGAACATTTTCCTTATAGCATATTATTTAACTATTTTATATTTTAATAATATTTTAAATATTTCCTTTTTCTTAAGATTTTTCAAGGTATTTCTGATAAATTTTAGTTTCAGAATCCACCTGTATACTAAAAGGTGAGCAGGTGTTTGCTGTCCTTCTGTTTCTGAGTCTTACCCAGCAGGCCTTCCCTGCCTTCCCAAACAGCTCTGCTTTCCTCTCCTCCACTGTAAAATCCTTCTGCTGTAACATACTTCTCACGTTGACATTCAATTACATGATGCCCTGAGCCGTCAACTATTTTGTATGAAAATCTTGTCCCTTCTGGAGATTTCAGATAGGGGCAAATGATTTTTTTTTTATTTCTCCTTTTGTTTATCCCCGAAGCCCAACCCACAGCTCTCTACAGAGAACTGTAGAAATAGGAAATCCTAGCATACTCTTGTTACAAATGAAGTTAACCCACCCCACGTCAGGCTATTGACAGTTTAGCCCTGTAATATCTCCCTTGAACAATCTCAGTAAAGCTGATAGAAGTCTGCTAGTCAGATTCATCAGACCCTAGCCTGTATGAGCTTACAGATGTCTAGTGCCTGTCTTGGGTACAGAGAGGGGCAGGAACCAGGAACAGAGGGTCAGAGGCAAACACTGCTCTCATTATTGATGGTGTCATTTTGGACCAGCTCTAAAAGCTGAACCTCGAGCTTTTGCATCTGGCTCACAGACACTCTTCCATCCCCCCTCTGAATGCTTCTTAAAGCTCATATGAGTCTCATATATGATGACAGCGTGCACTATAAGTTAATAAATGGTGATATTAATATAAGAGATCTCACATCAGTAGCAATGGCTAACGTTTCTGACTTAACTAGCTGTGTGAACTGTCTGCATGTTCTGCAGACATGAACAACTGCCTCTCAACTTGTTAAGGTACCAGTGACAGACCAAGGAAGCAGTTCCACTCACTGGGAACTTACAGGGGATTCTTAGAGGAGCATGGGCCAGTTACAAGCTACTCTACCACTGAAGGAAATGTCACTGCTCCTAGCAACTGCTAGCTGCTTATATATCTTTTGGAATTGGCATGGCCTTGTGAGAACTTCCCCCTAGTAACCTTTAACTGTCTATAAATCCTTGGGAAGGTTAGGCCTCAGAAGCCCTACCTCTCATCTGTGATGGAAAGTCAATAGGCCCAATTTTACACAGGTCTCCTTTAGGTGATCAGAGCTGCTGACAGTTCAATAGAGGTGTGGGCATATCATACCTGGAAGAGAGTGTTCCACAACAAAGTTTCTTACAGTGGCTCTAGTAAGCACCTACTGTGTGCCAGGCATATTCTAACCAGTAGGCATCGTTGGCCCACTAATGTTCTCAATAACTTCATGAAGCAGGTGCTATTATGATTCCTATTTTGTGGGTAAAGAAACTGACGGCACAGGACATTTTAATAATTTGTTCTAAGCCACCCAAAAGGTGAGTTAACAAAGTTGCCACACAAACTAACATCCACTGGGAGGTACCGTGCGGAGCAGAGGGGGCTTGGGGTAAACGGGCCTGAGAATAATGTGATCCAGTAATGTTAAGCCATCTCTCGGGGCAGCAAACAAAGGAGAAGGTGAAGCTGCTGATCCAGCTAGCAGACAGCTTTGTGGAAAAGGGCCACATCCATGCCACAGAGATACGGAAATGGGTGACCACGGTGGACAAGCACTATCGAGATTTCTCCCTGAGGATGGGGAAGTACCGGTACTCCCTGGAGAAAGCCCTGGGAGTCAACACGGAGGTACGTGTGAGGTGCTGTCCTCTGGAGCTGCCTCCTTCTCCTCCCCTCAGTGCCACTGGTTGCATCGCCACTGAGGGAGCGTGTTTCCAAGGCGGTCTTCAGAGCTGCAGAGCCCATGAACCGTGTACATTTTAACAGGCTTGGGAGCCTTACTGATTCATTCATCTCTCCCTTCCCCCTCCCCCACACCGTCTCCCTTCCTCATCCCCCACCGTGATTAATGTTCTATGTACTGCAGAATTGGCTGGCCAGGAATATGAAGCAGAGGGTTTTTTCCTTTCCCTGTAGTTAACTGTTGAGTAAACCCTTTCTTTTGGTCTCATCAGTAATAGTGTCTAACCAATTATGTTAATGAGCCAACGATTAGAATGGTTTTCAAGAATAAGGGGCACAGTGTGTATAAAGGCTGTTTGACATTTCAACTAAAAGAAGGCACTAAGTTCTATGAAGCAAAGGAAGACCAGCTTTTAATCTCTTTTTTATAATAGAGGTCGGTAACCTATGAATTAAAAGCTAAATGCAGCCTGGCATTTAATCCCAGGATTTCCCACTCTTGTTTTTAAACAGGCCCATGCTCCGAAGCAGAGAAGCCTCGAGTAAAGTGGTCAGACCACTAAACCTTAAGGCTTATGTCTCCCCAGCCAGTGGGTTTTCTTCTGTGGGTCCCTTCATACCTAACACCAATGATGGCTTTAAGCAAGCAGGGATGAGCAGTTATAAGGTTCAGTCACTGATCAGGAATTCCATTCCTATTTCCAAGGGAAAGTGCCTATTTAAATAAAAATAGCTTATTTTCTCTTGACAAATGAGATATTTTCAGACTTTTCCTGTGTTTCTGATTCCTACTTGTTTTATTGATGAAGAATCAATTCTTAGCTGATTCATATTTAGATTTAATCAAGGCCAAAGGCCTGGAAAACAGATAACATGTCTGTAGCTACAAATAGAGGCACTAAATATTTGGCCAGAACATTCTATAGCTTTTTTACTTGAAAGGCAGAATTACCCTATGGAGAGACCTTGTAGATAAGACCTTGAAGATTTGCCCATCTTGTCACCTACTTCCATTAGGTTCTTTTACCACTTCCCCAAAGTGACCTCTGTGACACTTCTCATGCAGGATAACAAGGACCTAGAGCTGGACATCATCCCAGCAAGCCTTTCGGATCGGGAGGTCAAGCTCCGGGATGCTAACCATGAGGTCAATGAAGAGAAACGGAAGTCAGCTCGGAAGAAAGAGTATGTTGGCAAGGGGTGGGGGGCTCCCACTGCAGCTAACAGGCTCTTCCTCAATTCCCCCTGCTACCCATCCCTTGTGTCCGCTTGATGAGTCATCTGGTCTACCTGCAGGTGTTAGGGTGGACGTTGAAGAGATAAGCTGAGAGGTTGAGGACCTCTCAGCCTCTCTGTTCTCTACTGCATCCAACTGCTCTTCATGTAGTGGGGACTTCCCAGGGCATACCTACCCCTCAGACCATCAAGTATTACTTCACAGTGTCAGAGCTCAACAGTAACAAAACCAAACCACTCCATGTAACAGAAATCAGGCCTAAGAAAGCTAAGAAACTCTCCCCAAGTGCCACAGTCAGCATATAATAAGTAGATCCATAATTCTGGGTCTTCACACCTAACATCGAATACACCATGTTTCCTTTCTGTTACATCTCTCACTGGCTTCAAATTTCAAATAGCTTTGTGCTGCCCTCTGAGAAAAGATTGGACTCCCCAGCATTTGGCCCAACCTAAGTCAGCCTCATTTCAGAGTTCTTCCCTGTTCAAGCAACACTGGGACGGATTACTGTCCCTGACTCCGGCAGCAAGAACATTAGATGCAGTTGCTCATGCAGTGTTCCTGGCTCAGACCCTTCCCCTCTTGGTTTGATTCTTTCCTCCCCTCTCTTCTTCTTTCTCTTGTGTGTAGTTTCATTTGCTCTCTGTTTCAACCATATTAATTCTTTAAAATCCATACCATATGCCTCCATGAACCCTCACCTACATCCTCTGCTGGTTTTTTTTACTTATTCTATGGTCATGTCTCACTAGCCAGATTATAAACTCTTTGATGATAAGGGGTATTTTATACTCTCTTATATGTACCATGGTTCACAGAGTAACAGGGATACCACAGTTGACTAAGAGAAGTTTATGGAATGTTACTAGATATAGAAACCAAAACCTTAGGTGAGGGACAAGAAGGTATCCAAATAAGCCCCATAGCTGAATACAGTAACACATGCCAGCACTCAAAGGTTAAGACAGGGAGATTGGCAGGGCAAGGCCAGTCTGAGCTATGTAATGAGACTCTATCTGAAAAAAGGGGGAATTAAGAAAGGAGAGAGGGAGGGGAACAAGGAAGAAAGGAAGGACAGAAGGAAGAACAGGACAGAAGGACAGAGTGAAGAAAGGAAGGAAGAACAGAAGGAAGGGAGGAAAAAGAGGTGATAGCATCCGTTTTCTTACTTGAGTTTTAGGGATGTGCTTGGTCCAGAAGAAAACAAGATGCTACAAGAGAGATTCCAACATCTCCCCTCCCCCATGCCCATATTTGGTTCAGATATTTGTATTTCAATCTCTGCCTAGAGAATATTTTATATAGAAAGGAAGATGTATCTTGAAACTGGCCCTGAGAATAAATTGTAGGTGTCAAAGGTAAAGTTGAGAGGTTTACCCCCATGTCTCAGTTGGCCCACATGGAAATGAGACAGCTAAGAGAGAGAGGGGATGCTAAGATTTGAACATTATTGAAGAATCTGAAGTTACCTGAGATTTTCATAAACTGAATCCTATTTTTCTTAGCATGAGATTGGTTAGAGCCAAAATCTACTTAGAGAGCTGGGACCAATTTATTATTAGATTCCTGCTCTGTTCTCCAAGTTCAGCCAGCCCTCTCTATTCATGAGTCCCACATCTTCCCGTTTAACCACCCCTGGATATTCATGGAAAATTATGCCTGTACAGAGCATCACAAACTACCATGTCTTATCATTGTTTTCTAGACAGTATAATACAGCCAATATTTGTATGGTACTTACATTGTCTTGGGCTTTTAAGTAATCCAGAGGTTATATAAACTGTATAGGAGTGTATATAAGTTATATGTTTATAGGAGGAACTTGGGCAGCTGCAGTTTTGGGTACCCACAGGGATCCTAGAACCACACCTAGGCACAACAGCTCTTTTGGTTGGGTTACTTAGAAGGTGGTTGACTCACGTTTCACATTAATCAAGAATTACAGGACTTTGAACATGGGAAGAATGAGCTATGACAGCCTTACAATATCCTGGTATTTTACTTTCTTTAAACTGAAGTTATAAAAATCACACATGCATAGATCATGGAAGGAGCTTTATAAAGAATACTATATTTTGTCTGAGTAATGCTAGAAAAAAATCAGTGTGTCTGGGATTAAGAAGTTAATTTTATCAAAATGGAAAAGAGATCATGGCTTTCTTAAGACTGAAGAAACGAATGCTGCTCTATGAAGCAGAGAGTCATCCATGTAGGGTTGTATTGGTTTGTAGAGCTGTGTAACAAAGTACTGCAGCTGGGTGACTTCAACAACAGGAATGTATGTGGCCTGGAAGCCAGAGATCTAAAACGAAGGAACCAAAGGTTCCATTCCCACTGAGGTTAGAGTGGGAAAGATCTGCTCTAGGCCTCTCCCCTCATTTGTTAGTGGAACATTCACATTCATGTGGCATTCTTCCTGATTATTTGTGCCTTGTATACAAACCCCCTCTCTATAAGGACACTGGCCAGTTTTGGTTGAGACCCATCCCACTCTGTACTGAGATGACTATTTCCAAATAAAGTCAAGATCTGAGGAATGTAGGGATGGGATTTGAGTATATTAATTCTGTAGGACATAATTCAGGCTATCGAAGAGAAGCAAAGGAAAGGATTATATTTGGCTAACCCTCCTGGCTCCTTTTTTCTATAGTAAAGGGGAAAATCATCAAGCAGTGGGTAATGGGAAGAATGGAGGCGTGCATTACAAAGATGGCTAACGTAGAGGAAGCAGGTAGGAGAAGAAGAACAAGAGGAGGAAAGGAAACCCAAGGCAATGGCCAAAGATGGCTGTGCCCCTTTAGATCTTCCCTAATTTCTTAGGTTTTCTAGTTTAAGGCTTAATCTCTGAGTATTTCCCAAGATCCTGTGCACTAGGCTGTTTCTCACAGGATCTTACTTAATCCTTGCAGCAGGCCTGGGTGGTCAGCTGTGTTATGGATAAGAAGTCCTGAGGTCTGGAGAAGCAGGTCTATCTAGTGACTGACAGATTTGTAATTCAGTTCCTGCTTGTCTAACTGCAATATTCACACACTTTCCGCTCTACCAACAGAGGAAGATTAAGAAGAGAGTGGCTAGTTGACCTCTGCAAAAGTGTAGTCTTTACATCAATCCTTTAACTTTAGTAGAAGGCCACTATCAACATAAAACATTGCTTTAAGGAAAAGCCCAGCCAGATGAAGATCCTGGAAAAGATACTGCTCGAATAGTATTTCTGGTCATGTTTTCAAAAGGACACACCTTGAGCACATTATTTCTCAAATTTTTCATGTGATAGAACACCTGGAAACAGGAATTCTTGGCATGAACTGTTATGCAAAACTGATACTGAGAATGTAAGATAAGTGTGTAAATATATAGGTTGTATTAATTAGATTGTCATATACTGGCTAACAAGCACTATTTCTAATAAAAGGAGAAAAAGTAAATAGATGCACAATAATGAAGTCATGCATGCTCAGGTTCCTTGTGTTATTTAGGAGTCTAAGGAAGGAGTCCTTTTCTCATAGACACAGAGCATAAACTTCCCTTGGAAGGAGCCTGAAGCACATCAATCACTTGACGTTGTGAACTATCTAGCACATGCTAATTTTGTGTGCACAGGTTTGTGATGCAAATAAATCTCATTGGAGATACTACCTAAATACCAAACAGGACCAACCAAGGTCAGAGTCAGCCAACTGTGGCCCACAAGTTAAATTGGGCTCATCCTGTTTTGTGTAGTCTATAATCTAAAAATGAGTATTATATTCTAGTTGGTTGAGGAAATCAAACAGAGACTATCGTATGGGGACATATAAAACTTTTAGTACCCTGGTTTAATTGGAACATATCTGCACTTACCTCTGCTGCCTTTCAGGTTACAGCAGCTCTGGTGAGTGGTTATGCCAGAAACTGAACAGCCCGTAAATACAACCTGATCCTTTACAGAAAACTGTAAAGCCCTGAGCTAAGTCATCTTTGCCCGACTTGGAGCCTGTTTAATTTGGTTCTGGGAGCTGTAAGATGTAGAAAACTGTTGTTTGGAGAAAACCATTGTTCAGACCATGTAGCTGCTGTGCTACAATGTGAGCAGCCACATATCTTGTACATACATGCCTGTGTACACGTACAGTTGACAGCATATCCGCACAGTGACATAGGCACGAGTGGGAAGCACAAGACAATGGAACTGGCTGAGCACAGACGTGGAGAAGGGATGGAGAGCAAATGACTGGAGTGAGAGAGCTCCAGAGAGGGAAGAGCTTCATTGGTCTAGCCAAAAGCAGGACACTCAAGTGTCACAAGGGCCAGAGGGAGGAAGTAAAGTTGGAGAGGAGACGATGTATCCGTAAGCAACTGAAAGCCCATCTGTTTCCTCCTAGATTCATTATGGCTGAACTGCTTCAGACGGAGAAGGCTTATGTAAGGGACTTGCACGAGTGCTTGGAGGTAAGTCTCGGCAGCAGCCAGTCCCCAGACCCACTGCAGAAGCGGAACCTGGCCCTTGTCAACCCCTTGAGAGCAGCCAGTGCCCTTGCTCTTCTGCCAGAGAATAAAAAGGCGGTTGGGGAGGTCTTCCAGAGTCCAGCACAACTGCAAGGGAGTTTGAAATGCTTTTGAAAAGAAGGTCTACACTTCTCTCAAGCTGGAGCTAGACCCAGACTAAAAAAAAAAAAAAAGAAGGAAAAGAAAAAGAAAAACAGTGCAGCATCAGGGGAGAAAAGTATGTCAGACACTTCATTTCAAAACATAAGCCGTGACACAGATCTGATGAATGACAAGACTGGAGCCTGCCCTTGCTGGGGTTCAGAGTAACGTAGCGGTCAGGTTCTTTCTTTCTGTTCCACTTGTCAAACACATCGCCTTTTAACTCTGTATGCAGTCACAGTCCCACTGTGGCCTCCTGACTGAGGGGCCTCTTTTGTCTGGGTCTCTTGTGGCATGCTTGCCAGTGATGAATCTGTCACTGCCTTACAGACCTACCTGTGGGAAATGACCAGCGGTGTGGAGGAGATACCCCCTGGGATCCTCAATAAGGAGCACATCATCTTTGGCAACATCCAGGAGATCTATGACTTCCATAACAAGTATGTTGGTGGGGAATTCGGTGGAGCACACTGACGGGGTACATGCAGGGCATCCGGCTGCCCATCCGGTGGATCAAAGCCCCGGGTAAACCTTCTCTTTCACCGGACGCGCTCTTTCTCACCTGGTCAGGTCTCAGAGTCGGTTGCTGCTAGACTCCTTTCTTGTTTACCCAAGAATGTCCACAGTCATTCAGGATTCTTAGTGGAAAGAGCAGTAAGTGTCCTGCGGCACCCCTTTCTGGCTCTCATGAGAAGCTGTCCGCATCCCTACCTGCACACTTAACGTGGTTACCTGCACACTGAGGAGACAAGAGTGGTTTTACTCCATTAAGGCTGTACAAAATCCTGATGGAGTCATCATCCGGGACTAAGCACCCCACACTCTTGTTCTCTTGCGTTTCAAATTCTATTCAGCGTTGGTGTGAGCTGTTTCCTCTATTCCTGACTCTTCCATCATCCTTGCCCTCAACCATGTATGTATATCAATATTCCAAAAATATTCGCTACATCACATTTCCTGATAACTTATAGAAGACACTGCCAGTCACAACTATGCTTTTGTTGAAGTAGAATCACAGAACCCTAAAACCTCACAGCCTGTTTTTCCAAGGATTCCAAGAATCCTTCCTGTTGCATGCTAAACATGTTTCCTGTCAGTAAATGGTCAGCAAGAACACCAGTATGTCCCACTGGTAGAAATAACTAGGTTCTAAAATTCATGTAGAGAGACTCTTGAGATACAGTAAAAAAACAAAACAAAACAAAAAAAAAATGTGACACAAAGTCCCTGAGGCCCCTCAGGAGCCTGACATAAAGGGAGTTGAGTGGAGCTGCTCCTGGGACTTGGTGAGCTGAGACAGAAACCCTAGAGACAGCACTGCCAGCCTCACTAGTCTGCCTCACTAGTCCCAAGGAGACTATGTGCGCAAATGGAGAAGCACCTGAGGTAGGACTGGACATCACTGTCTGGGGAACTGTCTGCAGAGCTGAAGTCTGTAGTACACTGTCCAACACCTTTACCATGGTGCCTGTGCAGCTACCAAGCTGCTAAGGAGTTCCATTGGCATTGTACTTAATCTTGATACATTTAAATACCCATAGTGAAAAAAGAGCAGCTCCCATATTGTATAGTCCCATTCTGGAAAATGACACTTCCATAGGGCTCTCTGCTAAGCATGACCCCAGGCAAGCAGGAGTTGGTGTGAAAGAATTCGGGGCTCAGGAAGGAATGGATGAATATCAAGTTTTCTAAATAGCTATAATTCTACCTCTAACTTTAAAAATGTAGCTCTAACAAACTCTTTTTAAATTCAAATTAAACCATGTGAAATCCTGCACTCTGCAAATGAAGGGAATAGGCACTTTTCCCAACAACATTGCCAAGCATGTTTCTGACTCAGAACACTAAATAACCACACTAGAGAATGCCACAGAGATTAAACTGCCCTTTCATAGCAGCATCTTTTTGTCTTCCCTACCAGCCTCTTTACTGTTTGGTTACATAGTTTCCTACACTATAGTAGTTTAGGTTACTACCTAAATATTAGATAGATAGATAGATAGAT
>NW_022196894.1:31897764-31905264 GCF_008632895.1 Mastomys coucha | reverse complement strand
CAGCAACCTCCTGCCACTCCATCCCTGTATTGCACTCTGCCCCCTAGTCCTGTCTGCGATTTGGCAGACCAGGGTCAGCCAGGAACAGTCAGGGTACACAGAGTGGTGAAGACCAGGTTGGGGGAGGTTCATGATGCTAGGAAAGCTGCTATGCAAAGACTGCTCTTTTTTTAAAAGACAAGATCTCATTATGTACCCTTGGTTGGTCTATATAAACACTATATAAACACTATATAAACCAGGCTACCCTTGAACTCACAGCAACCTCCTGCCTCTGTCTTTTGAGGGTTGGGACTAAAGTGTGAGCCACCACACTTGACCACATTTCGATCATCTTTCTGGAGTGCTTTCTTTGGGTCGGATCATTTCCAATTAGGAAATGAAGCTGTCCCCAGTGGTAGATCCAGTCGACACTCTGACCTCTTGTGAGCAGACAGTTCTGAGAAGGGGTGAAGCAAGGCACAAAATGAGTTCAGAGGAAGACACTAATGTCCAGAGGAGGAGCCAAACAGGCTTAATGAAGAGGAACATTTGAGATAGAACTCTAAGAGAGCTTCCACAAATGGGGATGGCTTCCTTGATGAAAAGGGACAGTTTGAACAAGTGCCTCTCAAGGTAGAGTATCAAAGGGTAGGACGTGGAAAGAGTTTGTAGGAGAGGCTCAGATCACCCCTGCCTTATCTTATCCCTTGGTTAGGCATCACAGACATGTCTTGGGGATTGAGGGGAAAGGAATGGTATGTGGAAGTAATCTGACTGAAACTTACTGAAAGGAGGCACAGGAAATGGGTCTAGTAAAATGAGAAAATGAACTGAAATACCTAGACAGAGTAGAAATGAGGGAGCAGAGTGGGTGGATTATTAAGAAGAGGAAGATTTGGGAGAAAGAGAGAAGGAAAAGGAAGGCAGGCGGGATGGAGTGTAAGTAGTCAGTCAGTAGTAGGTTAAGAGACATGTGGAATGGGCACAGAATGCGCAAAGTGTGGTTTCCAAAGCATGTTTTCTCATGAGCTAATAAATAAATATATTTATAAAATATATCATGTCCTAAGCCCCACCATACACACACAAACACACACATGTACACACGTTTGTCTGGATTTGAGTTTGTGTCTTCCTCTTCTTTTTGTCACGTAAATTGGTTTACTTCCCCTTGAAGCACATGAGCTTTGGTGAGGCATTGGCTCCACCAAGTGGAGAGAAAGAGGCTGTGCAGCTCATGCTTCAGGCCACCCGCAGGCTGCAGCAACTTTTTCCACAGGCAGCCTTGCTTAAAGTATATGCTGTCTGTGCACGCACACCCCAAATGCCTGTGGTTTTAGTTGTATCCACTTTCCTGGAAAAGCTCAAAGCAGCCTCTAACTATAATCTAGCTCTGTCCCCTTGTTTTATGGAAGCTGACATTTTCTGAGCTACTCAAACCGGCATGGACAAAGAACCCAGGTGTCATTTCATTAATATCCAGATGTTAGGAATAAAGGAAGGAAAGGCTAGTGAACATCCCTGGGTCCAGACCCTCAGCCTAAGGGTAACTGCTAGCTTTAAGCAGACCCTAGGGTAGATGGCTGTGATCTTGTTGCTGTTATTTGTGCTGTGTATCAGCTTGCAGCATTGAGGCTGATTGGAAACAATGGAAACACCCGGACAAAGAAGCAGTCGGGCTTAGATACATCACAGTAACATTGATTTCACTTGTTCACATATTGTCACTTTCTTGCCTTGTTGCTAAGCAGCATCCTAGCTTGAGATCTTATTTCACCTTATTTTAACATTACTTGGTATATCATGTGCAAGTAAATTGTTCATCTGATCACACAAATTAGCTACAGTATAGGGGTACTGGGAAACACAGTCAGTAGCAAGGCTTGCTTTCGCTACGTAAGATTGGAGGCCATGCCTCTCCCGTCATCCCTCACCCACACTGAAGTTTCTAGAGTGAAATGGAGGGACAGGGCTGAGAAGCCCATGATCAGCATAGGTACCCAAGGTATGCTGAAGACGTGGTAAATAACTCCTTGTCCAATGTGCTCACCATCCTGACTGCCCTTCAGTTCCGTATCTCTCTTTATGCTCACTGCCCCCTTAGCCCCAGCGGTCTAGAGCTTGTAGAGTCAAGGCTGTGAGTCTTCAGGGACCTGGTGAGCTCCACTGGGAGGAACACAAGAATGCAGCCAGGCTCCACCAGGAAGCAGTGTCCTGACTCCTGTCTTCAACTTTTTTGCATGCTGTTGATTGTTCCTCTTTAACCCATGCCACAACTTTCCATTTCTTACCATGCTGGCATGACAGCAAACATCACACACACACACACACACACACAAGGGCTCTAACACTTTTACCTTTGGATGCACATACAACTTTGATGTGTCACATCAGCCTCTGAGCAAGGTCGTGAGCCATTCTAGGAAGGCTTCCTCAGAAGCAGGAGACTCTCTCCAAACTGGTTCAGGGCAGTACAGTTCCACTGTCAGAACTCAGGGAAAATGCCATCGATGAGTGCTAGAGGTATCATAATAGTTATGGGGTGGCACTGCTTCAGTTTTTACACATCTTTAAAAGTTTTATTCCTTTCTAAAAAAGCCATACTCACTTCTAAAAGTGATGTACAAAAGTGTGTGCCACTCGCTTCTCTCATTCCTCCACACTTTATTACCTGCAGTCACAAATGTGCTGAGGGCCAAGATGTTGCTGCAGAACCAGCAAGGGAGTGGGCAGCTTCTGTAGGAGTGTTGTCAGCCATTAGGCTGTAATTTAAACACATCTCAGGGAAGGCGGTGGAGTGATATTGATTGTACTAACTCAACCTGTCACCTTCATGAGCTCCAAAGTTTAAAAGCAAATAGTTCATATTCCACTCACCTGCAGCCATGACCACCCAGTAAAAGTATATTCAAACTCAGTTCAAGAGATTAAAAGAAATAAATGTACATACGAAATACACACATGCACACACACGTACACATACCCCTCCTTATACACATGAAGATGGGCCTGATTGCCTTACTGCAACAAAAATGTTTCTCTCCCTTTGGGCCTTGAGCTAGTATTGCTCCTTAGTTCTAGCATTACTGAGAACCTTTTCCTATTTCTATTTTAGAACTCATAGGACATGTATCACCCGCAGCCTTTAAAGGCAGCAATAGACATGATTGGTTTTGACAGTGTGTTTGCATTTCTAAAGACCAAACTGCAGTGTAAATGTTCTTGCTCCACGGGTCAGTTTAAGAAACTCTAAAATTCATACTTACAAGGGGAAAGATGATTGCCAGATGAGTTCTGGTAGCTTCCCAAATTTTTCAATGTCTTTCCTGTTTTATTACTCTAGCAATTACCATGTATTGTAGGTAAAAATAATTAATTATAGATTGACAAAGAAAAATGTCATCTGCAATCTTACTAATCATTATTGGCATTCTTTTCTTACCAAGTATTTTTAAATCATACACATATTTATATTGACCACCAAAACATCTTTCTATATCATTGAAAATGCAAGCAACATGCATAGCATTTGTGACCACTTAACAATTATCAGAAACTGCCCAAGTGTATGAATAATGGTGACCATACAGAATAAGTCAAATCAAAATGAGCTTTTCCCCTCATGGTGGAGACAAGTAGTGGGATAATGTAATATGTTTTACCTTTGTTTGTAAAGTACCCATTTGAATAATTTTAAAGTTAAACAGAAGAGTTGACATTGAGCAGTCTCAGCTACCATGCCCTATTTCTTCACCTGCTTCTCTAGGCTAATGGTTTTACTAGTTTCCTGGGTTGGAAGTAGAACACATGTGCCCTGCTTAGATAACAGGTGACATGTTCTCTATGCATTCACTCCTCTCCTTGCCATCTCCATTTTGTTAAGGAGATCTTCACATGAAGAGACAGGATAAGTGTTGTCTCTGAGAGGGTGGGGAATATGTCTACATATCACTGATTTGTGGCTATACCATAGCTCAAATATTTGTTCTCTGCCAACCATATTTACCATTATAAATGGTATTGTTATCAGTGCTCAGGAATATATATCCTGTATACATGTAGATGAACTCTAAGGGGAAAATACCGGGCTCCAGAAAGCCTGAGTACATTCTGAGACTGATGGTTCTATCAAATGCTCTTTGTAAAGACTACATTTTCCACTCCCAGAGGTAAGCTTCCCTGAGGCCTCATAATTATTTTTTGTTTGTAAGATCTTGAGTACATTTTAGAAAGCAAATTCCATCCCAATAATGCTGGCTTGTTAACTTTTATCCTTTAACGCTAACCCTACTATTTCATGCATTGCTTTGAAGTCAGTGCAATCATTTCTTTATAACATTTTTACATAGAAAGGAATCATGACTTAGATACTCACAATGT
The DNA here is from genome assembly GCF_008632895.1 of Mastomys coucha. NCBI lineage: Eukaryota > Metazoa > Chordata > Mammalia > Rodentia > Muridae > Mastomys > Mastomys coucha. The sequence continues at coordinate 31,900,902 of NW_022196894.1, read as the reverse complement.
CAGGAAAGTAAATAATTCCATTCCACTTTAAAATATACTATGATTCCCCCTTCCCCATCATTAGATACTCTTCTCTAATGACATTTGTAGGATAATACTTGCCCTCAGTAGAAGAAGAAAGCTGAAAGTTATAAAGAGGCCCAGGAAGGATTGAACTTCTTTCCAGCTCAGCTTTAGGTTCATCTTGGACTATATACATATTATATATACATATCTATAACACTTATTATATATTGTAAACATCATATATTTACTATATATTTGCTATATATATTTACTATATATAACTATATATTAATATATAATATATTTATATGTATATATAATATACTGTAATATATATACTGTGATATTATATTATATATAAATATATAATAAATATATATTATATATATTTATGGTATGCTCAGAGTAGTTGGACTAACAAAATAAATTAAGAATTGCTGATAAATTGAAAGATCTGATACAGCTACAGTATTTCATATCTATTTTTATCTCAAATCCATGAACCTCAGGAGGGAGTGGGGAGGGGCTATTTTAAGTAGCACTGATTAGTCAATTACCATGCATTTTAATTGAACAAGTTCCAACATAAAATCTAGCTCTTCACCTCACTTATAGAGTGCAGAATCCACATGTAACTGGGCCATGATTGTTATATTGACCCTAGTGCAGTCCTGTAAGTGGGGTCCTCTAGACCAAGGTGTCTCACATAGCTTTTCTCTCCCTTCACAGCATCTTCCTCAAAGAGCTGGAGAAGTACGAACAGCTGCCTGAGGATGTGGGACACTGCTTTGTTACCTGGGTAACAAATCTAAATTCCTCCCCTACTGTTGATGTTTCCAGGGGTACCGCTGCCCCATGCCTGGCCTGAAGATTGTCGTTGCTCTTGGGACCAGGTGCTGCAGAGGCATCATGAGTAGATCTATGGAAGGTAGTACATCTCTGGAGCACAGAGCTGTCCCTGGGAAAGCCTATGACGTCACTCAAGATCCACCTCTCCCTCTCTAGGAACTTCCTTAGATGCTGAGGTCAGGAGGGTAGGACAAGACCACCAACCTTAGAGCAGCCCAGTCTGCCAGTTGCTTTTTCAGGATGTAGATTTAGAAGTTAGAACACCATCTGTCTAATTATGGGTTACACTGATTTTCTTAATAGAGAAGAACAGAGTCCCACGCTCTCTTCTCCATCCCAGTTCTGACTTACAGGATGAGTGTGCAGCTGCCCTCATTCGCAGCGACATTGCCATGGGTGGAGTCAGTGGGCCAGATAATCATCTGAACTGGAAGAGTAAACTTCAGTAGCCTCCCCACTGCATGCCATTTTAGCTCAGGCTCACAGATACAAATTAAGAGAACACTGGAAGTCCACTTACCACACCAAGTGCACTAAACACCCTCCCCAGGCCAGGAGCTCGGCCCTGGAATAATTACTTAGTGGTAATCTGGGCCCAGAATGGCTTCTCAGAATTTCTCCACAGTCTAGAGAGCTTAAGCTTAGGAACAGACAGGACTATGTTTTGGAGTTCAAACATGAGTCTATCTTAGATAAGAGGCAGAATACCCACTGAAACATAACAAGTGTCCCAGCCAACCCTGCGACTCAGGACCTGATTCCCAGGCAGGCCTTCTTCTCACGACCTCTTCCAGTTTGCCTCTAAGCATACTTTCATTCCTCACGAAGGCTCAGGCCATCTTATTGTGTGCCAGTGTGTAAGCTGATGCATAGCTCATAAAGACGCTGATAAAAATAAATTTACAATCTCCTACACGGACAGTATAGAAAAAAAATAAGGCTGAACATCAAGAAAAAGGATTATTTTGTGTTACTTCAAGCAATTTTTGGGGTTCCCTTTGAAATAAAAAATAAGTATGGTTCATCATCTCTTAGTGATAATTACTAACTCCTACATAGTTTAAAGCCCTAAAATTTGTTTCAGAAAACCTTTAATGATACCAGTGCTGTCTGGTATCATAAGTACATCGCCCTCTCAGAAGAGAATATCCTAGGTATTCAAAAGACACAGAAGTAGACAGTGGTCCGCCAATGGAGAAAACACTTAGTTTCCTAAATTTGGCTTCTCGGTGGAGAGGTGAAGTCATGAGGTCTGGAGCTTGAGGTAACGGCCTCTATGGGAATCACCGTCCAGACTCTGACAGCGGGGGAGGGGTGTCAGCGTAAAATGGCTCCCATGCTCGCTCTAGTTTACTTTTACTCTGTTGTTGTATTGGCCTTGAAGGGGCATGGATGGTCTTTGTTCTTCTGAAAAAAGAAAAAGAACATGATTGTTGATGATTTAAAGTGAGGGTCGTTGATAAGTAAGTTCTACACAACTTCAGAACCTGTTATCATTTTTCTTTCTTCCCAACACAGCCTGGTATTAAACTGAACTTCTGTTCAGCAGGCTTTTCCTGCATTCCAATAAGAGAAAAAGCATTCCAGCATTTTAACAGACTGTGAGCTGAGGGAACACATGGCACTTTCCATAAGGAATCCAGTCACTGTACAGCCCATGCTGGGCCTTTTAGGCATTGTGAAGAAGGGAAGTGTAACTAGCTTTATGTCGGCTTAGCACAAGCTAGAGTCATTTGGGAAGAGGGAACCTCAATTGAGAAAATGCTCCCACCAGACTGGCCTGTGGACAAGCCTGGGGGTGTTTTCTTGACTGATGATTGATGTGGGAGGGCTAATCTCGCTGTGGGTGGTGCCACGCCTGAGCTGGTGGTCCTGGGTACTGTAAGAAAGCAGGCTGAGCCAGCTATGAAGAACAAGCCAGTAAACAACTTTCCTTCATGGCTTCTGGGTCAGTTCCTGCCTCCAGCTTCCTGCCTAGAGTTCCTGCCCTGACTTCCATGGATGATGGACTCCAAGCTGTAAGATAAAATAAACCTTTTTCCCCCTGTGTTTTCAGTCACAGCCTTTTACCACAAGAGTAGGAATCCCAACTAAGACAGGGAAGAACCAATGGGTACTTATCTTTTGTTGTCTTTGTTCTTTTTCAGGCAGACAAATTTCAGATGTATGTCACCTACTGTAAAAACAAGCCTGATTCCAACCAGCTGATCCTGGAGCATGCAGGCACCTTCTTTGATGTAAGCTGTGGTCTTCCTTTGTCAACAGTCCTGGGGGTGGGGGGGG
>NW_022196894.1:31845843-31897742 GCF_008632895.1 Mastomys coucha | reverse complement strand
AGAGAGAGAGAGAGAGAGAGAGAGAGAGAGAAGAGGAGGGAGAGGAAGGGAGGTGAGGGGAGAGAGAGGAGGGACGCTCCTCTACTTTGCAATGAGTGTCTGCCCTTTCTTCCTTGTTCTTCTTTCCTGGACAAACCAAACCTTTATCTCATGGATAAAATATTTTTAAAAACCTAAACAAAACAGCATTTATGTCTTTGGTTTTGCCCCATCCTGTCTCAAGTGTGATTTTGATGAGGCAATTTTTTCTCTATGTTTCGATACCAAACCTAGCTAGACAAACACCTTGGGTTTACAGATGTGATGATATAACTGATGCTGCCAAGTTTTATTTTCTCAGTCATAGCAGTCCAAAGGTGTGGTCCCTGAGCCAGGCCTGAGCATCTTTCTGAAGTGCAAATTCCCCACTCCAGATTGGCTGACAGAGCCTTTTCTGGACATTACCTGGCAACCTGAGTTGTAAGGAGTCCACTGGTATCTTTGATACCCACCCCAGTCTGTGATCCACTTCACTGATAATGTCTGTTTGCACTATGGCTGCACACTGGAATTTATCAGCCACCTTTGAAAAATACTGATTCCTGGCTCCTCTGAGATGCTATGAGTTGGCTCGATGCTATGATATGTGGCTAGTATTGAGGTAGCAGATGTTGTACAGCCAGAGCTGAACACTGTTGTTGTGGACATCAAGAGATGGGAAGGCTGGGATCCTCTGCTTCCTCAGAACCACGGATGGTGAATGAGAACAGTCTTGGGGGGGGGGGCTAGTGGGGCAGATCCATTTAGTGTTGGCCTCCCCCAAAATGAGAATGGCCTATTGGTTAGAAAGTAAACAGATCAAAAGGTACTGAAGGGCACAAAGGATGTGTCAGACAGAATGTTAAAAATAAGGAAAGAGGGAAGAGAGCAACAGACTAACACTGATGGCCCCTGCTAGTCCTGTCAGAAGTGACAGAAGCCTCTTCAGCAATGTGTGACAGCCATCAGCCCATCTTGCAGCCTCACTGCATTCATGGCTTCTGGAGCATCATCTATTGAATGTAAGGGAGCAGGCTAAGCCACTAGGCTTTGCAACTGGGGTCTTGCACTTCAGTTTACGAATAAACCTCTTGAGCATCATTCCAGGCTGGCACCACCAGAGTAGACTGATTCCGTGGGGATCTTGTTGCTTGATGAAGGGGTAGTTTGAGTGGGAGAAGCTAGGTAAGAAGCAAACATATGTGGCTTTTTAAAATAGAATTCATTCAGAAACGGCCTCAGGTGTCTGAAATTGGAATTGCTGGGGTAAAATAAAAGTCTAAGGAAAGTACTTCTCTCAGCTGATGCCAGGATTTACTGGATATTATATTGGGTTCTCTATACTAATGCTTCCCTTGATTGACAGTGCATTTCCGTAAGATATCTCTGGTTGGTTGGTCATCAGAGTTATCCAGAAGGGTCTTTTTGAAGTCGTAAATGGGTTGCACCCTTCCTTCTTCCACTTAGCATTTTAATAACACAATTTCTGTGCCGTCAACATGCTTCAGAAGCTTCTGTGTTTATGCTTGTCCAGCATTTCCTTTGCCTAAGATTGTCTCCCACACAGAAGCACCTATACACACATAAACACCTGAATATATGCATACATATCATGCTGAAGAATTTTTCCTATCCTTCTCAAAGTCAAATGCTGCGTTCTGCACAAACCCCACACCATATACATGCCCCGAGCTTTGTGTCTCTGTCATAGAATTTGTGGCAATTCACCAATAAATGTACCTTCCTGCACATATATGTTCCATCCAAGACCCTTGAAACCTGGTGATGTCCTCTTGATTCCTGTTTGTATACATCTCCATGCCTGGTACTATATTATATTTCCAATACTCCTACGATCTCTGTGTCCCTGTTTCTAGTCAATGTCTGATGAAGGAGATGGAGTGATATTGATCATCCTAACTTAACAAGTTACCTTTATGAGCTCTGAATTTTAAAAGCAAATAGCTCATAGTCCACTCGCCTGCAGCCATGACACTGAGATTTTAGTGAGTATCGTCTGAGAACAGAGCTAGAATGTCCAGGGCAAGCCAAGAGATGTTCCAGTTTTTAGACCTTCCTGCTGAGTTCAGTCCTACACAGGTGACATAAGCCTTGTCACCTGACAGTTGTCAGCTTGTCAATCTAGAGCAGTTGCCCCAGATGTGATCTGTTAGCATTACCCAGGAAGCATTCCTAAGCCATACAGACTCTGATTCAAACCCCAGAGGGCAGTGTACAGCTGGGTGTACCCACAGCTGCTCTCTCCAGCAGTGCAGTTCTTGCAGAAAAGTTTGGAAGGGGGCATGCACCATGTCCACTTGGTTACTTCAAGGCATCTTAGAGTAAAGAGAGCATTAGTCCAGCATTTCCTAAATGTGTTAAATGGATATGGACTATGTCACCTGCAGGAAACAGGACACTACAGGTTTGTGTTTCTGGTGCTGAACTGTGCTATTCAGTGTTCTTGCTCCACGGTTTGGGATACTCTAAAATTCTGCCCTTCCTAGGAGAAATGTGACTATCACTAATGGCTTCTGCTGGAAGTCTCCCAATTTTTTAAATATCTTTTTATTTTATTACTCTAGCAATTACCATATGTTGATTATAAAATATTACATTACAGCTTAAGAGTAAAGTTGTCTGTGATCCTAATATGGATCTCTGATCTTCACATACACACGTGTGCATATACAAACAAGTGAACATGTATGTACACACATTTGCTCCCCATAAAAAATAATTATACATATTTTAGCTATTAACAGACCCCCCACCCCCAGAAAGTACTAGTCATACTAACTCATTTCCCATATCTCTAGCTTCATATAAATGGGATATGTACTATGTGGTCTTTGTCACAGGCTCCACTGATCAGCTGATGGGTATTTGGGTCGTCCCTGTGCAGACATGACTTTTTACTTCTCTTGGGCGCGTCTTGGGGACAGCATTGCTCAATCACATGGTGACTTTTAATCTATGGGCCCAGGCTCTTGTGAGAGACTCCTGGTTTGTCTGTTTCTCCAGTCTTTTCCCGATCTGCTGTAGTCAGGCACTGTTAGCTCCTCTGAAGTGCTCACTGTGTATCTGCTCTCTTTAAGATCTACACTAGTTTGCCATTGAAATTCTTGCCTTCAAATCCTCTTTATTTCCCCCCAACCAAGTTCCATCAGTAGCTGACCCAGCTTTGCTTCTCCGCTCCTGCTTTGGTTTCCTTCCTACTCTTTTTTGTTTTTGTCTTGTTTTGTTTTGTTTTTTTGAGACAGGGTTTCTCTGTGTAGCCCTGGCTGTCCTGGAACTCACTCCGTAGACCAGGCTGGCCTCGAACTCAGAAATCCGCCTGCCTCTGCCTCCCAAGTGCTGGGATTAAAGAACCTACCTTCTTTTACTCCCTTCCTCTGTGCTGAGGCATAGTCCTCATTTCCTAACAGTGATAATTGTGTTGATCCAGGCTTTATCTCTGCTAACCTCCCTTTCTGGTGCTATCTTTTCATTGGCTATGACAGACTCTGTGTCCTTTACAGTTCTCTAGTCTCTATGTGTTGCACAGTCTCAGCTCGTGGGTACAGGGACTAATCTGTGCCCCTCTCTGTCCTCTCTACTCTGAGGCTTGGAAGGTGCTCAGTTTACAGTTGGGCATAGGGTGGATTAATAGGTGAGGCCAGAGGCACCAGCAGCACCTAAAAGCCATCATGTCGGCCAGGGCATGAGCTATGGGGATAATCACCATGTGTAACAGTGGGGACATTGCTAAGAGTGACTCTGGTTTCTGGCTCAAAAGCCCTGAGGAGTGAGAGAAGTGACTGTAGTGAGAAATGTGTAAGAGACAGAATAGTGATCTAAACTGGGATGTGCCAAATCCCAGCAGTGGCGGGGCTGGGGGTAGGAAGAGCCTTGTGTATAAGGACAGTGATGGCAGACAAGACTTGCCTCCTTCTGAGTCTCCTGGCTCTCCTGGTCCCTGTACAGCCTGTTTTCCAACCTCTGGACTTAGTTCCTTCTCTCCCACTGTCTCCCCTCTCCCCTCTCACCCTCCTCCCTCTCACCTCTGCCCCCCCCTCAGTCTGCTACTGAGTCTCCTTTCTCCTGTTATCTCCCCAGTGCTGTTCAGCTTCCTCATCTGTTTCATGAACCCACTTCTTTCCCAAAACCTTCTCCCTTTTCGCTGCCAATTCTCAGCTTCTCTCAGTCTCTGCATCTCTGTCTCTTGTTGATCTCTCTTGTTTCTCTTCCTCCTCCTCCTCCTCTTCCTCTTCTTCCTCCTCTTCTTCCTCCTCTTCCTCCTCCTCCTCTTCCTCCTCCTCCTCCTCCTCCTTCTTCCTCTCTCTCTCTCTCTTTCCCTCTTTCTCCCCCTCCTACCCCACCCCTCCCTCCCCCTCTCTTCTGTCCCTCTTCTCCTCCTGCCTCTCTCTTTCTAACCCCTACTAAAGAATATTTTCTTGTGAATATCTACCTTTGTTTATTTTTTCTCTCCTCTTATTTTCTCTTCCTCCTTTTAGAGTGTGTGTGCATGCACACACACACACACACACACACACACACACAGAGTGTTCTCTGTCTCATTGCCATCTGTTTTCATCCTATAGGAGATCCAGCAGCGGCATGGCCTGGCCAACTCCATCTCTTCCTACTTAATTAAGCCTGTCCAGAGGGTCACCAAGTACCAGCTGCTCCTGAAGGTACCTCCCCTCCCCATCCCACCCTCTCTCCTGACCAGAGGACTTCTGACAGTGGGTAACCCTCATCTGAAGCCTTTTCCCTACCTACAGCAGAGCCTCAGATGAGCCCACACCACCATTGCTGGCTCAAGACCATGTATCCTAGCCCTCAGAATTTCACATGCTTGTTTAGGGGCAGAGATAAAAGAAAAGAATGCGGGAATAAGTTGTAACTAATTTTCACCTCTAGCTACCATTGCAAACTCTTAGAGATTATCACCTCAGGTACAGGGCAGCTCTGTCCATCCTTCCTGAGCAGATTTCCTCCTCTTCCTCCTCCTCCTCCTCCTCCTCCTCCTCCTCTTCCTGGCTTCCCACTTGCTGGAGCCGAGATTGAAGTCTTGAGGATACAGTGATCTATACACCCATTGGTATCTTCCATCTCCTTGACTATTGTGTCTGTAAAAATCAGAGGGTTGTTGACAGAAAATGTATTAAACTCAATGATATCCTGAATTGTAGAGACCTGTATATTAGAAAGTCAGCCAAGTTCTGAAGTTCTGAAGTCAACCAAGACAGTGAATTTTCAAATTCAAGTTTTGAAAAAGTTCAGTAATCAGATTATGTAAAACACTGAATCAGTTGGGTTTATCTTTCTTATATAAGGATGTGCCCATTTTCTAAAAATAATATCATTTCTATAGAAAGCCAGAAAATTTGATATGGACAATTCAATATAAATGTCTATATTAGTTCTTGAAGTGTAGGGATAAAGGCAGACCTTTTGAATATATCATAGGTTTTTCATCTAATGAAAAGGACAAAAGGCTAGTTAGTGGACTTATAGAAAGTGATGTAATTGCAGAGGAAAATTCCCCTCCATTTATGTTTAGAGACAGCAGCAGAATCTAGCTTCCTCAAACCTGAAAGCCATTCCAACTTTCAGACCCAAGGTTCTCCCCACACGTTCCCCATCAGAGCCCCGCTACCCAGGTCTCTGGGGCAGGGACACAGTGACCACGATTCTTCATGGGAGGCTTAAGGCTTCCTCAGGGGAGCAGACCAGTGCTTTTTTCCTGTATTCTGTGTGAGGGCAGAGCCATACAGCCAGCCTTCCCTCCAGCCTCCTTCCTCATCCTGCAGAAGAGAGCCCAGGCCCACGGACCATCTGGCCCAGCAGAATGGCTTAGAAACAGAATGGAGTCATGTTCTGGGCTTTTGCTGAGCATGGCAATCATTAGTGTGGGGATAGATTGTGTGGCCAACATGTTGGCTCGTGGGACAGAAATGCTTCTCCTTCCTTATATTTTAACATTTTCCTGTAAAAACCAGAAACTCCCATAAGGCTTTAGGGCAAGGAGTACTTTCCTAAAACCTCATTGTGATTCTGACATTTAAGCCACAGGTGCTGTAGAATCTTCTCAGCTTGTAGACTGTAGCCTAGAATTCAGTGAACAGCCTTCTCCTTCCCTGTCCTGCTTAATGCTTGGCCCTTCGAAGGTAGCTTTCTCATGCTGATAGCCTTTTTTCAAAACTGATTTTTGTGTGAACCTGGAAAGATGCCTCAGCAGTTAAAAGTTTCTGGCTGTTTCTTCCAGAAGCCCTGAGTCCATCCCAGCACCTACATGGCAACTCAGAGTTGTCCGTAACCATTCCATGGCCTCCATGGGTGTCAGGCATGCAAATGGTGCAAGGCCATGCAGGGAGGTTTATGGACACCCACGCACAGAAAATAAAATCATTTTTTAATTTTGGTTTTAAAATAGATTTTTTGTAGCTTTTGATTTATCTATTACAAAGCCTTTGCAGGAATTGATAGGGTTGTGAGTTCTGAAAGAAAATAGATACTGATGTTCCCAGCCACATTGCCCATCTGGAATCTATTAAGATGTTGTTCTCGGAGAAATACAGCCATTCGCCTCTCTTTTAGCACCATGATGCTGAAGTTCACTAGTTAGGTGAGTTATGTGAAAGGGGTTTGGAAGGTAATAGAGTTGGAGTTAGTTGGGCTCTAGACTGCCACTCCATAGTTAAGTGTTTTAGGGGAGAGAGGTATTTGTACAGGGAATTGAGAGGCAAACAAATAAGGTAGTTGTGATTTTTATTGCAGAGAAGCTGTAAAATTATTGTAAAAAATGTAATTTTAGCCTCTTTAAAATGTGCTGGTGGCAGGGTGCCTGATGGGTAAAAATAGTGAGCTTTACTATAAATAACATGGTGTTTATTTTCTCTTTGAAGTCAGTTTAATTCCAAATAAATTGATCTTTAATTGTCAGTATCCTCTGGGGCTCATCACTTAGCTATTACAGGAAAGTGAAACCATGTCATTTGGAGTGGTTGATCCTCTGTAAATCTGCTGCTGCTGTCCTTTTCAGAGCCTAAATTAAATGTGCAGGCACCTCCTTATCAGGAACTATTGCAAGGGCCCTGGAGAATTTATTGGCTCTGCCTGCCGGGTAGATTGGTAGACTTGTTAACTTGCTTAGGGGATTGAACTAATTGGTGTTTTCTGTTGCAAACTGAAGCGTATTTCCCATCTCTCGTCTGTGCTTTAACTTAGGCATTCCTTTGTTAATGTCTGAGAACCAAGTGGGGGGTGTTACCTTCAGGAAAAGGTGGGGACACCACAGAACTTTGGGTGGGAGAAGCGTAACTTTCAGTACAATGATGACATTATGTCAACTGGAAAGGACAGGACTAAGAACTCCAACTTCCCCCAAAGTGTGCTCTGCCTGAATACCCAGACTCCTTTGATCATATGGCAATGTCTCCAGGATAACTCAGGAAAATCCAGAGCCTAGATTTTTGTTTCAGAGTCTCACTATTTTCCCAAGGAGAGAGCTTTACTAATAAGCTTGGTGGGACAGATAATCCCAAGACAGTGGTGAATCAGGAAGTCATCCAGAACCGTGGGCGAGGCTCTGTTCTTTTCCTGCACCATCTGAATGTGTTCTGCCCAGGTCGGCACACAAGATCTCCAAGTGATGGTGTGCCTCTTAGTCTCACTCCACCCACAGAAGCATAGTTGCTTTTTACTTAGAGAACCGCCTAGCCAACTCCTGTGTCACTTTCCAGAGAGCTATGCCATTAAAGCTGGGTCTGATCACTACAGGAAGTGCTGGCCAGCCAGATACATCCTGTTTCAGAGCATTCCACAGAAAAATACCCTCCTGCTGGCAAGAACCTGTCATTTATTTGGCAGGAGACATCATAGTTTTGCTTACAAGGTTTGAACTCATTTTCTTTCCTAACGTACCTTTTTTGGGGGCAAAAGCCATTTCAAATGGTCTTGCAACTAGTAAGATGGTTGAAGAGATCATTTCCTCTACCAAGCAGACACTGTGAGTCTGTCATTGGGATTTTGATGAGTGAGACTGCAGTGGAAAGGTGAGAGCCTGAGGACATGATGCCCAGGAAGTAAGGCAAATCCTGTCCTGGGAGGGGAGAGGTAGAAAGAAAGAGGACAGGCTTGGGTAGCGACACCCAGCTGTGCATTCCCAGCTGCATCTCAGGCCCTGTTTGGCCTCCTTGCAGCTGCATTTCTCTCTACCCCAGTCTCTTTGTAGTTATCAAAGTCCTCATCCAGAATCTCATTCATTGGCCCCAGGTCAGGTATCCCTGATCCTTGTCATTCTTTTAAACTCTGACCTGTTATAGATCTATAATGTCTCTAGCCTCAGATTGTCCCAAGCAGGATAGAAGTCAGTCCTCACATAGTAGAGGCCGTACATGACAGTGATATCAGCCATGGCATGCAGAGACCCACAGAGGCAGTGCTACACACCCTCTGTTCCTCATGCCTTCCTTTTCTGCAGTGTGCTTCATTGGCTTCATTCCTCTCCAGGAAGGCAGTACTGTCACAGCGTACTCTAGGCTTAAAATTCTAGCCTTTGGAAACGGGGTTGAATTGGCTTCTTCTGGACCTGATAAAACTCATCTGGTCTTTTGAGGTTTTTGGCAATAATCAATAATCCCCATCTTACTGGGTTTTTTTATAGCTCTCTGAGGGAACTGTTACAGACAGTGAGGCTGGTGTATAATTTACTCCGTGGCTTAGAAAAAAAGAGGGTTGGGAAACCTGGGCGATGATCCTAATGGTGTCTGGACTTCTTTCCCCAGGAACTTTTAACTTGCTGTGAAGAAGGGAAAGGGGAACTCAAGGATGGCCTGGAGGTGATGCTCAGTGTCCCCAAGAAAGCCAATGATGCCATGCATGTCAGCATGCTGGAAGGTAGCTGATCCCCCAGTCCTCCTGGGATGCCGCCTCCACTCCTAAGACCAGGGAATTTGTGTTATGGAGGGAAGTGGCATGAAGTCAGGCTAGGAACAAGCCTGGAAAAGAGGAGTCAAAACAACTTGTTAAATAGGTCCTCGGCTTCCTGTATAAGGAGCGCCATGGAGCAGCATAGCTAACCTGCCTCCAGGTGCCATTTAGCTGTGTGGATGCCTTGTTGTACATGAGATATCCAGTACAGGCTGTGATCTTTAAACTATAAACTATAAACTATAAACTATAAACTATAAACCAGAGCCCTGCAGACCTGCTCATATGCATAGCATGAATATTCCTTCACAGTCAGAATAGCAGGAAATGCAGGTTACACACAGTATATACCAGTGAATTTAGTGATAGCAATCTTACACACGTGTGCTCATGCATGTGCACACACACACACACAAACAAGCATACAAACATGCGTGCATATACACACCTTTTTTCAGTACTGAAATTGAAACCAAGCCTTGTCCATGATGAGTGAACACTTTACTGCTAAGCTACATCTACAGCTCTTTTAGTCCAAGTCTCACTAAGCTGTCCAGACTGGCTTTGAAACAGGGATCCTTTCTCAGCCTACCAAACACCTAAAATTATAGGGGTGCACCAGAAGGCCCAGCTTCTTTACATAGAAAAGATTAGATAACATACATGTTCTACTATGGTTATTTTTGATTGAGGAGTTAAGTGGCATCCAACATATTGACATTCTTGTGCAACTAGTCTTTTATCCTTCTTAGGAGCCTAGGAAAGCCCAGCCATGTGGCCCTGACAGGATTTCAGTCAGCAAGAACTATGTTCTTGGCATCTAGAACAAGTGCAGTATGAAGTAAGGTTTATGTGATGTGGCCTTGATGTTGTAAAACAGATGCATGGAGGAACAAGGCTGGAGTAAAGTTTGATAGCTGGGTAAAGACATACCATTCCAGTCTGACAAGCAGATGCTAAGCAAATAAGTATGTGGCTGCTCTTTCTCTTCTGGCATCATCCCACAATACCTCCTTTGCCACTACCATCATCTAAGAGACTACCCTTAGTACAAGAATGCCCAGGCCTAATGGCAGTGGAGCCAATGTCATCACCTCTAGACCAAGCACTAGTCATCTGAAAGAGCTCCTGTTGTTAGTTTTCTCCACCCCCTTCATTCCTGTGTACACCAGGTCCCCTAATGCTGGGTGTCCTCCTTTAGAAGAACCCCATTCGTTTAAACTGTCCCTTAGTCTCAATCCAGGCTCTCCAGTATGGTCTGTGGACCTGTGCAGTAGAGCTGGTTGGAAGTGCACATTTGTGGACTTGGCTAACACCCGCAGAATTAACTCTCTTGCATGGAGACGGGTGTTCAGAATCTATGTTTTCACATGCTTTCCCAGTGACTCTTGTACACATGAAGTCTTGGAAACTTTCTGAAAGATTTGAAGTAGTAAAGAAAAAAATGTTGAAAGCTTGTGCCTAACACTGTTTAGGAGCAATAAATAATTCTAAGGATGGAAAATAAGAAATGGGGCAATGACAAATACAGCAGAACCAAGCATACTCCACCATAGTACTCCACCTAAGCCACACTCAGAACTAGAAACAATGAGAGCTGTGGAGGAAGAAGCTCTGGGGACTGCCTGTTTGGGAGCCCCCTCCCCGGCTCCTTTCACATCAGGAGCGGAGCATCCCGTGGGAGCTTTCAGAAAATCTTACTCATATCACACATGTATATAGAGACATGGTGCAGGGAATGGGCAATGGGAAATGCCTAAGTACGGTTGTATAGGCAGATGTGGTATATAAGATCTCTATGCAAGCTAATAGCCAACTAGAAAATCCATTCTCCAGGGGGGAATATGACACAGCCTCCCATGAGGGTAGTGTTGGAGAAACTCCACAGGGCGCACGGGTGTTTTTCAGGGTTCGATGAGAACTTGGATGTACAGGGGGAGTTGATTCTCCAGGATGCCTTTCAAGTGTGGGACCCAAAGTCGCTGATCCGGAAGGGGCGGGAGCGACATCTGTTCCTCTTTGAGATCTCCTTGGTGTTTAGCAAAGAGATCAAAGACTCTTCAGGACACACGAAATATGTTTACAAGAACAAGCTACTGGTAGGTGGGGCAGGCGGGGCAAGACAAGATTCCCTGCTTTGGTAGAACCCATGGGCAAGAAGGGATACAGACACATACAGCTCACCTGACTTCTCTACTCCAAAGCCCTCCTGGACAGAGGCTCAGCCCTCCTACTTGGAAAGCTCCCTCCCACATCCTCCACTTCTTTATCTTAGAGTTCAAAGATCTTCCTGTCTCCTTTTAGCAAACCTTCCTCTCCACCATCCCTCCCTGCTAATCAGGCAAATGCCAACAGGTCCTTTCATCCTGGGTATATGAACAAAATATCTAGTCTATTGAAGCCTGATTGACAGAAGCCCCTCCCTTGGCCCCCTCCTCTTTGTTGCCTTCCCCTTCCTATCCCAGCCCTAAGTTTCCCCCACTGCCCTCCCCTTCCCCGCCTCTCACAGGCATTTCCTGTCTACAGACCTCAGAGCTGGGTGTGACCGAACATGTAGAAGGCGACCCCTGCAAATTCGCCTTGTGGTCTGGGCGCACCCCATCCTCAGACAATAAAACAGTGCTCAAAGTAAGTACTGCTCTCTTCTATCACAAAACTAGGGTTGGGGTAATTGGGTAGGGTAAAGGAAGCAGGCATGAGATACCCAAAAGCAGAGCCTAGAGACTAGTGAGCCACCAGACCTCTCTTGGGAATGACAGCTTTATGCAGGTATGGAGAAGCAAATTTGACCATAAAGGTAGGCCCAGGATCTTGAAAGCAGATACTCTCCTTGAGTTCATAGAGAGTTGAGAGATCAGGAGATAACACATTGACCTTAACAAGGCCTAGTCAACTGGCTTCTGTCCATATGTCTCTTTCCAGGGGCAAGAACAACCAACCTTTTAACAAAAACATCTTGAGTTGCTCTGTGTTTGCATAGCAGACTTCCCTAAACATTCTCCATGTACAAGGTGCTCTGCTTAATGCCATAAAAAGAACCACATTTAAGATAGGGTCCTTATTCTCTGGAAGTATGTTCAAAAAGCTCCCATAAATCACAGCAGCATGGGAGTCCACATCATTCAGCTCTCCAGGTTCAGGCTGGTTTTGAGCCCCCGTTCCTGGTGGCACTAGCCTGACCTGACTAGGTGGGGTTAGTGCAAATAGAGCTTCCATTGATCACTTGCTAGTCAAGGAAATGTCCATCACTAAGGAGCAGATAGCCCATCTCAGCCAAAAAGCTTCACAGAGTCCACCCTTAATTTGCAGAATAACTGCTACCTGTCATGAAGAATTCCTGAAAGGGGATCCCAGAAGGCAATAGGGTAGTGTAGGCATGAGAGCAGTACTTCTAATCAGCACAC
Source organism: Mastomys coucha (assembly GCF_008632895.1). Taxonomy (NCBI): domain Eukaryota; kingdom Metazoa; phylum Chordata; class Mammalia; order Rodentia; family Muridae; genus Mastomys; species Mastomys coucha. The sequence goes on along the minus strand of NW_022196894.1, from coordinate 31,885,401 downwards.
TTAGCAGCCTGAAACCCCAATACTGATGGTCACCTGTGCAGGCTATATGAGTGTGACAGCTATTAAATATCCTGGCATACCCATTACCCTGCTGGTAAATAGCCACTGCTTTCAGATGTCACAATTCCAAGTGCCCCAGGGCCCCGTAAGATCCATACTTCAAGGGGTAACGGAAGCCTGGCAGAGAGCAACAGATCCTGCTCCAACTCTAGAGCCAGTAGCGGATTGGTCAGTGCCTAATGAACTATGAAATATTTTACAAGTGCTCCGTAGGATCTGCACTGAGTCTTGAAGTTGCACATCTCTGAGGTTAAAGGTCAAAGGATAAAATGCAAAAGAAGCTGCCCTAAAGATTCAGTGTCTGTGGAATAACAGCAAAACCTGTAGGGGAGAGGTGAACATGGTTTTGCGGGCAACAAGAGCTGGGCTTCTCAATGCTTCTCCCTGTGGTACCCCAGGCTTCCAACATCGAAACTAAGCAGGAATGGATCAAGAACATTCGAGAAGTGATTCAGGAAAGGATCATTCATCTTAAAGGCGCTTTAAAGGAGCCAATCCAGCTCCCCAAAACACCAGCCAAACTGAGGAACAATAGTAAGAGGTAACCAACACCTTCCCCACCCACTGCTATGTCCTGTCCCTGAGGGAGGGGGGACAGGGTAACCCTTCATCTCTAGTGGGAAGGTTGCCATCCTCCATCTAGGAAGACCCACAGCTTCTGCCTGTGGCAACTTCTGCTTCTTTAAGCTTCTCAGTTACTGTCCATGGATGCACTCCTTGCCTAAGTGTGCTACCAGAATATGAGAGGAAGTATAAGTTGGGTTACTTCTCCCAAGAACCTTCCAACAACCATATGTTGCACATAGAATTACACACAAGAACAGTAGCATGTGGAGAGAATAAATGCAGTCAAATAGGGGACAGTGATAGCTCTCTGTGGCATTGGGGAAGGCTTTGGGGAGAACTGTGCCATGGGCAGGGAGGCCTCCACATTGGTCAGAGGGTGAGGAGTTTTGTGCAACACTGGGGTAGGCTACTGTGTCAAGGATATCTCTGCCTCTCCTAAGGAGTCCTCTTCCCTTGCTCTCAGTGACTAATGGCTTCAGGAAGAAGAGTACCTATGTGCTGGGTGTCTGGGCCCTTCTGAACCCTAGCTTCCTCCAAGCCAGTAGATGGCTTCCTAGCTATTCCCTTCTCAAGTCATCATGTGCATGATTATTTCCAAGAGCTCTGCTGAAGGGCCTTTGGAGGAAATCATACAACAATTTTACATGTATCTTGAAAACAAAAATACACAGCACAGTGGTGTTCTGAGAGCAGTAGTCATTGTCAGAACAGTGGTGGTGTGCTCTCCATGCCTCCCCAGGTCACAGACGGTGTAAGCCGGAGGACTTAGTTGACCTTTCAGTATCAACCAGATACTGAACCATGGCAGAGTCATGGCACTGGAATGTTAGCACCAAGAGAGGTAGTGACCCGAAGTTGGGTATGACTGAGACAGAGACACCTCCAAAGTGATGGCCAGGATCAGATCACTGCCCCATTGCTGCAGGGACCAAGTATGAGTCTATTAAAAAAGGATCCGTCTTAATTTTATGTACTTGGGTCCAGACTATAGCCTTATTTTAATCCTGGAGAGAGAAACCCTACTTCTGGGAGCTCCTGTTTCACAATGTAGAAAGGAATACAGTATAAAGAATGAATTGACAGAACTCTGTGAGAAGGAAACTTAGTTGAGGCAAATCTGAAAGAGTTGGAGAGTTTCTAGAACACATGAAGGGCATGTCTTAGAAATGTCTGCCACCTCCTCTCTGCCCCCTACTTCTTTCTTCTCTTATCCTTCATGGAATGGAAAGGACCCATATAGACTCTGCAGAGAACAACCAGGTGGTGTGTACTTCCATCAGCTTGGCTTCCTGGATATAGCAGCAGAGCTTATGGAGGACTGCATGGGTATGGGCGATGCTACCCACACTCCTGATCGCCCTTTCAGCCCCCAGAACTGGCTTCATCTGTAGTAGACCAGAAGAGTCCATGATAGGCCAGAACAGCAGGAAGCAGAAAGTACAGCCAGATCCCAGCCATCTACAAATGGGGGAGGGGCGATGGCCCAGACCATCCAAAACAACAGATGATCTGAAAGTCCTTTTATTTTTGGTTTTGAGATGTGTCACATGATTTCTTTTCACAGCAGATTTTTGCCTTCCTACGAATGTGTGGCTTATGCTATTAAAATAAGCTGGCATTTTCCAAGCCCACAAGCGGTGGTGAGAAAGTAGCCAACTTAGAAATGTTCTACATGGGAGAAACAACCCTTTGTCAGAAGGACAACATATGCACACACGTGCACATACATGGGCACCCTCATGCATGCACACACATGCTCATATACACTCACAGGTATACCAGATGGTAATCGCTCGGACTCAGTGAGGTGGAGTCATTATCTGCAGCACCAGCCCGTGGAATAGGATTCCCCAGCATCAGTTCCTCATCTCTCAAGGCTTTTACCCCTCTACAGGCAGCATGGAGTGACTTTTTTGAAAGTGTCCATGGGAATAACTGTGGTTTCCTCTGCTAACCCCTTTAACCGCAGCCCACATCTCCCAAGTTTTCCCTAACACAGACTAGTCATAAATTCCCAGGCAACCGTTCCCTCCAGGGGTGGTTCAGCACAGAGTCAGGACACGATCCTAAGGCAGAGAAGCCGAGGGAGCAATGTGGTATCAAAGCTATGCTGTGCTGGGGCCCAGGAAGAGGTGACAAGTACCAGAATGGCACCAGGGAACAGAGCGGCTCAAAGGCTGCCATAGCCTATGTGGCCCCAGGCCTGGAGAAATCACCAATAAGTATAAAATCAGACCCACCAGAAAGAAGACAGTGAACACCTGCTCCATATGTAGGAGCTAATTATCCATCAGGACTTTGCTAGAGATAACCTTCCCATAAGGAAATAGCCCAACCCATTTTCTCCAGCAGAAGAAACTCGAGGGTTTTTTCGGTTTTATTTTTTAATCCATCTTAAGTTTCATGACACATGCCTATGGTCTTAACAGCTTGGAAGTCAAAGGCAGGAGTCTTGCTTGGACCCAGGAACCCAAGGCTGGCGTGAATAGCACAGCATGACTGCATCTTAGACAAAGAAAAAGAATATCTTGTCCATTGTTTGTGTTTTCTATACCCGCAGCAAGACAACCCCCATCCTAGTTATAACATGCAGAACCCTGAACTCTATGGTTCTGCAAAGGAGCCCACTGGCTGGCTAGAAGCCCTGCTTCTAAGTGAGATACATCATCCTCCTGCCTATAATAGTCTCATTCCTGGTTTTATTGTTGTTATTGGTTTAGTGCCCCATCTGCTGTATGGGCCAGAAGAAACATAGGGCAGGTGTTGTGTTGTGCAGTGCTAGGTCATGTAGTGATCATGGGCTTACTGAAATGAATGAGCTTTCATCAAAATCTCTTACTCTGTACCCATAAACAGGATAATGTTACACAGTCCCTGCTAGGAGTGTTCAGGCACTACTTTGTCAACCCAGCTGAGAAAACCTTGTGTTCTCTAAACCCACAGTGGTTCCCCCCACCCCCACCCCTGTTTCTTTTCTCTCTTCTTCCTGCAGGGATGGGGTAGAGGATGGTGACAGCCAAGGGGATGGGAGCAGCCAGCCAGATACCATATCCATTGCCTCCAGGACCTCTCAGAACACAGTGGAGAGTGACAAGGTAAGACAGAGTCCCCGCCTGCCTTCCCTCTCCCCCAAGCTGTGGTTGGTTTAACCAGCCCTAGAGAAATGTACTCAGAGTTCCTTCCGCTCTGGAGCCAAACAGCATGAGCCAGCTGTATCATGGCTCCAAAGAGGAAGGGACAGAGCTGGACTTGGGACAGTCACACAGTGTGAACAGTGAGAAAGGCAAGGTGTCCGATCCCTCTGCTGGACTGTCCTGCCTCAAGAGAGTAGACCTTAGAGAGGCTGAGTTTGGAACTGTGTCCTGAGACACAAATGGCTGTGACTGGCTCCTATTTACAATGGTTTGATTGGGGCAAATTTTAAAATTAGACCAGTGGTTTGGGAAACAGACACATAGACACTACTCAGTAGGGACTTCTGACCCAAAAATACTCTAGTGGGTAAAAGACCCCCTTCCCTGATCATGTACCCAAGGCTCAGTTCCTGAGAGCTTAGGGCAGAGGAACCACCAAGTGGTCCATGAAAGATAAAAGCCATCCTCTAAGAAAACCTGACCACCTGTCTCCCACATCTTGGAGCAAGCAACAGGAGGAGCCCTGAGGGGAATGCAGGAAAGACACAGTCCCCATGCATTTGCTCAAGCTGCCTGAGGAAAGTAACCATTGAAATCTGCAGCAGAGAGAGGAAGGGCCCGCTGCCTGACCCACTCACACTTACCTACCCAGATTCCAGGGTAGGAGGTAATCTACTGCTGCATACCGTAATGCTACTGGCGAAGTCAGACTTCCCCAGACACTGCTTGGCCCTGGTTCTTCCAGGTCCTTCTGGCTGCTCGTCCACCTCAGGCAGTAGGCTGGGCCTGTTCTTGATTTTAGGTTTTTTTTCCATGCTGTGGGTAACTTGCCACATTTATGAGGTTTTTCCTTACTGGGAAGAAAGCCACTTGATGGGGACTGTCCCTAGACCTGCTGAGATAAGAACGGCACATCACCCTAACCACACTAATAGACTCGTGCTCAAGGACATTCAAGGTTAATTCCATCTGACAGCTGTTTTCATGGTTTAAAGAAAGCCATTTTCAGGGGCAGAGTAAATAGAACATGTGAGGTTTTTCCTAGTTATAAAAATACAAAGGAAACTATCTGTGTATTCTCCTGGCTCCTCTGGTCTGCTGTCTAACAGGATAACTAAAATAGCCTATGAATAAAAGTGTTCTTTTTTAAAGCTGTCCCTGATTGGTAAGTCAAGTGTGATTTTGCCCATGTCAGACACAGACTTCTAGCTTTGTTGTTGGGGGCCTCGCCCCTCGCAACTGCTACCCCATCTCCCAGGATCCTGACATACACAGAAACCCCAGGCCGGTACCATTTGTCTATTTCTTTTCTTGCTGGCAAGGTAAGTGGGGCTAGATTACACCTTTGACAGCAGGCTTTTTTATATATGAGGGATTTTAGTGCTTATACTTTTTTCTAAGTAAAACTGAGAATCCACTGAGTAACTCACCCAAGAAAAATTTAATAGTCAGTGTTAAAGCAAGAACCAGAACTCAGGCCCAACCAGTACCACTGAACGCACAGTGCTGACTTAATCCAGCCAGGTGTTCTTTCGACACATGCCACACACAGACCAGACACATGCTTTGTCAGAGCACCTGCCATGTGCCAAACTCTGTGCTGGATACTGTGGAGAGACGTGCGCTGTCTGTGGAGTGTGAATCCCCATCCGTGCGATTCCTTGTTTCCTGTTGTCTCTATAGCCGAGCCACTGGTCCCCTCTGAGAACATGGGCTGTGTCTGTCTGTCCCACTGCTGTTCTCCAGGCATGCAGCATGCAGCAGGCCTGGGGAGCTGTTTGTGAATTCAGTGAAGATTATGAGGATACAGTGTTAGGTCTCAGGGAATAGAGGATGAAAAGGCAACTAAAAACAGGTTTCCAGAAGTAGCCACACATACAAACATCCTATTTCCTAAGACAGTAAGGAAACAAAGAAATTTTGAGCAGAGAGCTTAGTAAGCTGGAGTGCTTGTCCCCCTTAGGAAAAAAAAAAAAACACCACTTATTCTCAAACAGAAATAATAATAGGCTATTGATGAATGTGTAGTACCCTTTAAAATAACCTCACCCTTCTCCCAAAGCAGTAAGGACAAGGCAGCCATTGTGGCCCCTGGCGACCTATGTCTCCCTCCAGCAGTGAAATCATTCACTGAGATCTTGAATTCATAGGTGTTACCACCTCTCCTAGGAGACAAGGAAGCCTGGTTTCCAGGTGACCAGATAAAAGTCTCTGAATTGACTCGGATATGCTGATCCTAGTCCACAGAAGGGTCAATGACAATGGCTTTAGGGAGACCAGGGTAGAGACACCTCACAGTAGTAGATTTTCCTCAGAATGCCAGGTCTTCTTCCTCAGATTCGAAGGGCTGATTTATGTCAGTGGTTGGCTGAAGGACGCTGGGGAGCCCACTTTGGGCTGAGGCACCCCTCCAATCGCCTGTTTTGTGCTGTGTGCTGTAGTGTGAGGGAAAGCATTGGAACACAGCTGGATGAATCCCAGCTCTGATATCACTCCTGTCAGCTTGCCCAGGTTATCACAGGTCAGTTTCCCCATCCACTAGGTAGGGTAACGATACTTTCTCACAGCATCTCTGGGAACCGTAAGTGGTATATATCTGCCTGGCATTTGGTAAAAGCTAACTTTCAGTCTTAAGGTATGAATACAATGTGTCAACAAACTGGGAGGAGCCTTGTGAGTTCTTGAGCAGAGTGCCAACCTCTGGCTTCATCACTATCAGCAACCGTCAGCAGCTTCTTATCTGTGTTAGTCCTAAGATGGTGTGGTTTCTTTGCTTGTCTTCGCTATAAACAGAATGGCATTTCTCCTCCACCTTCTATGTTAGCCTCTGGAATCTCAGGCATAGATATTTGTTGCTAGCCTTGACTCCTGAGTTGGCTTATTATTAACAGACTATGATCTACTTATGTCTGACATTGAATGAACAGTTTTGAACAGTGGTGGGTCCTTGGGCTGTAAATATTTGGAGACTCTCGCCATATCATTTTTCAAGTCTTTGAAGGCTACACTAGAAGTCTTCAGGTTCTCCAGCTATTTGTTATATTAATATGTCCCCAGATTATTCTATTTCCTAACTACCTTCCAATGGGCTTCCTTCAGCATGTAAATTCTATATAAAACGGGGTATTTAGAGGGGTAAGAAGCCTGTACTCACAATCTGTCTGTGAATATTATCCATCCTGTAGGGCTACTGCATTCATAATTTTTCCTAAAATGGTCATCACATTTAGTAGAGTACCCAGTGCTGCTCATAAAATCTCCAAGCCTTTTTTTGTGGCCAAACTTAGTTAGGCAGGTGACTTAGTAACCCAAGTATATGACAACTTTGTGCCCACTCAACTCTCTTGTCCAGACTCATCTCTGTTCTGCATATAAAATATTCCATTTAGTACATTAGCTACATCCTACAGAACAATCTTCTTTTCCCTCTCCATACTCTTGTCTTTAGTAAGATTAAAGAAAGGGAATGCAGCCTCCTTTCTCACTACCACATGGAAACCCCTTGTCTAGCTCTTCTTTAAGGCCTTAAGAGATGGAAATTCTACCCCTTTTCCCTGTGGCAGAGGAACTGGGACTATTGACTTATTCTGTGGGTCCCCCTCCTTGGTGAGAACACAGTTTATTATTCATAATTCTGCATTAAACCCTTACAAAGCTGAGCTGAGCGCCTCAGTAAATAAATCTCACTAATAACTCTCCCAGACTTGTTTTTGTTTGATCCTCAAATGGATCTGCATAACTAGGTTTTCCACAAGCCTGTACTACACAAAAGTGTTATTTCTTCAAGGCAAACAAAAGGGCTTACTTCAGCCCGCAGTAGACCGCAGTGGGCCAAGCCTGCTCTGTCTACTCTGGGCAGGACATCCCACCCATTCATCCCAAAGCCTCTCACCTTGGGGTTTGCTACCACACATCGAATATCTAGATTCACTGGAATCTAGCAATGATGAGTAGGTGTCAGTGAAGAAGAATCTTTTTAAGGTAATGGATGGCTTCCAGAGGACAAATTGTGTGCTGTGATGAGCCTGGTACATACATTCAGGGCAAGCACAGTGGATGTTGTCGATAAACATGTATTGAATTAAATATCACATGCTCATCCTACAAGAAATATTCTCCATGCAAAAAGCACTGTTAGGCTCTAGTCATGCCCAGGTTAGCTGAAGAGAGAGAAATTAGAAGGAAATTTAATTATGGCTGCTGTTCTTTATGATAACAGTAATAAGAAAAAAAAAAAACATTGCTGGAGCATCTCACAACCAGTGTGTGATCAGAATATGTAATTAGCTGGTGTGAGCCAGGAGACAGGGTAGACTAGGGAATGAGGAGAAGCCCGGAGGCTTGAGGAGCTGACTCAGTGGTGTTAACTCTGGATCATCAGTTCAGTGTGGAGGGTTATGATCAGTTTTGTTTCACTAACTGGGAAGGAAGTCATGGAGACAGCTGTGGCAAAGGCCCAACTGAGGAAAAAGCAAACGATTCCCACAATTCCCTACTACTTTGATAGCAGTCATGACATGATACCTTTGACAAGGCAGCCTACTCACAGAAGCCTTATGAGTATAGACTCCTCTGGCATTCATTAGAAGCTAATAGTTTTCACACCACACACACACACACACACACACACACACACACGCATACACGGGGGGGGGGAGAAAGCAAGGGGGAGGAAGAGAGGGGGGAAGAGAGAGGGCGGAAGAGAGGGATGGAGGGAGGGAAGAAGAGAGAAAGAAAGAGGGGGAGAGGGAGGGAGGAAGGGAGACAGACAGAGAGACAGAGAGACAGAGATCATGTATCAGGACACAAGGAACAAGGCGGGAGTCAGAGAGAGAACTGTGGCTTTAAGTTGATACCTGTATAAGGACCTAGTTCCTGAGTTGATGAAGATGTTTTCCCTGCATTGGTAGCTTGGTAAGGATGTAGCCCTTGAGTGGGTATCTTCCTAAAGATATAACCCCTACATCCGTGCATGGTAGAGACCTAGACCCTGTGTTGGTGCATGGATGGGGCCTAGCCCAACACCAGCATATTCCTACTCTCTTCATTCATGCACAGTTGTGAAGCCTGCCTGGTCTATGTCAGGTGCTCTATGCCAAGAGTACAACAGTGGATGAGGCAAGGCCTCACCATCTCCAGCTTTCATTCCTGAGTGTAGGAAAAGAAAACATCCAGAAATAAAGAGAATAGCATCTCCATGTCCTGCTAAGAACATCAGAAATAAACACTTTGTCTGTTTTAATTAGATGTAAAACTTATTCTGGATGGATAAGGTACAGATCACTCAGGGAGAAGGGGAATCTGTTCCACTAAAGAGTTCATGAATACAGGTGGATAAAAAGCTTCTCAAAGAATGCAGCCTAAGTCCTACTCCTCACATGTAGAGTTTTATCTGAAATTCCCATGCGTGTGATCTATTGAAGGTATGCAAGGCATATATGGATGTGTTCAGATGGTATGAAGCTCAGTCGGATTCCTCCTGATGCTCCAGGCAGGAATTGCCAACTGTGCCCTGCCTGAGCCAAGGGCCTTAGTCTTTTGTGTCAGATGAGCAGTCAGTGGGCACAAGGGCTGTGGCTGCATTGTCAGGAAAGATCTATGTAGGTGCAGTAGCATCTGCCCTGGGGAGCATAGTGATGCGGTAGCAGGGGCATGGGTCCTAAGGTTAGTCCTAGACTCCACATTGACCTGCTTATCACCTGCAGCGGTCACATTATATCACAACTCTGTCTCAGGGTCTATACCAAGAGAGCAGTGACTGCCTTTTTTACAGTTCTGAAGGACCAGATGAGACCCTATCTGAAATGTGTGTGGGACTCAGGGACCTAAGAGCCCAAAGGGGCTGCTCCCTAAAGTTTTAAGAGACCATCAGCTGCAGTGTTTTGCCTCTAAAGAGAAAGCTGAATATCTGTCAGTATGGAGATTGAGCAATGTGAAACTAGTGCCAAGTAATGTGCTTTACTTGAGATATTCTTTTTTTATTAGATATTTTCTTTATTTACATGTCATACAATATCTCCTTTCCCAGTTTCCCCTCCAAAAAAATAAATAAATAAATAAAATAAAAATAAAAATAAAAAACAAAAACAAAAAAAAACCCTATTCCCCCCCCCCCCCCCCCTGCTCATCAACCCACCCTCTTCTGCTTCCTGGCCCTGGCATTCCCCTACACTGGGGCATAAAACCTTCACAGGGCCAAGGGCCTCTCCTCCCATTGATGACCAACGTGGCCATCCTCTGCTATACTCATGCTGCTAGAGCCATTAGTCCCACCATGTGTACTCTTTGGTTGGTGGTTTAGTCCCTGGGAGCTCTGAGGGTACTAGTTAGTTCATATTGTTGTTCGTCCTAAGGGGCTGCAAACCCTTCAGCTCTTTAGGTCCTTTCTCTAGCTCCTTCATTGGGGACCCTGTACTCAGTCCAATGGATGGTTGTGAGTCTCTACTTCTGTATTAGGCGGGTACTGTCAGGGCCTCTCAGGAGACAGCTATATCAGGCTTCTGTCAGCCAGCACTTGCTGGCATCCACAATAGTGTCTGGATTTGATGGTTGAATATGGGAAGGATTCCCAGGTGGAGCAGTCTCTGGATTGTCCTTCCTTCAGTCTCTGCTCCATAGTTAGTCTCTGCAACTTCTTCCATGGGTATTTTGTTCCCCCTTTTAAGAAGGAACGAAGTATCCACACTTTGGTCTGCCTTCTTCTTGAGTTATTTGTGGTTTGTGGATTGTACTTTGTGTATTCCAATCTTCTGGACCAATATCCACTTATCAGAGAGTGCATACCATGTGTGTTCTTTTGTGATTGGGTTACCTCACTCAGGACGATATTCTCCAGATCCATCCAGAGAAATTCTTAAAAGCCATCAAAAGGATTGCCCCCTTGGTTTGAGACATGTGGTCACAACAGGTGTCCTGGTCAGCAATGGTGCCACCTGCTGTCCTCCAGCCTGTAATGGCTGCTAGGATCCCAAGCAACCCTGGGAGGAAGGAACTATAGCTCTTCCACTATGCAGTCTTGAGACTCAGTGGGCCTGGAGAGTCATAAAATATTCATAGATAAAGAGAGTTCTGCTGCCTCCCATCCCATATGAAAGCTCTTAAAGAAATACCTGGGAAGAATGTAATTATTCCTCCACCTACCAAGGCTGGGAGTGCATGTATTAGAACTTGAACCATGAAAGCAATGTAGTCTTGATTCTTGGGCACACCTCAGACTCAGCATGTTAGATTATAGTCACAGCATAAACCTCAACTAAAAGGATTTCAATGTTCTGCAATATCTTAGTCCTTCCTTATAAGAAAATAATACCACTTCCACTTTATGATTTGAAGCGCCAAATGTGGTTTGGGCTTTTTACTGATTTATTTTGTGTTAATTTAGTATTTTCTTAAAGAGGACTAGACTTGGAAATCATCTTTTTGCTAGTATAGTCTTCTTGTCACTCTTTTCCATGGTGGACAGGTAGCTGAAAGAGGGGAGATGGTAGCAGTGGTCAACAAAGAAAGGAGTTCAGGGCCGTCAGGACACCCAGATCCCCATCGATGGGTGTGCTGTTACCTTAGACCTGTGATGTTCGTCACAGCATCAGCTTGGCTTTCCAGAGCTCCTGAGCAAAGTGTGAGGACTCATAGTTACAGACTCTCTCTCAGAAGTTCCTTGTGTATATGAGTGGCTCTAATCTCTGTAAAGTCTACCAGAGGACAGCAAAGCCCACTACCTGAGACATAGGGTGAAACCTCTCTTCCTAACATTATTTACTTCATAGTCTCACTAGCATTCCATTGTTGAAAAGTTTCCCCAAAAGAAATCCATCATCAAAATTGCCAATCATCTGAAAAAGCAAGAAAGTGTCATGAAAGGCAGGACTTTGTTGAGCCCAGACAGGTAACAGGAAGCCTTAGGGGTTTTCTGCCCATGCCAGACAAAGTGTCTTAGTTCTGGATGGTGGCATAGTACAGGCGTCCTCAGTACAAGAATAGGGGGAGTGGAAGGGCAATTTACCGATGGTAGAGCTGTGTTTTGTAAAGCCTGTGGTCATTACTCAATGCCTTATCTCATTCAGGGTGAGCCTGAAATTTCTAATTATAGAAATTTAGAGAAACTAGCACTTGGGAGGCAGAGGCAGACATATCTCTGTGAATTTGAGGCCAGTCTGATCTACAGAGTGCGTTCCAGGACAGCCAGGGCTGCACAGAGAAACCCTGTCTAAAAAAAGAAAGGAAGGAAGGAAGGAAGGAAAGAAGGACAGAAGGAAGGAAGGAAGGAAGGAAGGAAGGAAAGAAGGAAGGAAGGAAGGAAGGACAGAAGGAAGGAAGGAAGAAAGGAAGGTAGGACAGAAAGAAGGAAAGCAGGAAAGAAGGAAGGAAGGACAGAAGGAAAGCAGGGAGAGAGGAAGGAAGGAAGGAAGGAAGGAAGGAAGGAAGGAAAGAAAAGTGGGACAAGGGAATAGAAAGACAGACAGACAGACAGGAAATTTAGAGAAGCCCCTGAAATCATCAAACCCACATCTTTCACTATTGGCAAGTAACCAAGTGACTTATTCAGAGTCACAAAGCCGGTTAATGCCAGTTAATGACAGCTCTGATAGTCAGGCCCAAGTCAATTACCCAAGTTAAATCATTTAAAATGATGCTTTTGTTGTGACCTTCACCATTCAGCTTGTAGATCTGCAGAGGGCAAGTACTACTCCCGCTCTTGAGCTGCTCCTGCCCTGCCCACCCCCAAACCCCTATATATGCCCAGGAGTCCACAGGAATCCTGAATAAGTCGCACTGAGGCGCTGCATCAATACTTTGGCTCTGGGCTGGCAATGGCTATCACAGACTCTTCAACACCAAGTACTTGTGACTCACGCTGTGGCCTTGGTGGGGGTGTGATTCTACCCCAGAGTCGTTCAGCCTCCCCAGAAGATTCCTGTTGTTCTCTGAGCACTTGGCAGTGAGCACTGGGATGCAGCAAGGCTGATCCCTATCTGGGAGCCGCCTGGGAGGAGCGAGAGTTTCCGGAGCCAACTCAACCCTGCTATAGTCCCACGTGGGCACGTGGGGGGAAATGCAATTTCATTGTTAACATTTTGGTGGAAGGCAAAAGCAAATCTGAGAGCAAGCCACAATGTTCAAGTGTATTAGCTGGCGGCAGACCGGGGCAAGCAAGACCCAAGTAAGTACGCCTCCAACCCCACATGTTCTGCTGGGGACAGGGAGACAGATGGACAGGTGGACACAGCTAGGAGGACAGGTGGAGAGTGAAGTGGAAGCTTTCAGGATAAGGGTTGTTCTGGAGAATTCCACAGAGACTGGCCAGTGTTATGTTTACCCGCTCCCGCTCTAGTCTTAGGTGGGAAAAAGTATTGTACATTTAAAGAGGAAGGAAGGAAGGAAGGAAGGAAGGAAGGAAGGAAGGAAGGAAGGAAGGAAGGAAGGAAGGAAGGAAGGAAGGAAGGGAGGGCGAACAATGCCTAATAGGTGGGCTTATCAAACTGTGGGAAGCCTGCTCTTCAGAGCTCCTGCTCTTCAGAGCAATGGCTTGGGACTGTGGTACTCACAGAGAGCTCTTTTGGAAATCTCAAGCAGAAACTTTGCACAGGAGTTCAGCGCAGCGTGGGATAGACAGCACAGACTGACTGTGGTTTGAGCCTGTGGTTTTGTGGAAGCTCATGTTCCTTCTTTGCAAATGTACTGTGGTGAGAAGCACAGGCCACAGTACCTGTTGCTATAATGTAGCATTCTAGAGGGAACCTACTGGGCTGACAGGTGGCTCAGTATTGCCCGGACTCTTGACTTTGAGCCCTGGTTGAAGCTTCTTGCCTAGGTTTATCTTGATGGCAGTTGAGTGCTAATTTCTTTATTACTGTTGGCTTCTGCAACATGTCTGTCATGACCACTGTGGGGGAAGGCAGTGTAGCTTTCTGTGGATGGCATTGGGGTAAGGCCATGTGATCATTGTTGCTGGGAAGCAGGATTGCAGAGAAAAGGAAACTAATCAAAACACCTTCCTTGGAGGATTTCTCCGTGGAGCCACAGTAAGGATATAAGTTTTACCATGGGACATCCCCCAGGAGCCACAGGCAACAGGTACCCCCTGAGAGAGGTAGCCAGCTCTGCTTATTGACTGTCTTTATGAGAGAAACTGTTGTTGTAAGTAGTTGCAGGACCGTATGGATCAGACCCTAGACAGTGTCTATCCCTGTTTTCAGCTGGAGCCTCTCCTCACTCATGCAAGCCTGCCCTTGTTTATGCTGGAGCAGCCATTTCTGGGTCATAGGATGGTTAGATTTCTGTCTCCTCCTTTGTAGGGACTTAATGCTGAGGCTTAACAAGGTTCAAGAAGTCCCATAGCACAGAGTCCACCATGTCACCTCTCTTTTCCTAGTGACAACAGCAAATCTTTGTCCCATTCATGAAATTTTCCTTCACAACTCCCAAAAAGAAGCATTTTCAGGATATATCCTCTGACATTTAACTTTAAAGCAGTGGAGAGGAGAACAGAAAATTCTGTCAAATGTCTTACCACACTGGATTCATTTATTTTTAATTTAGTGTGGTTGAATTGAATTCCCCTGATTACCAGAACCATAGATTTACTCTATACAGGACAGTTACATGTGACCGTAGGTGGCCACGCAGGTCCTGGTGTGTTCCTTAAGTGAGATGGCAAGCGTGTGGACTCCTGCTTTCTGCTGGTTGCTGTGGGGAGCAGCAGAGAAATTGTCATAATAAATGTGTCTGTTGAGATACAATTCAGCCACACCAGGACAATGCCACTTTGAAGGACAGATTTAGCCTGGGAGCTGAGAAGATTTTGACACTAAAAGTCAAAAATGTCCTTGCCTTGAAGTTCATCTTCCTATCAGTTCTCCTTTGTATCAATTTTGAGCCCAAAATATTAATTCTAATCCTGGGTAATATGTCAAAGAGTGGGCCTTCTGAAACATTTGTATCAAAGCATTTTATTTTGATATAGAATCAGACTTTTAAAAACTACTTGGGGGAGGGAGGGGATTACAGAATCACAGAGAAGTTTCCTGCATCATCCTTTACCCAAACCGTTTTATATTCCTTCTTGCTTACCTAATTCAGACTGTTTTCTTTAATGGGATATATTCTGGGTTATTAAGTGAATTACTGAGGCATTAATCCAGTATAAGGTGCATATATTCTTCTAGAGACCTTCCTTTAAAATATAAAACCTTATACACTTATTTATTATTAAAAAAAAACCCTTTGGGTCTATTCAGATGTCTCAGTGGGTAAGGTGCTTGCTGCCCAGTGACCTGGACTCGATGGCTGAACCCCACTTGGCAGAAGGAAAGACAGGACAGGCTTCTGCAAGTGGTTCTCTGACTTCCATATGTGTGCCATGGCATAAATGCATAAATAAATAAATGTGAAAAAAACCTTTCAAACAGTGGTAGCACGTAGTACTGTTTTATATTTTGCCATGTAAGAAGTCTGCAAAGTCATTCCATAGCAGTACATGAAGCTGTTTCATTTCTTGACGGTGGCACACTGAATCACAACAACACCACGGTTGTTTAACTTGTCCTCTATTGATGGGAATGCAGGATATTTCCAATCTGTTGCCATTGCTAACAAGGCTGCAATTAATATCCTGTGCAGATCCCATTTTTTCACACTTGTGACTATATTAACAAGTTAACTCCCTAGAGGTAGAAACACTGTATCAAGGGGAATCTACAGTTTGATGTGATGGAAATGTAAACTAACTCTGCCCAATTGTTACACCAATCCATACTTCCCAGCCGTGCCCCTCTCTGCTGCTTTCCTCGCAAAGTTGCCATCTGCCATCAAGACCATCTTTTCTAATCAGACTTAAAGTAATCTTTATTCATCTTGCGCCTTCACATTTTATTGGACTGTGAATATTGCACCTGTTTCTTTTTCTATTAATTTTATATACTACACATAGTATATCTTACATATTATTTTTACATTATGTTTTACATTACATGATATTTTTATTACAATAATTTTATATAATATTACATAGTATTTTTATATACTATGGAATCTATGTTAGTTATGAGAGTTATGGCTCATGAATAACTATTATATATAAACTTATTTTTATAAGATACATTCTTAATTATAAACATCTGATTTATAGTAAACTTTAAACTTTTTCCAAGTATGAAATATGTACTCTAAAGTACACAATACAACTGAAGACATTAGTGGGTAAGTATAAAATAAACAGATATCAACCATGCAGAGGTTGAAGTAGAACACCACCCATTTCCGAGAATCCCCCAGGTGCCCTCAGCAGAATCCCCCAGCAGCCCTAAGTTTCCTGCCGTAGGGGTGACCATAATGTTCTTAATCTATGACCTCACCTTCTATGTAAATGCCCCACGGTAATATACTTTCAATGTGACTAGTAATGTAGTTTTTCTGACTAGAATCAGACTCCATGCTCTTTCCTGCTTCAATTTCATCACTAATATTGTTCAGTGGGATCCATAGATGCTGATGTGTACAGCTGTTTGTTCATTTTCATGTGAATATACTAAACTCTGTTCATTCTGTGCACAGAGCATCGAGGCTATTTCCAATAACTCTGTAGTGAGCATCCTTGTTACATATATCCTGGCATTCATAGTTCAGCTTTTGTAGCATGTCGGACTAGGGATGGAACTGCCAGTGGTAGGTTGTGCATGAGTCTTGAGCCAATTTACATCCCACCCACTGTGCAGGGAACCCTCTTGTGACCTAGTAGCTGAGTAGTGCCTGCTTCTGATGAAGTTGTGTTTCTCTGATTCCTCATAGGACTGCACATTTTTCTACATCCTTGAAACAGTCTTGAATTTCCTCCTGCCCAAAGTCTCCACTCAAGATTTTTATCTATTTTTTTCTAGTAGGTTGCTTGGAATATTTATTTATTTGTTTATTTATTTATGTACTACTAGGAGTATATAGTTATTAGTCTATGTGGGCTATATATGTAAATATCTGTTCTCAGTCTATATCTTATCTTCCTCTTCTCTGTTTTGCCTCTTGATAAGCACATAATTTGATTTTTAATGCACTAATAACCTTGAGTGTCATGGGATATGACAAAAAGCATTTCTTACATGTATGTAGTATTTCAAAATAGCTCATCACTTATGTATCTATAGACGAATGTACCAACATGGAGACCTAGCACGTGCTATAAGTTTCTGTCCAGCCCCCAAGTTCTGAAGAGTAAGACCCAGTAAACAATTAAGATGCATTCACATTGTAGCTTATATTATCATAATACACTATATGACATGTAATAGAGTTGAAGCAATGAAATATGTTAGAAGAAAGATGATAAAATCAATGAGTTTGTCACCTGGCTGTCCAACAAGCAGACCCAAGATGTGGGAAGGAAGTCTGTGTGGGACAAATCTAAACACCTGTGCACACAGTAAGCCTCTTCAGACTCTACTTTATAGACAGCCTTGTGATTTTGGTCTTCAGTTCCTTGATCTGTCGAAGGACTGAGTTACTTCTGTATGTTGTCACAAAGGTCAAGCAATTGGCATCAAGGAGAATACAGAAAAACCAGAGCTAACAGGAGGTCATTCCAGCAGTGTCTCATGGCTGCAGCATGGCTTGGTGCCAGTTGCTTTCAGAGATTACATTAGAACCTGTAAGGTCATGTGATTGGCTTCTCCAGCAGACTTTAAGGGATAAAAACATGTCAGTCTCACACCTCCACTGCATCACCAAATCTTAGCAGTGCTAACTCAAAAGCTGGCTCTTGATAAATATTCATTAAATACACGAATGGCAAGTGAACAATTGAACACGAGGTGTTGCGTTTGGCATTGTGGTCAAAGGATCATGACATTAAATCTGGGAGGATCAGAGATGGTTCCACACATGGCTTTGCTAAACTAGAACATACTGGGGCAGCGAAGATATTTGAAGTGAGAGGAAGCTCATTGCACACAGGGAAATACAGGATAACTGGGGCAAGGAGAGTAATTTTGCTGGGTTGAAGTTCAGGGTTTGTGTGGTGAGTTGAGGGAAAGAAGTATTAAGTTGGGTAGATCATTCAGCAGACACCAAATGCTATCAATCGACACTTTTCTGAGCATCATCCAAGAACCATTGAGAGTCTTTAGTATAGAGGCCACAGACTTGTCTTTCTCCTCACATGGACTCAGTGAGAGTTCCTCTGTTAGCCCAGCACTCTTGGTGACTCTCCCCTTTGTGCTCATTACAGTATTCAACTAACTCATCACCTCCTCTTCTTCATATTATCAAATGCCTCCTTTCCCCCTGCTATGTGACACTCGTCACATCATGCCCTGACCAACTGCGGTTGGATGTCTCTGCTCCCAGTTCTTCTTTATCTCTCTCTCACCTTCCTCCATACTTGTTGTTACTTCCCTTCTCACACCCAAGACAAAGGAATCTGAACCCACACCTCTGGAGTGTCTTTGACATTCATCATCCACCACATTTTTTCTTTTCTGAGTACCTACTATGTGCTGGGTACTGTTCCAAGATGGAGGGAGAGTGGTAAGACAGCCAGGCACTCTCTGACCCCATAAACACTGCACTCAGCTGAAGAGGCAGCAAATCAATAAGCAGATAGCCAGTCAGGGTCACAGTGGACATGAGCACTGCCAGCTGGGTCTACCTCATGGCCTTCCCTTCCTTGGTCTCAGTGCCAGGCAATTGTGTCATTGTCTTCAGTCCTGGTATGACTTCTGTACAATTATGTCCTCTTTCCAGTTAACTGATATAGCTTCTGTATTTGGGGCAGAAGCAGTGTCCTTTCCCCAGGCCTCCAGGTTTGTGAACGTGAACACTTTTGATGCAGTCTCTGGAAGCCAGTGTGCTGCCATGTCCTGTGGGTAATTCATTCCTTCTTGGTATCTCGCAGCCATTGTGGAAGATCTGCCACTTAGAATGGCTTCACATTGTTGTGTCATGTAGGAAATGGATATGTAGAAATGGATTTGTAGGAAATGGATTTGTCCCTAGGTGTGTCAGGAACAGCAACATGCCTCTGAACCATAGCAGCATCCCCCAAGACCTTATACTTCCAACAGTTTCGACCCTTGCCTCCTGTTCCCCCTCCCCGACTCCAACCCCCAGTTGTCTGCAGACCTCTCCTCTCTGGTATACATGTAATCATCTTTGCTTGGTTTTTCGACTTGTGTCTTTTATGATCTATCTGATCTGTTATACTGCTTCATTCTAATTTCCAGTCCTGATAGTCAAGTCTCTGACACTGGGGAGAGTCCTGCTAAAACATATCTCCTTCGGTATTAGAATGATTCTTAATATTTATTCCTCCCTCAGCACTCAGTGAGACAGTCTCTCCTTCCTTTGTTCACTTCTGCTTCTTGTGAGTGAGTTTTTAATCTCACACACTGAATCACTAGGTCCACGACAACAGGGCTCGTGTCAGTAGAGCAGGTATCGTGGAGATACCTGCTGTTATCTCCAACACACAGAGGTGAAGTATGCATTCACAGGACATGCTCAGAAAGAACAGCATGCTTTGTGTGTATCTTCTGCTTGTCTGTGCTTATGAATCACACGGTGTGTTTTCAAATATATTTTCCACACACTTAAGAGGTATTTGCTGTGTGGTTTGGGACAAGGATTATGCTGATTTCTCCTGGTCATCAGACCTATGACATTACGCCATAGAGAGCAGTGACTGTGGCTGGCACAGTTGAAGAGCTACCAGGGCTGAGGTCTAGAGTTGTTTTTCTTTCCCATCTGCTCTGAGACTTCCTTTCTCTTAATAGGAAAGACTAGTCTTGCTGACAAAAGGGGACCATGTGTGTGTACATATGTGTGCTTTGTGTTTATATGTCCATATACACATATATGTGTCTATATATACATTTGTACATATATGTATATATGAAGGAAATACACCAAAATGTAAATTATGGTTATTTCTGACAGGTGGCTTTTTGTACTTATCTACAATAGGACCTAGTACTTTTATTAGCAACAACAAAAATCCTAATAGGTATTATTTTCTAAAGAATGGGAAGAGCTAAGACTGTTACCCTGTTACTAGAGTCTGTCCTTTGTATACACCCAAGATGTCTGGTGGGAGACAGTTCTTGACCCCTGAGTGGTGTCTCTAATGGCCAGAGAATGAATTTAGATGGTTTGCACATAGGCCATGGTTAGAAACTGGCAACTTGGTTTGGTTATAAAAGTGCAGAGCCTTGGAAAAGGCTGGGCAAGAGAAGGGGAATTCTGGAGGCAAGAGTCAGGGTGAGAGGGGCCTAATGGACTCTTCTCTGAGCTCTACTGTTTAGGAATGGGAGGGAAAGGTAAGGGAGATCTTGGAACACAGAAGCACGCATAGAGATTTTACCCAAATATGAGCCCTGGAAAGAGGACAAGTCTATCCGAGTTTGGTTTTAGTCCCTGGTGATTTGGAAAGGAGGGATTTCCAGGAGGCATATAAGGCTCCTTATAGCGGCTACTTCATGAGCATCAAGTTTCTGAGAGGAGGGAAGTTTGTTCTGAGGTCAAGGACCCTCCACGCACACCATCCCTTCCTCCTCAGTTACAGTCAAGGGCAGAGGGAAGAGTTTCTGATAAACTTGAAACCATAAAGTGGAGCTGTTTCAAGGCTATCTCCAATACTGTCTGGGTTTAGAGCTCAGTGAGGGCAGTCCCTGAAAAGAGGGAGGAAAGGAAGAAGAAAAGGTGGGGAGCTTGGCTCCTGCTGGCTGTGGCTGGCTTTCTTCTGGAAATAGAGGCCCCTGGTCTCTCTCTGGCAAAGCGCCTCACAGGTGGACCTACCTGTGCTGCCCGGTCACCCCACACTCCCATCCCTTGCCCATCTCCTCCCTGCAGGATGTGGACAGAGGGCCCTGAGCTCAGTGTGCAGCAAATATGTGTTACATCCCAGGAGCTCTTAGAGCAGGGTAGCACATGTAAGGAAGCAAAAACAAGAAACTACAAAAATCAATCCTTGAGAAGAGTTGATCTGAAGGTGTGTTTTGTAGTGCTTATGTTTTCTCTGTGTGCAGTATCCAGTATCCCCCCACTATGTGTCCCAGTTTTTAACTCTGACGGCTACAGCAAGGAGAATTCCAAGTCTGGGTTCTGGTTTGAACCTTGAGGTAGAAAAGTATTTTTATAAGCCAGTTATGGTATTTGTAGAGTTTTCTATATAATGGAGGAACACAGACAACATGCAGAGTCCCCACTCAAGGCAGAAATCTCCTCCTCATCTAATGGGGCAGGTGCTATCCTTTCCCTAAGAAGTCACTGATATTGTGGGATATACACACAGGCTGGCTGAAAGAAAGCCAATCCAGGGTACTAACCACTAGCCCCTGCCTTCATGCCTTAGCCCCTAGCATGATGAGCCTCCTAGTCCTCAAGGTAAGTATCATTCTCCTCATTTTACAGATGACAGATTGTACAGACTATGTCAATTGGGGATTAAATAGCTTACTCAGGGTCATACAGCCAGAAAGTGTAGAGCAGTTTGAATCCTGGTCCTCTATGCAAACGATCTCACACGGGCAAAGACCAGTAAAGAAACCCATTGCATGATGTAGGAAAACACACAAAGCAACATTTGTCTCAAATAGTATAAATATTTTGATTTCCTCCTCCTGACCAACAGAATGAGCCGTAACTGAACTCAAAAGCCAAGAATGTTTCATGTTCTGTGTATTGTATGTGTGCTCACTATCTCCTGTGCCCAATAGAACATGCCATGTATCAGAGTCAAGAGGAGGCTGAATATTAATCTTAGCTATAGGACTGGCAATTAAGGCACATCCTTGCATCAGAAGCTTCCTAATTCATCAGAACAAAACATTGAGAACACATAGTCAGATAAATTATAGTAGACAACACAATTGGCAATTCGCAGTTAAGATTACCTTAACAATCTGCTGTGGTCTGTGGAACAAGAATACATATAAAGCTATCACCTAAATAAATATGTTCTTTGTCTGTGGCTGTTTTAATCTCCCTAGATGTTTAGCCTTATCTCCCATGTACACAGTGACTATAGAACATCTCACCATGCCTCAGGGTGCTTCATTATGAGAGTCAAATATTAGGACATGGCCTACAGTATATCAAGTGAAAGATTTATATAAAGGCTCCAGTACCGTCATATAAAAAAGACAAGGAGAACCAGGCAGTGGTGGCTCACACCTTTAATCTCAGCACTTGGGAGGCAAAGGCAGGTGGATTTCTGAATTCAAGGTCAGCCTGGTCTACAGAGTGAGTTCCAGGACAGCCAAGGCTACACAGAGAAACCCTGTCTCAAAAAAAAAAAAAAAAAAAAAAAAAAAAAAGACAAGGAAATCTCAACATATCCTCTCCCCCAAAATGCCGAGCAAGTCCAGCTGATAAAAAGTCATAGTCCTATAAAGAGTCCTCCTGATTCTTGCCCCGTATGGAAAATCCCAAAGATAAATGTTTCTGACACACTGGAAGATGCCAAATATAGTCAAAGTGTTGCCAACTTGGTATCCAGAAGAGCTGTTCAAACATAGAAAAGCCCCTAGGGCTGAGGATTCAGGGGACTCTTCCAGTCACCAGGGAGTATGTCTAAACCCTGACCCTTGTACTTGTGCCCAGGAAGCCAAAGGCATAGGATGATTACATGTGAAATGATTATGAATTCTAAGCTGATACATATTTTTCCAATAGGAAAATTCAGTAGCATTTATTCTTCCACTTAAAACATTTTTCCACCAGTCCTTCCATTAGGTCAGATTTTTTTTTTAAAAGTCATCTCAACAGGATCATGAATAACTAGGCATCTGGCCATTGTAACACACTCTTATGATCCCAGCTTTCTGACTTGGAAAACTGAGGCAATGAAGTCAGCCTAGGCTATTTAGTGAGATATTTTTCTCACAACAACAAAAAATTAAAAGCCATGCATCTGTGTTATTCCTCTGTTGACATGCCTATTGGGTATATCCCAGTCATGTCTTCCCGGGCAGGTGTGTGCATTTCTCAGGACTCTTAGAAAAGCATATACTCAGTCTGTGTGGGTTCTATTCCTGAGTATCTCCATACATCAAACCATCTTCAAAGAAGATTTGCAGATGTACAGAGCCATTCACAGCATGAGGCTGAAAGGGTATAAGGAACTTTCTATAGAACCTAATGGCATGTATAATAAAATTACTCAAGCTACTTCTAGTTAGCTCCTAGGATATAAGATAGGCCCGTCCGTGAGGCAATGTCATACATATGTCCAGTCATCATCTAGTAGATTGGGGTCAGCACATACCAGTGGTTAAAGGACAGCTTTGAATACAGACAGACCTTAATTCAGGGCTCACCTCATGCATCTACTTTCCAGTTTTATGTTCTGGACAGGACCTCTCCAGGCCTCTGGCTGCCAAATGAGGGCAATGATATCCACCACATACACAAGCATGTGGAGTGATACATGTAAACGCTCAGCTTTCTGGCACATGAAAGATTCAAAATTCTATAAACTATTAGTGATAGCAAATAAAGAGCAACAGAATGCAAAATCCAATATTTATAAAATTATCCAATTCTACCGATGAGATAGATTCTATAGGCCTTATAACACATATACTAACTAGCCTAGGAATGGCAGCAAACATGGCATGAGAATATTGGCTATCAAGTGAGGATCACTGATACATGCCCCTGCCTTCGTTCCTATCAGGGCAACATTAGACTGAGAAAAGTGTGCTTTCATATTCTTGAGCCCTGTAAGTAACCATACTACAGTGACATAGTTGGGCACATGAGGGGCTTGACCCTGAGTGACTTCCATGTGCATGTAGACAGCTCCAGGCTTTCTTGCAAATCTCTTCTCCCTCTACCATCTGGAGTGTCTCCCTCCTTCCCTGAGCTCAGGACAGGTAGAATAAATACCATTCAGCTTGCTGCTCAACTTTCCTTTCCTCTGCTGAAATTCTGACTGGGAGAGTTTCGACCTGTATTTCCCATTTCTGTGGGGCAGGTGTGTGGGAGCCTTGTATTCCATGTCAAAGCTGAAGTCTAGACACTGCACTTTTCTCTTCCCTGGGACTCATTTCCATTTAAAATACTCCACTCTGCTAGTGGCTACTAGAAGCTTGCCATTTTCCTTAGAGAAACAATAACCCATTGTTTCACATTCATGCTGGGTGGCTAATCCACCCACACTCACTAGCCCACTTAGTAATTTACTCCTTCAGACTGCCTTGTAGTCTGGTCAAACCAGCCCCATACCCTAGGAAAACTACAGGTTGCAGCATGTCGTGGGCTCTAGCCGTACACAAAAATCACACATTTTAAACCCATTGCTGTCAAACATCTACAGGAATAGGCAACCTTATCTATATTTCCCTTTCTCAATTAAATGTTGCATCTAGACTTGGTAGGATGTGGGACCCTGAAAGAGTTTAAGAAAAGTATAACAGGGATACTGTGTAAGTGTAAGAGATCTCTGCCAGGAGGGCCTTACTTACTATCCTGGTAACAATGTTTCTGCTGCCCCTGTTATATTATTTGTCGAAGACATTGAGAAGCCACTGCAGGACTGGTCTATGGGGGAGGTCTCATGAGTTGAAAAGAGATGGATGTGAGTTCTGGCATCAAGTGACCAGTCAGTGATCCTATTCTGGATCCTGGACCTGCTTAGACTCTGCTGAACCTTCAGACTAAGGAGCTCTTACCCAGCTCTGCCTCCTCTCTATGCTCTTCTGAAAGAACGGTTGTGTCTTGCAGGTTGTAGTCTGTGCATCGGGTTACTAGGTGTAGGTCGCACTGATGGTTTAACACTGTTTTTCTATAAAGGGCTATGGGATCTCATGCAGATTTTTGCAAAGTCATATGCAAATCACAGAGCCCAGCCCTTTTCTTAACAGGATGGCAACCTTGTTCCTCGGTGGCACCTGGGACCTGGAGATCCTTTCTCCACTTACGTTTAGCGCGCAGCCTGGGACTTGTCCCTGCAGCTCACCGGGTTAGCCGTGGCACCGTTGGGACCTCCCACCAGGACTCCAATCACCCAACTCTATTGAGACTGCTCTGACAGGGCTGGTATGGGGTGCAGCCTTTGCTCAGAGGGCAACATGTTCCAAGCAAAATCTGCCCACCTGGGCCATGGGCTCACCCCGGCCTCCCTGCTTCTCTCCTGGGTGCAATTTTGAGGTTGCTGAGCTTCGATCCAAAGTCCAAAATGGTGGGGCAACAGGGATTTACCAAGAGGCCCCAGGGCCCCATGTACTTCCCCAGCTCCCAACCTGACACACCAGGGATTCCACCCCACTCCCACCCCTACACCCACATCGGGCCCTCTCTGCCCAAAAAAGTCTGCAACTCACGTAGACAGGGTAGCGAGGGTAGCGATAACGGGGTGCATTTGATTTTAGTTTCTCTTCAGGTTGAACATTTCTGTGAGCAGTGACCCATCCCCAATCTGGACAAGGCTATCCCAATGCTGTAGCTCCTCTCCTCTACATCATGAGAATGTGTGGGGGCGGGCCCGAGATACAGATGGGGAGTGTCAAATCCAGCCTTTCCCCAGTGCTGGCAGCAGCCACTTCCTTCAATGCAGTGCTGTTTGATGCAGCCTCTCTGCCACTCCCTTCTGAGGTCTCTGGAGCAAAGACCACCATTCTAGTCCTATTTACTTCAAGCAATCCTGTGGGGTGGGGTGGGGAACGCAAGAAGACCTAAAATGAAGCCAGCTGGTCACTTGTTGATGGTTGTTGACACTAGATGGTACATGGATGTTCAGTAGACTTTTCTCACTTTTGTATATGTTTCCAATTTTTCATAATAAATTTTTTTAAAGTCCTCCAGCTTCCATACCATTCAAGAAAGAACCCTAACCCCCAAGAAAGTTTCATGGAGCCCCACCTCCACCCCCACCCCCACACCAAGGCAAGAGGCAGGGATGATTCCAATTTCGTATAAATAGATATAAATATAATATAATATAAATATATATATGTAAAACACTCATTTTCTAACCTTTTTTTAAGGCCCACTGCTTTATTTTCAATAAACTAAACCTTATTTCTAAGAGGTCCCGAAGTTGGGCTCACTTCCCAGGCTGGGTGATGGGGAGGGCAGGGAAGAGGGTCCTTAAAAGTTTACACTTTCGTGTGTCTCACACTCTTACTGTGAGAAAGTGGCTTGTTCAGTGTTCTGAACTTTGCGAAGGGTGTCTGTTCGCGATGCACAGTGTCATTCTCTGGATGTGCACCTGGCTCAGGAAGGACTGTCTTTGTACTTGAACTTAAAGCCGATGGAGAACCTAACATGGGCATTTGCATGATTCAGATTTGCTGCTGTCTCTTTTCCATATGTCTCTTTCTTGGATGTGTTCTAATAAAATGATTCTAAAGCAGGCTGTTGATATATAGTGATTTATAAATACCTTCTTCTGAGCTCGGAGGCCCTTAAGTTCTCTGCCTTCCCACTTTCTGGAAAGACCTGTCAAGCTGAGGACAGATGCATAGAGGGTGTCTGTCTCTGTGGCAGGATTGTGCCACACCTTCGATCACAGTCATTAATAAGAATCCTATCAACCACAGCAATATTATTTTCTGGTTTCCTAGCAACAGAACTTGTTTTCCAGAACAAAGATGAATGACCATCTGTGGATGAGACTAATGGGGGAAAGGCAGAATGGGTAGGGAAGAGTCAGGAGTGAAATTCTCTCTACCGGGGAGGGAGGGATGAGGAAGAGGGTAAAAAGAGGCAAAGGTACCCCAAAACAAGCAGGTCAGCTCTGGACTTGGCCCATGTAGTAGTAGCTCAGCACCTTCAGAGGATCCTCAACTGTTAATTTTTATTTTTAAATTTTGATATCAAGGCATAGCACATTGAAAGACCCATTGGGGAAACACACATTTCCGGAAGTAGATATTCTGAAAAATGCTCCCTTCAGCCAAGCCTGGTGAGGGCATTTCCATAAGCTAGTAACAGCCTTATAGGGTTTAGTCCTTGGTGAAGGAGGGATCCTGAGAACCTCATCAGCTAACAAGTGTGTGTAGGGGCTGCAGAGGCAGGATCAGACAAGGGGGCTTCCATTTCTTGAGCATAC
Source organism: Mastomys coucha (assembly GCF_008632895.1). NCBI lineage: Eukaryota > Metazoa > Chordata > Mammalia > Rodentia > Muridae > Mastomys > Mastomys coucha. The sequence goes on along the minus strand of NW_022196894.1, from coordinate 31,858,602 downwards.
TTCTCATGGCAGACACTAAGAAACCACCGATTTTTTCCCTGGGGTTTTTCATAGCCAGTCAGAGAGGCCAACCGTGTTTTATTTATTTTCCTAATAACCTGAACACTAGAAATAATAGACTTGTAATTCTGCAGTTTGTCTTTGTTATATCCAAGCCATGGGGTTGATAGCCAGGTGGCTAGCCTGAGCTTTCTATGGCATGGCCACCTCCACTCTGCATCCGTGGCCAGTGCGGACCAGGATTCTGTTCTTCCCTATGACTAGAGAGCTCTTTAGGTCAGGGTCTCTGCAACACACATCTATATTCCTGCTGCCTGGTTGAAATCATCAGTTAGTTCCCACAGGGATTTGTTTACTCCTTATATTTAAGAAATGCCTCCAACTGCTGGCTGGGCATTAAAAAGTAGGTGAGCCAATAAACCCTGTTCTCATGGAACTTACCAGTTCAGGAAATATGCTTTAGTCAGACAACACATGAACAGATATGTAACAACTGCAAGAAGAAATGAGACCAGTAAGATGAAACCAAGGCAGATAATGCTGTTTGCCTAAGGGCATATGACAACTTATAGGCAGAGTAAAAATTAGAACCCAGGACCCTGACTTCTCTATATTATTGTCTCCCTAGTATGTCTCACAGTTCCTTTGCATAGCAATATACTAGCCCCAGACAGCTATATGAACATGGCACTCAAGACACTGCCCTATAACTAGCAAGACCCAAAGGGTACATTTGGAAATGATGAACTATGTTCCTGAGGATGGCACTGGCAAGAGCCTTGTTTGTGGACTTATCTTGGAGCCCAGTTCAGAAACTGAAAGGCAAAGCTTCCTGCCGTAGTGTAATACTGACAGATTAGGGGGTATACAGGTGCTGCAGGGTCTTTCTAACTCCCAGAGCAAGAAGTCACTCATTCAACAAATATTTACTGAGTGTATAGTAGGTGCTAGGCATGGTGCTCAGAGCTAGGAACATGAATGAGAGGACATGTTCAGGGTAGTATGGCCAAATACAGGACATGAAAGAATGAAACATGTCACCTTCAGAAAATAAATATTCTCATTGGAAGAGAGAGATAAAACACAAAGAATTAATGTATCATATTAGAAAGCAATAATTGTTATTTTATAATTGTTATGAGAAAATAAATCAAGGAGGGAAAAATAGGACATGGCAGGGGTAGGGATACATTTTTAAGAGAACCTGATGTGCCAGATCAGCATGTAACACATATATACATGTATGTACATATATAATCTGTGTATAATACATATAAACGCACAGACTGCAGATATGTCTGCTCTCTCTATGTGTAACAGATAAGTACCTTTAACACAACTTACCATGTCACTTTGTACCCAGATCTAAATAGCTAGTTATATAATATGATTGGAAAAGACCCTAAGCCACCTTCTCTGCCACATCTGAATGCTCACATCCTAGTTTTCCATTTTTTTCCTTTGGCCTAAAGCAGTGCTTCTCAAACTCATATATACGTATGAGCCTGATATATATCACAGTTACCTCAAGCACTTGTTGAAACACAGATCCTGGGCCCCACTCTCAGAATTATGTGATTCAGTCCATCTGGAGTAGACACATGAATTTGCATTTCTACCAGAGTCCAGGTAATACCAATACTGTTGGTTTAAGGACCACACTCTGAGATCCTCCTCTAGTGAGTGGAGTTAGGGGAACTGCCTATTAAGACAAGCCAACTCCATAAGAAAGGGTGTACCCGTTCCTTGGGTGTCCTAGACATTATCAGAGTAGCTGCCCTTGAAAAGTAAAATTCTTAAGAAGTGAAACTTTTTTTTAATGGAATATGTATCAGAAGCCAAAGCCCAGGGTCCCAAGCCTTCAGGAAGTAAAGCAAGGCACTCATCCAGAACAAGAGGCGACAATGATATTTTGTTGTTTTCTTACACACACTCCATATTTTATCGCTGTACTATGTCTGCAAGCCATTCTGGACTCCTACTTCCTCATTACCAGTGAACCTAGTACACAGAACGCAGATAATGGAAGTGATACACAAAGAGGCATATGGCCTCCCAAGGTAGAAAAGCTTCAGTGGCCTTAATCAGGTCTAGAGTTCCTCCTCCTGGACTCTTCATTATATTAGCTGAAGCTCCATCTTGGGATGTCCATCCTGGGAAGTTGCTCTCCAGGACATATATGTTCTTTGCTTTTAATTTGGTTTTGTTTTTGTTTTTTTGTTTTTTAAATCACTCAGTGCAAGAAGGCTGTCCACATGAGTGATTAACTGTGGCAAGTTCTAAGCCCTGCGTGAGTTCTTTGTACTGTAAACCCTTCTCCTACTGGGTATTGTACAACGGAAATACTAACTCATTTTATTAATAGCCTGGGCTAGAACTAATCATTACAAAAACAAACCTGCTAGGGGAAAGCACACACAACGCTTTCCAAAGAAAAATGGAAATGGCGTCTTGATCCCATGTACCATCACTTCTATTCCATTAATAGACATAATTGAACATTTTCCCCATTACTAACACATACAGCAAAATTAATGTGTTTTCAACTGCATGGCTCATACATTGCATTCTTGGATACTCAAACCTGGCCGCCCACTAAAAAGAAGTGAAGGATAAAATCGCCCTTCCTGGTACTTGCTGTTTTAGTTATATTCTCAAACATTCCAGTACCAACTCCTCATGATGGAAGACTGGATCCCCATTGAACCTCACAGGTGGTAGCTCTGTCTGTGGATTTTAGAATTTAATCTCAATTTTCCCTCCTCTGTCTCATAAGTGTTCTGATGTTATGAAAACTTCCTCCTATGCATATTGTTACATGGACTCTCATTTATTCAATAAACATTATAAAGCCTCAGGCCCTATAAAGGCTAATGAACAGACTACAGAACCAAGTTACAGATAATTCCCTCCTCGAAGAATATAATCTATAACAGAACCATTCTAAACATTTGGGAATATTCATAAGGCATGGACCTTAGTCCATGGATGCTCCTCCCCATTTTCATTCTTCCTATTCAGCATATGCTCTTAAAAATTGAACTGTTGAGTTATTTCAGCTTCAAGTCAAAAGAGATACCATTAGGAAATACCTATACCTGAAGAGAACATTGAGCTAGGGAAGAAACATTAGCCTGGACCTCTGGGCATGTGCAAAGATGGTTATGTTTTGGCAGCTCAAAGGCAATGTATAAAGAGCAGTCTGGAATCTAGCATCTGCCATATATATTCCACATGTGTAACATGGAGATGTAATACCATGGTCCATACATATATAGTACTTAGAGGATCAGGAAAAAGATGACATTGAAGAAAGATCCAGTGTGAATGTATGGTTGGTGAGATTAACTCCAAAGTGTACTAAGAAAATAACTATTTGTGGAAAAAAAATGCTAGTCCATAACACAAGGAATGAACAGATAATGAGTTGGGTTGTGGAAGAGAATGGAATGCACAGGATTCATCTAGCTTTGTTGTTTCAGACCATGATCCTACAAAGTGGTTGTGGGAGTGACTTGCTTGTGTGCATGCACACACGATGTGTTCACAAATATATAAGGATGAGGCAGGTATTGTAGACCAGTAATAGCTTTTCATGAGGATGTAAACTCTTTGGATGAATTCCAGTTTCACAATCTAGAAAGAAAGGCAGGTTAAGGGAATCAAAACTAGATACAGAAGTGAAAGTTGATGTTGTAATTCTGGTGACCATGACCACACCTGCCTTCCATCTCTACTGGGCCAGGGAAGTGGCCACAGCCTGAGGCCTGGGCTCTGACACCAGTCTTCTTTAGCCTGGATTTTGTCACTAATGGAATTCCAAGTACAGATTCTGAAGTAAGCCTGTCAGGTTTGTCCTTTGAAATCTATTTCTTCCAGCTCTACAAACCTACCCAGGTCCTGGAGGAAGTGTTGTAGCATAGATGCTTTATCCAGGCTTAACAGTGACCACCAAGTATGCCACTGACATGCTGTGCCGACCATCAGTAGCTACAGAGAGACTTTGAAGATTTGGAAATAGTGGTGATGAAGTAGTTACCGCGTATCTGCCTTTCGGTTTCCAGGGTGGCAGGGTAAAAAGTGTTATTCTATCTGTAAGGATATCCAGGGATTCTGTTGCCTGTTGATGGTGACCATTCAGTGGTTCCCATACCCATGAACAAAGTTAAGTGTATAGGTCTGGCTGTACTGGCTGTTGCTAAGTGGTGGTTGGTGCCTGCATTTGGGTGAATAAATGTCCCATGGTGGATAGGGATTAAAATATAGTTGACAGAGAAATAATTTATATATTATTAGCATAGTGAACACTTTGAGGGTAATCCATCAATATAGCCTTCCATGTGTTGTTTGGGGATCTCACAGAATCCTGAGGACTTATGTAGGCATCTTGGCCTCAAGAGGAGCGAGGTGGTGATAAGTCTGGTTTCTATGGTTGGTTCATCCAAGGCCAGCTGGGAGCTTGGAGTGAATGTGGGAGGCGCCATGCTGCTCACTCTTCTGAGTTCCCCTTCGGGGTTGAAGATTCTGATACATTGCTTCATATTTTAGCATTTCTGAAACCACCTAACAGAGTGCTTGCTGAAAAGCTATAGATAATCATCTTCAAAACTAGGCCATCACAGGTCACCTAGGTACTCTGCCTAACCTGAAGTGCCATACACACAAGCTTAGTAATGGAGCATGTCATCAAAGAGGGAGCCTTTGCAATGTTTGATTGGTTGATTGCTGTTGCAGAATAAAAATGATTACGTTACAGCTTGACATCACAGTAAAAAGCTTCAGTGAAGGGCCAGACATGAGTAGAGGCTTCCAGGAGAGGACATATTGCCATTACTTCAGCATTTCTGGCTTCTGAGGAGCTGAGGGATTCAGAAATTAAAGTGAGATAGTTAAAAAAAAAAAAAAAAAGCAATGAGTCTACTGATATTGCTAACCTGGTTACATGTCTATCATCACAGCCATGTTCCTGTCATGCCAAGACCTCAAAAATATCTCAATAGCTGACTTCTGGATTAAATGTTTTATAAAAGAATGTACAGGGGGCAGAGGGTTGAGATAGGCTAATGCCAGTAATGACATTGGACACAGTCATTTTAGTAAACATTGACACGAAACAGTGTCAAGGGTTTCTCACAGAGTGATATCAGGAGACAGAACCTGGGAAGTCTACCAAGAGACTGTAGGAATGGCCTACAGCCTCCAAGAGTAAATGAGATGGTCATTGTCTACAAAATAAAAGAATACCTAGTAACTTGTGGCTCTCACCAAGAACTGGGTATCTCTATCATGTTCACTCATCTACTCATCCAACAAATACTTCTCAAGTACCTACTGTGTACCATGTACAGTTCTAGACAGCAAAATCAGATCCCCCCTGAGAAAAACAAATAAGAATTCCTACCCGGGTGGGTCTTATATTCTGGTGGAAATACATATAGGCGAAATATGTAAGATGCCAGGTGATGGCACATGATGTGTAATACAAAGCGATATAGAGGGGAGGGGAGTAAAGGGATGACTTAAGTTCTGGCAACCAGCACAGTTAGAGGGGCATGGATAATGCAATTAGTCCAAAGAGTCTCGAGGTGGATAATGGCAATGAGGTTGTGTTTCAGGACAGGGTGAGGTAAGGATTTCCTAGAAACCCATACAAGGTTTTAGAAAGCTCTGTTCATTATTGACACCCCAAAGCTTGAAGACTTGTAGAGGAACAATCGTGTCTAGGAGGAGAGTGAATGGAGCCCAGTAATAGGCCCTTCCCATGTGTCCTAGGTCACAGGAATCTGATTCACTCTAAGTGACAGGTACCTTACTTATGGGGCTATAACATCCTTCCAGTTCATATGACTAAACTACTGAAATACATCAAGGTATTGTCTAAGTCATAAGTGATTCTGGGAACTCAGAACTCATAGAGCACTCTGTTCATATGTCTGACAGTTCAAAATAGCCTTACAAACTCTGAGAGGTGTGGAAAAGTACTTGTTTTGTCCTTAGTTTCCTTTTGGTTATGTCCCTCAACTTCCAGCCGACTGTAGGGTCCCACCTGGCTACATTGATATACACTTGGTAGCAGCAGGAAGTGTCTGTCAGCAGGGCTTGTCACCAAGTCAAAGATAAAGTCCACTTTGCTTGATCATGAACAGAAAAGGACCTCAGGAGAACTGAAAAAGAGGTGTAGAGATTCCAGATAGGGTCTTGGGATCCTAATAGAATCTGTTCTCTAGACTCAAGCAAACAGTAGATAACTCAGCATAGAGCTGAGTTCTTAATTACAGGAAGGCGTCTCACTCATCATTAGGATATAAACATACCTTCTCCATGTCTTCTCCCCAGATCCCACTTAGGACTCATTTAACATGTGCAATGGATTGGTGTGATATGAATCTAACTTTTTCCCACTACCACATCAGTTTGTCTCCAGAGGCAAGCCCTTGAGGTTGAGGCCAAATAAGGAGGAAACGAGGCACCAGTTCACACCCACTCCCATTTATTGTATGAAAAGGCTAATGCTTTAAGCCTTATAGCTTGAGAAACATGTTGCAAGACTAAGTCTACCACAACTGTATATGAAATTGGTCAGCCACACCAGGTAAAGGATACATGAGACAAGTGCATCCCAGTTCAGGTCCTGATTCTCAAGCCAAGTAGCTAATGCCAAACAAAATATTCCCTGTTGTTATAGGAAATTGAGTGTGACGTGATTATTTTCTATTTTCTTTACTCAATATATATGCTTATTGGGGGTGCTCTAACCATACCAAGCCAACCATCTTTTAGCTTGTTCTGATAAAAATTCAATTTTGAGCATGATTGAGACCTCATTTATGAATTGCAAAAATCATTTTGAACTTGCTTGCTAGCAGCTGGATGAAGAATCAGAGTTAGGCTGCTAGAGTCCATATTAAGTCATGCGAGTAATTGGATTGTGGATTAGTATAATATGAGTTCCGTGAGGAAAGGGATTCAGGTCTGCTATATGTTTATTAAATTAATTTTGTTATTTGACAACTTTTATTCTTTGTCGATTTCATACATATATAATATATCCTTGTCTAATTCCCCTCCCCTTCTTAATCATCACTCTATCCACAATAGCTAATCTATTGTCAGGTACGTTATAGGTACTGTGAGACAACTGGGTAGTGTACAGTGTGAGTGCAGTGTCCTTAGTGTGTAGAACTACAAACAAGAATATTCTTCTGCACTTTTAGCATGCAGACCAGGGGCTAAAGTACTGTGGAACAGGAAGGAGCTCTGGAGAATAATGTCATCTCTGGCAAAACCCAATAGCATATGCCTTGAATTCCATACAACATCATAGATAAGTGGGTCTCTAAGACTTGATCTGCCGGGTGGAGCTAAATCCAGAATCAAGATAGGACAGGGAAATTTAGCAGAGCACTCCAATCAAAGGAGCCTTAACCATAGGAGTGAGTGAGCTGGGATCCCAGATGGACAATCAGATGTGGGAAGGAAACAACAGTGTGATTTGGCCAATGACAATTCAGAGAACTCGGGTAGATGTGGGTTCATTCTCCCAGAGTACATTTTATTCTATTATCAACCCCTGAGTTTTTTAAATGTTAAATCCAGTTGGCTTCTGGGTTCAGTGGATCATTTCTAATTAAGAATGGCGAATAAGAAGATTGGAAGAGTAAAAGCACCCGGGGCCTGAGGCAGTGAATGGGAAAATAAGCCTAACAGAACATGCTGCCCAGAATGAAGCAGGTATTCAAAGAAGCCAAGTTAGCAATGTGTCTCATTTGGTTTACTTTGCTACATCAGTTTCCAGAAGAACTGTAACACAGTGTTGACTGCAAAGGTGCTGCTCTCTGCCCTGCCCCACTCCTGTGCTGACATTCTCAGTAAACATTCCAGGAGCTTCAGGAAATGAAAATGTATGAATAGACCCAAGAGACCGTCGGTAGTGGGTCCTAATGCGGCTCCCTAACAGAGCAGAGCTGCTGTCAGCTTGAATGTCTCGTGTGTTTGGACCGTTCCAGAGGTACACAAAAGAGATATAAAATATCCTTAGCTAGAACTATAGTCTCTTTAGGAGAAAAAATATATATAAATATTCATAGGATGAAATTCACACCATGCAGGTTAGGAATAGTTCTTGCAGCTGCCTAAGCAGTTTGAGAGATGGAATCATCTCTCCTCCCTCCCTATCTATCCAGCATCAAGAATGAATCACTATGTGTAATGGCCACAATCTTTGGGTTGTTTAAAAAGAACAACCGCATAGTAATAATAAACATTGCAGTAGGGATAGTACAATAATAAAATCTACTAAGTCTGCCAAAATCGCTTTTTATTGGCATTCATCTTAGAGTGTCCCCATCTCATTTGTCTCTTAACTATACATTACTCTTTCAGTGTGTCTGAATTCTTACCAACACTCATCCCAAGGCAATCCCATGCAGAGAAGAGAGAAACAGCAGATGTGTCTGGAAGGAAGACTCAAGTTAGTCTGTAGTAACAAAACACCCTTAAATTGTCTTTTAATGATTTAAAACAGGAATGTGTTTTCTGTTAGCACTACATGTTCATATCAACAGGGAGGGCTCTGTTTATTATCCATCACAGAATCTTGCTAATGGGTCAGGTTTAAAGTTGTCAATTACCATCCCAGACAGAAAGAGGATTCTGAAGGCTCCCGTATCTACAATTAAATGTTTCAGGGGGAAATGGCTCAACATGAATGACCAGAACTAACCCTGTATCCTTACTCAGTCACAAGAAAGGCAGGAAAACTAATGGTATCCAAAAGCTAGGAAGCTACGAGTATTTTATAAACATCAGAATAACCACCTTACCATTTCAAATCAGTCATACTTTTGGGTAATGTTTATTTTGGCTAAAGCTCAATATGTACGTTTTGACTCACATAGGTATTTAAATTTTGCCTGTGTTCAACAAATGTTTTTGTGCATGTGAACTTCAAATGTGTTCATTGGAATGCTATTCTTCATGTTTCTTCCATTATTTTCTGTTCCTTGTCCTGCCTTAATTCCTACTATGTCTATGAATATCAGGTTCTATATATAATGGATCTGTACAGCTTTCAGTGTCTATATAGACACTCTAAAATGTATATAAAAATGAAAATTCTTCTTGTTCATGTCAAAATCTTTTCCAGTTAGGGAAATAATTTCTGGAGTCCCCTGTCTTGATGGGCCCTCTATATGTGAGAGCTATATTTGTTACATCACCCATTTTATAACTTGCACAGTGTTCTGTTGGCATGGCACTACACACAAGGGGTGCTGCATGACAAAGAACATAAGCTTGTTAAATCTCTCATGGCAAAGGTGCTAATATTTCAAAGGATGCTGTCCTCGGTGTAAGAAGATGACAAAATGCCATGCTGCTCCATTTTAAGCCATGCTGTGACCCTGTCCTAGAAATCACACGAGTATGTCACTACTGACTAACTCTGGGGCCACTGGGAAGCCAAAGCAGATTCTAGTGAGAAATACATTCAAACTGTCTGCAGTTCCAGACAGATAGTGGTACAGTGAGAACACTGGGCTGGAACTGACTATGAATTGACAAAGAGGTTAGATTTAACAGATGGATATAAAAATATAGTTTTGATTATATTCCATACATTCAAAATCTGGATAGGAACATTAAAAATGATGAATGTCAGACATCTAGAGGGAGGAACTACATTATGAAATCTATTGAGAATCTGCCATGCATTCTATTGGGTACAATTATCAGAATTGGGAAGGGAATTGAGAACATTGGTAATACATTACTGTATGACATCTTTGATACGTAGGAAGGAGAATGAAGAAGGAAGTCTGGTTGGTTAGAAAAAGCAGAATACTTTCTGAACTAACAGCCCCAAGAGGTAAAGAAATGTCAGAACACAGGTTAAGCATCTTTAATCCAAATACTAGAGACCGGAACTTTGGAGGTTTTGTTTGTTGGGGTTTTTTGCTTGTTTGTTTGTTTTTTGGTATTTTGGATTTTGTAATATTTGTACAAATTTTATTAGTCAAACAAACATAATCCAAAGTTAATTCAAGGTCCAAAGCTCTTTGAGCATCATGAGTCTCAGATTGGAGCTGCACCACCTGTATGAAGCATGGAGTAGTAAATTAGAATAAGAGAAGTCGTGGGAGAAAGACGTGAGACTTCTCATTCTGACCAACATAGAGAGGCAAAGACCAGATTGATTTTTCTGCCTGAAACAATTTTTAATGGACAAAATATGAGAAATGATGTTCAAGAAAATTAACATCAGGAATGAGCACAAAATCTGAGAGGTAGGAAGCAAGGTGAGTCCTATAAAGCAGCCCAGCTTTCTGTGTTGAGTCCCCAGGCTTGGATATAGGGAATGGCTGTAGCCTCTGTGTGAACCTAGGCCCAAAAGATGTTTATGGGACATCAGTCAGAGTGTATAAGTTATCTCAGTGTGTAATAGCAAGCCCAGAGCTAAAGATGGCTATCATTCTCCCTACAAGACTTAAAGATATAACCGCATCACAGAATAAAACTCAGAAATAGTCATGCGGAAACTGAGCTGGTATTACACACCTTTAGTTCCAACATTTGGGAGACAGAGGCAGGCAGATTGCCAAGTTTGAAGCCAGCCTGTCTACACCTAGAGCTACGCAGAAAAGACCTGTCTTGGGGTGGGGTAAGCATAATTATGGGAATATAAAAGTATTGGTAAAATAAGGCAAACTCCACAATGTCTAGCTTCTAATAAAACATTGTCAGGTATGCAAAGAATCTGGAAACTGTGTTTTATAATGAGGAGGGCAGTAATCAGTTGGCATAACTCTGAATTGACAAAGAAGATAAAATTAACAGACACAGATATAAGTATATGTAGTTATTGGGCATATTTATGTACTCAAAAGGCTGGATAGAAACCTGGAAAATATGAAAAATGGCACATGTTGGACTTCTAGATGTAAGAGGTACAATGTCTGAAATGGGGGGGTGCCTGAGTAATATTAAGTCAAGCTAGCAAACAAAAGCAATGCAATAGAAGCTTTATTATTATTTGTGCATTGTGTATGTGTGCATGTGTGGGCTCATGTGTCTGTGTGTGCATTGTGTGTATGAGTACACATGTATCCTCATGTGTCTGTGTGCTTTGTATGTGTACTGCATGTGTGTATATGAGTACGTGTGTGCTCATATGTGTTTGTGTGTACATTGTGTGTGAGCACATGTGTGTGCTCATGGATCTGTGTGTGCATTGTGTGTGTGTGTGTGTGTGTGTGTGTGTGTGTGTATTCCCCCACCACAGAGGCTGAGAGGAATAGATTATGTGCTAACGTAAAACCTTTTATGACTTAGAATTCTATGTTGAGCTAAACTATAATTAAAAATGAAGGTAAAATAAAGCTGTTTTCAGACATAAAGGAACCTAGAAATTACAATACTTATAAGTCCTTGATTTTTTAAAAAAGTAAATTAAATATGAAAGAGAAGAATCAGGTGTAAGATATCCTGAGTATAACAAATACTAACATATGTTTTCAAATATTATTAAATACTTAGTACAAGCAATGAGGAAAGATACATACTAAATATGGGGGGGACAACTGTTTTAAGAAATGGAAAGCTTTAGAGGGAAGGAGATCAAGAAGATGAGATCCTTGACTGACTCAAGAACTTGGTAAAGGTAGCAATTGTTGGTCTCACATCTGTAAGCCAGCCCTGAAGAGATGGGAAGATCAAGTTTCAAGGCATGCTAAACCACAGAAGCTACAGGTCAAGATCTCTCTCAGAAAAGAAAGAGAGAAAGAAAGAAAGAAAGAAAGAAAGAGAGAGAGAGAGAGAGAGAGAGAGAGAGAGAGAGAGAAAGAAAGAAAGAAAGAAAGAAAGAAAGAAAGAGAGGGGGAGGGAGGGAAGGAAGAAGGGAGGGAATAAGGGAGGAAGGAAGAAAATAGTAGGAGCTAGCTTTTTGTTAGAAAAGTATGTATTTTTATGTTGGAAAATATAAGTATATAATTTCAATACTAGAAGAACTGCAAACAGAAATGACAGGAACCTAAGTATATTGTGAATCACAATAAATGTAAGTAGATCCAAAACATTAATTGAAATATAAATTATTTTTCAGTACTATATTTGCTCAAAATTCAGATGTAAATTATATAAAAGAACTATGAATCTTAAGCAATACATAAAGACCATGCCAGTTGATAGTGGGTAGAAGACTTGACTGTTAGCTCTGAGCAGCCAGAAGCTAGGAATCTTCCAGAAGTTTTGCATTAGGAGAAAAATGCAAGTAAGTGGTCGCACCCACTAAGAAAGCTAGATAAAGATGGCTAGCAGCTAACAAAGTAAGGAGCTGTCTCTTATGGGTGAAATTGAGTTGAGTGGGCTGGGCATATAGCTCAGTGGGAGAGCACATTCTCAAGGCTCCAAGTGCAAAACCTAGCACCACAGAAGAAGCAAAGAAACCAAAACTTAAGCTAAAGTTGATTGGTATTCATCAAGACTCAAAGGGGAGCTTTTCGATTCCAGAGCAACCCTATAGAATGTAGAACCTTGCCAGGAACTACTGTTGGGATCATTTAACAAGCAGAAAAGCATCATCCTAGAAGTACCAATAAAACTAACAATTCAGTATGACCACATTAAAATTATAGACGTTAAAATACACAAAACGAAGCACAGTTGGGGGGAAAACAGCTATTCTCACAAAACTTGAGTCAGAATCGGTTACTCTTAGCTTCTCTGAATTTGCTTGTTAGGCTGGTTTCTTTTTTTTTTTTTTTC
>NW_022196894.1:31752998-31844571 GCF_008632895.1 Mastomys coucha | reverse complement strand
TGCTGTCACCTGAGTTTTTTATCCTAGCCATTCTGACTGGTGTGGGGTGGAATCTCAGGGTTGTTTTGTTAGGCTGGTTTCTTTTCTCTTAGTTTTCTTTTCTCTTAGAAGATCCTAGGCTCTACCTAGACCAGCAGAATCTGACTTTCCAAAACTGCTTTGGGACGGCCTGAGTGAATTTCAGTTCCTCTGGGCCCTTAGATGGAGCCCGTTTGGGCTCAGGCACTGCTGCTGGGTGATCTCATGATTAATTCTGTGGTATTCCTTCCCTCTCTCCCTCTTTTCAACAAGATATAAGATCCTCAGATCCAGGATACCTTTGAATTCATTTTTTCTGTCCTGATCAAAATTAAAATAGTAGGGGCTGGAGAAATGGCTCAGCAGTTAAGAGCATTTGACGGCTCTCCCAGCACCCACATAGCAGCTCACAACTGTCTGTAACTCAAGTTCCAATGGATCACATAGACATACATGTAGGCCATATACCAAATAGATGCACATACGTACATATGTACATATGTATGTTCAACATACATACAAATAATAATAATAATAAATATAATAATAATAATGGTGATTAAAATGCATCCCCAAATTTCCCCTATCTGCCTTCATGAGACCCTGTCACCCAGCTGTCACCCATAGCTCTTAGGATTGACTTGAGTGAGGTAGAAAATCTATGGCCTGCTGGTGTCGGTGGCACATATAGGGGTGACTACAGAAGAGATGACTGTAGGGAAGGCTCTTTGCCTTGGAGTTGAGCTTAGAGGTGGAAAAGGTTTCCAGAAGGTGCTGGCTGTGTTGTTTAGAGGAAGGCATGCTTACTTATTCCAGAGTAAGGGAGCAGCATGGTAAGAGGCAGGGACTTGAGGGAGATGCTGAGTGTGTTTAAAAATCAGCAAGGGTGGCTGTGCTCTGAAGCCAAGGCTCCATCTCTACAGCAGATGCATTGGAGAGTTGGGAAGACTGTCTCCTCCAAGCCATGAAGCACAGGTGCAAAGACATGGACCTGGTTCTCTAGGCAACAAAGGATAGAAGAGCGTGAGCTTGCTCAACCACATCCCATGACCTCTCCCCTCAGAAAGGAGTAGGCAAGATAGTTGCTGATGAAAAGCTTCTCCTTATGTAGTGTTTAGAAGTCAGTGAAGAATCAAAAATGGAGCCGTAGACAATGAGAAACCTCTGACTGCTCACTGAGGTGTCAGGCAGGAGTGTGTCTTCAAAGCAGAAGGGCCAGCATGCTGGCTTTAAATAGCTCCCAAGCCTTTGACAACTGTGAGGATATGACAACATTAAAAAAAAAAAGTGTGTGAGCCTTGTCATGCCATCTCCTGCAGTGGGTGGGAAGATTTTTCATGACCTTGACAGGAACCAAGAAAGATCACATTTAATACGACTGGTGTGTATATGATGTGCGTATGTGAGAGAGAGAGGCTATTTGGCCAAAGTAGTCAACATGACTTGTGTTGTTGCTCTGAGTAGTGCTATGTGGTTGGAGGGCCAGGACATGTGGCCACATTGGGAGTCAGTGAGTCAACAGTTGGGATGATTTCCGAAAGCAATGCTAGGTGTCCTTGGGGACAAGGACACTGAATGTAGACACAAGAACTTTCTATAAGGGAATTTTTCCTGAGAGAAATCTAAACTAGAGCTAGGATATGCTGTCTGGTAGACCAGGAGGAGGTAAGGTTTATCCCTGCATTTCTTTAAGAAGAGCTTTGCAATGTAAAGGACTGTAATCTCAGAAGGCCTTTCAAGATGACACTGCTGAAGCAAAGCCACAGAGTTCAGAACGGCCCACTCGCTTGCCCAGAGTCCTTGGCACTCTCTGTCCCCACCCCACACAGGAGAAGCTGTGGTTCAGAACACAGAGTTGGAGCTTAAAGAGGTTTAGAAAATATTTTCTCAGATACCCAATGTTCTAGTTTTATAGATGAGAAAATCAGCCAGAAACAGCCAGTGATGAACCCAGGTCCTCTATCTACCTGGGTTCTACCTGGAGTGAGCAAACTCCACTTAGCTTCCCATACTGTCATAGGCGGGATGGTGACACCAAGCTCCTCGATGCCCAAAAGGCTGTCACTGTGGGGGTGTGATCTGCCAGAGAAAGAAGAACCAGGAGAGACAGTCAGATGGGGATTTCAAAATTATTCTAAAATGGTTTTGAAGGGTTTTAGAAAAAACTCCCCTTCACATCCTTGTGGGGGACATTAAAATGCACCATAAGCCTCCCCCACCCCACCCCCACCCCTCACTTAGGCTGCCTGTGCTTTCTGGGGACTCTCTGAGCACCTCTCTCCAAAATTCCTGATCCTCTGAAATTCCAACCCTCCCCAAACTGAGAGAGAAAGGCTGGAAGCTTTAAAGCACCGTGTGTCCACTAGAAGATGAGGAAGATAATTCTGTGGTCGCTGTGCCCAGCTGCCCATCCACCTCACTGACATCCCCTCCTCCTGGTCCAGATGCACCTGCCTAACTCCCAGCAGGCAGACAGCTTAGAGTGCAGCACTGAACCAGGAGGGAGGGGAGCTGGATATTATGCCCCAGCTTTAGTGGGGTGTTAAAGAAAGAAGAGGGCATTGCCACTGGCAGTTTTACAGGAAAGCCTTCGAGAAGGGAACTAAGCATCCCAGCTTGGCTTTGAAAGAGATGGCTCAGTGGTAAAGAGCACCGACTGCTCTTCCAGAGGTCCTGAGTTCAATTCCCAGCAACCACAGGGTAGCTCACAACCATCTGTAAAAATAGGATCCATTGCCCTCTTCTGGTGTGTCTGAAGACAGCTACAGTGTATTCATATACATAAAACAAACCGATAACTCTTTTTAAAAGGAAAGAAAGAAAAAAGAAAGAAAGAAAGAGAGAGAGACAAAGGATGACAAGAGTAGACTGTGCAATCTTATCCGTTCAACCTTGATTTATTTTAAATGTAAATGACATAAGAAATGAGCTGTTCAATGAAGTTTCTTCTATTTTTAGTCATTCACTGGAGTCCCTTTAGGACCAAGTAACCAACCCTGTGTCCTGGAGGAGGACACTTGGGGGAGGGGAGGAGGTAGACATGAAATGGGAATATGGCTGCGGTGTCTAATGAGAATGTCTAGTGGATGACTAGCCACATGTGGGATATGTGGCTGATCATACATTAGATCATTTTATAATTATACTTACCTTAAATATCTTTAAGTAAGCCCATATTTTTGATAATGGGGTAACTATGACTGGGGAAAAGATGAAATTGTTCATCATGGAGTTGGGAGTATAGCTCTGTTGGTAGAGTATGCTTGCAGAACATACATGAAGTCCTAGTTTGATCTCCAGCACTGAACAAACAGGGCATTGTGGTGCATCTCAGTAATCTCTGTAATCTAGAAGTTAGAGGCAGGAGAATCAGAAGTTCAGACCCATCCTTAATTGCATTGCAAGGTCAAGGTTTAGTTTGTGTTATGTAAGATCATGTCTCAAAAAAAAAAAGAAAAAGAAAAAACTAAGCAGAAAAGGAGGAAGAGGAAGGGAGGAAAAGAGAAGGAAGGAAAGAGAGAGAAAGAATGAAAAGGAAGGAAAGGAAAAGAAATAAAAAGGGAAGAAAAGAAAAGAAAATAGATTTGCTTGTCCAGGCCACAGATCTAGGCTAGCATGCCCAGAGCCCTTCTTTTCAGTCCAGAACGCTTGACATTCTCTGTGTTCTGGAGCTATGAAGATCACCTTTTGGTAGGTCAAAGGCCACCCAGAAGACACCATTTTAGCTAATCACAGTCTTTCAGGAAACACTAGTTTATGTCCATTACAATGTCCACATAGGGTTCATGAGCCTACTTCCCTGACTATACCACTTAGCTCCCAACTGTGTGTACACAAGTTGTCCTTCCTTGTACTACTCTCACCACCCTGAACAGATTGTCATCATCACCTCTTAAGTACCATTTGGAGCTGTGTGTTAACAACAGTTGGTGAGTTCCCAGTCACAGTGTGTTCTCTTGGAGTAGACCTCACTTCCTTTCATGAAATACAAGCAGTCTTAAGCATTGGGAGAGTTTGCTGTGAGACTCTTTGTCGGTCTTTGTGTATATGTATTTCGTTTTAGAAAATGCCTTATTAGCATCCAGTTGGTTTTTACATTTTTACATCAGTCATGCCAGCTTGAGTTAGTTACATTTAATCCCTAGGAAAAGAACTCTCTGAAGACAGTTCAGATTTGGATTAGATCTTACCAGGAATCCATGCAAGCATAGCAGACATCATGGGCACTGGGAACTTGTGACTGTGGAACTTATAGACCGGAGGAGCCTGTATCTATTGAATGGTCCTAGATCAAGATGGTTAGAGGGGCCTTGCTTGCTGGCCCAGTTTACCTTCCTCTCCCCGGCAGCCCTACCAAGAATCCACAAGGCATGGAGCAAAGCCTCCAGCCAACACTCCATTTTGTCTCTTTGCCATCTGTCCGTCTCACATGCAGGCTTTGCACTCTACCCTCACCCTCTGCTTAGTCTCTGTGATCTCCTAGAGCTTGACAATAGCACACTGTGGCCCCACTGGCCTCTCTCCTCCCCAAAGCAACCTTCTCCTCCTCAGGTAAATGCTTGTTCACTTAATATTTCCTATCTCACATTCCTGACAGATGGGAATTTGTTGAGTTAGCCATCTTTGTGCTCTCGGCCATATCATGTGTCTGTCATTCATCCTGGTCCACTCACTTGTGAGCACAAAGGGACTAGACTCAGGCAATAAATGTCACTGCCTCAAGCCTGCACTGTCGTCAGCTATACCAGGAAGTCTTTTCATACAGGAAATTGCAGCCATATCACAGAAAGCCCTTAGTCCACCTACTCTAGTGTACATGGCTGAGTACGCAGATCATCAGGAAGGCATCTGAAAGTAATGGGAAATGGAATTTAGCAGCGGAGAATGCGTTGCTCAGTCTTCAATGCTGGAACTTAGTGGCTATGTGACTTTGAATGGATCACGTAAGCTCTGCGAGCCTCAGCCTACTAATTGGAAAGTGGAGTATTATGAGAGTAAACTGAAATTGTAGACATGGAAGCATTTTGTTGATTACTGTATTAGTTATGCATCTATCACTGTGATAAGGTGACACAATCAAAGCAACTTGCAGAAGCGTTTATTTGGGCTTATGGTCCCAGGGGGATACCTATCATAATGACAGGAATAACATGGTAGCAAGTGGCAGACATGGTAGCTGGAACAGGAAGCTGAGAATTTAGACTTCACACCCGAAACTGAAAGCAGGAGACAGACAGCAAACTGGAAATGGCACAAGATTTTTGAAATTTTAAAGCTCACACACACACACACACACACACACACACACACACACACACGCATCAGTGACATACTTCTGCCACAAGATCACTCTTCTTAGCCCTACCCAAAGAGCACCACCAATTGAGGACCAAGTATTAAAATGCCTGAGACTTTGGTGATCATTTATCATTCAAACCACCACAGCTACAAAGTACCATACCCATGAAAAGGATATAGCTTTCTGTTCCTCTCCTCTGTGTGCTTTGGTAGCTCTTGCTAAGTTGAACATCACCTCCTCATCAAATCCCAGCCAAAGCTTGGATTTGCAGCTCAGCTGTTGACCCCTGTTGTGCAGAAGTAGCACAGGGATGGGGGGGGGGGGTGGGGGGTGGAGTCATCATTCTTGTGGCTTTCTACATGGCTGACCCAGGCACACTGCTCCTCTAGTGTGTCAAAGAGCAATGGCATTTCAGCTGCCAGTCCTTAGTCTCCTGACCCAGGTCTCCTCTGTTTGAGAAGAAAAACAGATAGTTAGCTTCCTCAATATTAGCAGTAGGTCATGAAGTCTCACTTAGACACATTCCCTCAAAACTTAAGAGACCTGAAGCAAAAAGCATTTATTTGGAACTTTCTGGGGCACTTGGCTAGCAGTTCTTATATGAGATTTCTCTTGAGGGTGGGGTGAGTGCAGCAGCAGGGCTCCCTCCCTATAGGCTTGCCGTTCACTGCTCAATTGCTGGGCTCTTGTCACTAGGCTGTTTCTTGCCTAGTGGATTCTGTAGATTTGTAGATTTATCCTTATGACAGAACAGTGGGCTTCCCTCAAAGCAAGTGATCCAAGGGAACAAGAGGGAGCTGCGGGTCCCTATCTTTCAGCCTCAGAAGTCCCACATCAGCACAGCCACCGTCCTCTTACCAGAAACAGTTGCTGAGTGCATTTAGGAGGAGAGGAGAAGGCAGCCTCTACCAGCTATCAAGCTGTTTGTGAAGGTTCCCGCCTGTGCTCTCAGCACTTGGGAGACTGAGGCAGGAAGACCCTGAGTTCAAGGCTAGCCTGGACTACATTCAAGCTACATAGAGTCTATTGTGAAAGTGGGGAAGAGAGAGGGAAGGGGAGTTATAGGAAGGACGGGGAGGAGGGAGGAGGAGAGAGGTGGGGAACAAAAAGAGAATGTCGAAGGACCTATCTATGTGTTTGTTCTGGGAACAATGCACCTTTGGTGCTTGCTGTACTTTCTCTGCAAATGAATTTTTATAACAGATAAAGTCTTTTAAAGTTACTTGATTAAAGATAATCCTCATTCAGAAGTAATCTGTAGAAGGGAAATTAATTTTTGACAGCACCATCTCAGGAGAATATGAAGAAATTGCTTGTCACAGACAGAAGAGTAAAAATGCGAGAATGGGCTAAGGGATAGGAAGCTAAAGGGAAGCCATGGGCCCAGGTGCACACAGTTCTGAGTTCTGCCACTGGGTTTTCTTTCAGTTCAGGAAACTGAATGAGCAGATGCAGGTTTGAAGATACAGTCTTAGGGGACCCCAGTTCAAGTTACAGAGTGACCCAAATGTACAGAAAACAAGTGGCAGTATCAGACACTTACATGAGCCCTGCCCTTAAATTCTGTAGCTGGGTGCCTAAGCTTGTGCTAAAAATGGTGGCACACACTGTTAATCCTAGGACAGAGGCAGATGCATATAGACCTCTGTGAGCTAGAACGGTAGCCTAAGCTACACAGTAAGTTCTAGGCCATCTAGGACTACATAGTAAGATTCTACACCCCCTAAAAAAGAAGAAAAAGAAAAAAGACTGTCTAGGTACCTAAACTTCTGGTAAATATCACCATGAGATAAATAATATAATATAAACGTAATAAATAGCATAGTGTACACACTGTACTAAATACCGTATTACTGTCACCTGAGCTTATGGAAAGTGCTACCATTCAGGATCTACAGTAGCAACTTTTCTTGTTGCTATGACAACATATTTGACAGAAACAATTTAAATGAAAAACAGTTTATTTTGATTCATGGTGTCAGAGAGTATGGCCCATTACGGCAGGGAAGGCATGGTAGTAGCTCTGGTGGCAAGAGAGTATGACAGAGTTCTTCCCATAGTGACTGGGCCAGGAGACACAGAGCTAGACTGGTGGTGGATGCAGTCCTTAAATGCCCACCCTTAGTGACCCACTCCTACCCTATTCCAAAAACCCCAAGTCCCAAAGGTTTTACAACCCCCCGAAACCAGCTGGAGACCAAGTACTCAAACATGAACCCATGGAGGCATTCGAGATATGAACTGTAACAGGGACGGAGCTCATGTTAGTTTCATAAAGGTGCCTGATGTACATGAGAACACATAGAACGGAGGCAGTTCTGCAGCCCTAGGTTATAACGAGTTCTATACCCCCTACATCACACACCAGCGTGGTCCGTAAACAGCGCCCCCTTGTGCTGTCTTTCAGCACTTGTCACTAACATTTGTTGACTGTTTTCTACTCAATACAAACTCCAGGTGGACAGAAGTGTTTCCCTTTGGTGCTGAGTTCCCATGTCCTGCGGACAGCAAGCTTTCTGCACCTATATGTTCAACATATATGTGAGATAATATAGTAGTAAGGAAACTGAACTCAAGCCTAAAAGAGCAAGACATCTTCTCAGGTTGGCACTGGGGAGAAGGATGCTCCAGGCAGAAAGGGCCACTGGACACGTGAAAATCCAGGGATTGGTCATTGTGTGCCTGGGTCTGTGGATGGTAGGTTTTCAGGGCAAACGTTAAGCTCAGAGAGGCAAGTGGAAGAGAGCGTCAGACATGGGGGTTAGGAATCTGAGCATTTTCTTTATAGCCTTGCTCTGTTTCAGAGTATGTTACCTGGACAGGCTCCTACACATACCGACATAACCTAAAATCTGTTTGCTCTACACTACCCAGTAATCCTACCAGAGGGGAAGACTCTGCAGATCCTGGGGTTCCTTGTGTTCTCACTCCTTTGATGGACAGCCTGAGGTCAGTGTTAGGCCCTGGGAAATTCTATGGCCTTGGTGGCAGACATGTAGTAATTTTATGCTAAGGGAATGAATCCTGATTTTCTTATTATGCTTGTCCCCTGCTCTGCCGTATAGAACACCTTTCCTTGCTTAAACCACATGACTGATATTAAAAAGAAAAAAATCTTTGTGTAGCTATGATCCATAGCTATGCAGAAGTCTCAGAACTGCACACAGACACTGCAATGTTGTAAAAGCCCAATAGATGAGAACCTCTGTCCCCTGCCCTTGGCCAAAAGAGCAGCATGCCCTAGCCTGAGTTCTCTTCAGAGGCTGAGAGAGAAGGCAGAGCTGCACCTGCTTCAAAGATGGCTCCAGCTTTATCATGGGTTTGTCATTAGTCACTGCTCACCTGTGCCATTGAGACAGGTCTGGGGTCTAACCAAGGCTTGTGCCACCCTAAGGGAGCCCCCTTTGCCACCCTGAAGCCCAGTCTCTCTGAAAGGCTCTACCACAGTGGTGCCCATGGTAGACATGCTCTCTCTTATTTGCGAGCTCTGTGCTCCACCTGGATATGCCTTTCCTCACTGATGTGATAATAGATTCTGAAGCTGTTGTCACTGGCCATCCCTGACTAAGAGCTTCCTCTGCCTCCCAGATGCTGAAAGGAGGCCCAGAGCATCCTCAAACCAGAGCATTCTGGTTTTCTGCAAAGATATAAAAGAATCTGTTCTCCTCCTGAGAACTATCACAAGGAACTCTCAACTGCATCAAGGGTGTTCTCAGAGCCTTGAATTTCTATCACCAAACCCTCCCTCTCTGACTTATGATCCCATCCAGGACATGTTTCAACCCAAGGTGGTCTACTCTAGTCAGTGTACTTCAAAACCCAGAGGAAACAGCACAGGAAAGAAATGAATAATGAAATGTTAAATATGTTTAAATCAAATTTTCTCTTCCCTCCCTGAAATGATCTGTCTGTTCTCAATCCCTGTTTGATATAATTGGCTCATATTTAAAAGTGAATAAAATCTCCCACCCCTGCTTCTTGGTAGGTATACACTCTTGACTTTTCCCGTAGCCAAAGTTGTTAAGTCTTAAGTCTAGTTTAAACGTTCTACTGGGAGCTGCATCTTACTGTTCTGTAAAGCCTCACCACCACCACCATCATGGTCACTACCCAGCCATGGTTGTCAGAAGGAAGGGAGGCAAAATCCTATGTTTTTAGCCCTGGCTGCTCCACACCACTGAGCTATTTAGCAGGACCAGGTACTGGCTGGCCTAGAAGGAACATCACATGCAGCCTCAGAGACTCAACCAGCCATGCCATTCAGGTGCCTCCAACTGCTCCCTCACACAGTCCTTCAATGAACATCCCTCTATTATTCTGGCACTTCATATTCAAGTGGGGCATATTCAGTGAGGAACTGAACCTTGGGGAAAAACCACATGCATACCGCTAACATTTCCCAGATGACACATCCAGTCTGTAATAGAACTTCAGTTCAGACCCAGAGTTGCTGAGTTCAAACGCAGATTCTCAATCACCATGTTATCTTAATGGCTCTTAGCCTGAGCAGTTCCCATAGCCATCACCACCAGCAGGTGCATCGCAGGTAGAGTGGAAACACTGACTTACCTTATAGCAAGAAGAGCTCAAAACGGCAAAAATTGTAAGGAGACAGTGAGATCCCCTTAGCTCTTAGTAAATACACATGTATGCACACACAGGTATTCATACACAGGAGAGAGAGAGAGAAAGAGAGAGAGAGAGAGAGGGAGAGAGAGAGAGAGTTCTTTTTAATGATAACAAACCATGGAGCTGTAGGCTACTCTATTGTTAAACAGTACCATAGAAAAGGGGAAGTTGATAAAGTTAATAATCCACTATAAAACTAGACATGGTGGTGCACACCTGTAATCTCAGCATTTGGGAAGCAGAGGCAAGTAGATACCTGTGAGTTCAAGGCTTGGTCTACATAGTGAGTTCCTGGAGAGCCAAAGTTTAGGCTATATAGAGAAATATATAAAATGCCTCCATCTTTAACCCCCCCCAAAAAAAATATCCACCATAAAAATGATAGTTCAGAAGCTGAGCCAGAATATAGTTTTATAATATACATACATGCACAACTCATCTAAAATGTGGGACATGTCTCATGTCTTAACTGTTAAAGTCTATGGAACTTCCGAAAGTAGTTCAGGATGGGAAATCCCCCTGTAAAGATCTCCATCAAAGAATGTAAGACATATGAGGATATAGGAACCATGACCTCACGGAGCAAAGAGGAATGGAAAACTATCTCAGTTGGAAGGTTGCCCATCATCAAGTCCAGGGGCAGAAATGACCAGGACATATCCAAGGCACCATCCAGAAACCAAGTAGAGAAAATATTTGGAGAGGTGGAAGCCGAACAAGTTGGGAGTATGAGGAGATCCAGAATTCCAGGATGTGCTGCCAGACTAGGGGCCACATGTAAAGTGGCTGACATTCTGAGATGAGTAGACATAGCGTCCCATAAAGAAGCACCTACAGAAAAGCTTAGGTTGGCAGTGAGGACTAAGGTTAGCACGGGGCTGACCAGCAGACAAAAGAAAGAATTAGTAATTTACAGTGCTGCCAGAGCAGTATAGTTATCTCAACTAGTTTATCCAAATATATTTTGAGATCTGGGTGGGCATGTGGTTAGTCCATGATAAGCCATAGGGAGGAATGCAGGAAGGAGGAGGAAAGAGAAGAGAAGGAGGAAGAAAAGAAGGAGGAGGAGGAGGAGGAAAGAGAAGAGAAGGAGGAAGAAAAGGAGGAGGAGGAGGAGGAGGAGGAAGAGAAGAATAATCCTGGCTCACAGTTGCTAAGGTTATAATCAGACCCCACAACTTGCCCTAGTCTCTAGTTGCTCATTTCCTAATTAGGAATTCCTTCCCAAGAGACAGTAAGCACCTGGTACACACCAGCTGTGGTATACAATGGCTTCCTTGTGGTTTCTGTATCAGCTGGGCAGGACTCTCTTCAGAGCCTGCCTTCTGCTAAGCAAGTTAGTAGTTTCCTTTTCTAACTCCTAGCTGTTGCTGCTCTCTAGTGGCCAACAGTGCCTGCAAAATAGGTCCAAATAGTAAGGCCAGGATGGGAAGATAAAGCTGCGCTTTACAAGCATGCAGACTAGGGGGCCGTAGCCAAGGATGTCTAGAGGGCGTGTGTCTGCACGTGCAGAGTGGAGCAGGAGGGGAGATGGTGATCAGAAAGGGTCATCTTGTGAGCCCACATCTGAACATCTGAGGCTTGATCACGCTCTGCCCTGTGAAAACAATTACTTCTGGTCTTTGGCCCGGTTTCCTCCTATGTTCACCTCTCTAGTGTCCTATGACAGTAGATGCTTTGCTGGGCCATCTGGAGGCATTCAGAGAAACTCACAGCTTTTGTCCCTCCCTCTAATCTCAGGTTTCCCCCAGCCACCTCTGCTGCCTCTTCTGAAGGTCAGCTGGCATTTTCATAGCCTTTCCCCATTCCTGTGATGCAGGAAATGTCCTCCCACAGGCACAGAGCCATGGTGTAGACAGCACTGGTCAAGCTCAAGGCTTGCTGGAATGGCCTCTCTCTCGGTGGGAATGTCGCCTCCATGGGTGAAGGCTCTGCCTGCTTAGCCCTCCTGGGCCTATCTCTGTTGGTAAACTTGTGTGGGCTCTCCAGAGGCAAAGAAGTACAAAAGAAATGGGGAGTGGCTGCCACTATCTGTAATACTCATACTAAATTCAACATCTGCTCTGTGTTCTCTGATGCCTGGGGAGGGGCAGAGATAAAGAACAGACAGTGGGTGCATGTAAAAATAATAATTTTTCTTAAAGATAGAGAATAAATCAGGCAGTGGTGGTATATGCCTTTAATGCCAGAACTTGGGAGGCAGAAGCAGGTGGATTTCTGGGTTCGAGGCCAGCCTGGTCTACAGAGTGAGTTCCAAGGCAGCAGGGCTACACAGAGAGAAAACCCATGTCAAAAAAAAAAAAAGCAAAAAAAAAAAAAATTTATTGAATGCTTGTGGATGAAGGACATAGGGCGTGTGAGACTCTGCTGTTTTGATGACGCCTGTCAGCTTTGCTCTGATCAGGGCCAGGAACCCCAGGAGCAGAAGGATTCCTCCTCTGAATTTTGGAGGAGTTCTCCATTCTATTTGTTTCACTTTTGAAATCTGCTGTTACTGAAGGGCTTGATTGCTGCGTCTCCCCTGACTCCTCCTCCTCTGTCCTCAGAAGGTTTTGGGATAGCCTTTTGTAAAATATTTCCTAGTTCCGGGCTCCAGGATGGGGTTTTAACTCTTCCTATCAGCTTCTTGAAACGTCGGGTCAATTTAGCAGCTCTTGCTCTTCAATCATGAAAAATCTTCTTTACACTTTATTCCTTTCCACTCTGTAACTTGTTTGATTATTTCTCTCATATTTTAAATTTTTCTCTCATTTTTCCACCCTTTATGTTCTTGTTCTACCATCTCAAAAACTATCCTTGGCATTATCAGAATGCTAGCACATTATAGACTGCTTCATTTCAACTGTGATAGTCTTTTTTCATGGATACAATACCCCTTTTTAACTCTCCCAGGCAAAAAGCACACTGTAGTGTGTCCTGCTTATATGCGGCTTTGTGTGCACTCCAGATCCTCCATATGTACTTGTTTTAACCTCTGTTAGGCTTCTCTGAAGCTGAGGGTGTGTGTGCATGCATGAGGTACACCAGATGTTTGTATAAGGAGCAGGACTGTTCTCTGGTAGGTGTCATTGTGGTGTGCTTTGGTGGGGAGATGCTCAATGTCAGTATTTGAGTATCTCTGAGTCCTCTGGCTTCTTCAATAAATGGTTGTCAAATCTATCCAAATGTTTCTATTTGGCTTCTAGTGTTCTAGGAGCTGAGAGGAACACAATAG
This sequence comes from Mastomys coucha, assembly GCF_008632895.1. NCBI lineage: Eukaryota > Metazoa > Chordata > Mammalia > Rodentia > Muridae > Mastomys > Mastomys coucha. The sequence goes on along the minus strand of NW_022196894.1, from coordinate 31,831,411 downwards.
TAGCCATTTCCTCACTTCTGTCTGTAGACCTACATTGAATTTCAACTTTCCAGAACAGGGTGGACAAGATAGAGAGCAAGTTTAAGGATCTCTACAGACTTTTAACCCATCTACCTGCCCTACCTTCATGTATATACACGGCCATACATGTGCATGTGCACACACGCACACACATATACACATACACAGTGCTGCCTGGGGCTTCTACTTCCTAAGCTTGTTGAGGGCAGGAACTTTATCTCATCTTTCTGTTCTACCATGTCAGATAGTTTCATCATGTCTACTTTCTGTCATTCAGAATGTAAAACGTAATGAAAACGGATTGATCTCCCTTATACATGGGTCACCTACATGATCTCCTATTCTCTTCCAACTCAACCCTTAAGTAATTTCTGTCAAGTTTACAGGTTAGTAGAGTTATAGACAAATCAAAAAAGGTGAGATGATTTAAAAGGGGAAGGATCTTGGGGCAAACAGACTATAGGGCCTAGGAGACAATGGTGGAGATGGGCAGGCAGCCCGTGGGAGCACTTAGGGCCTAGGAGACAGTGGTGGAGATGGGCAGGCAGCCAGTGGGAGCACGCAGCGTTGCAGCCAGTGGGAGCACACAGCATTGCAGCCCGTGGGAGCACGCAGCATTGCAGCCAGTGGGAGCACGCAGCGTTGCAGCCCATGGGAGCACTCAGCATTGCAGCCCGTGGGAGCACTCAGCGTTGCAGCCAATGGGAGCACTCAGCATTGCAGCCATTGGGGCTCTCAGTGTTGCAGCCACTCAGCTTTGCTACACATCAGGCAACAATTCCTGAGACACATTCACAGGTATGCTTGGTAGGTATTCATTGAGTATACACTACATGCCAGGCATCGCTCTAGACTGAGGAGATAGACAAAGTGAAGCTCAGATGACTTCTACTCAACTTGATCTTTTATTGCGTCGCAGATGTAGGTGGCAAATGATACAACACATTCATGAAAAGTTGTCAAGGTGATTAAACAGGACTATTTTCCACCATGAATGCAGAGACAGTCTACTCAGGGAATGCTAAAGCTAGTAGGGCACCAAGTCTAATTTCTTCTCCTAAGAATGAGGATGCAGGTATGGAGAAGGAAAGGGATAGAGTCAGTGTCGTGTAGAAGAGCTCTGTAAGCTCTGGGGCCTCGCAACTCCCCTTCCCATGCTCTTCCAGCTATTAATTACTGTGCAGTCCATGAGGCCTTCGAGGCCATGGAGCCCCTTAAGCCCTGTAGAAAACGGTGAGATGAAAAGGCTCCCTCCGCCGCCCGGTGCGAGCACACAGAGTAAGGGCATCTCGAATTGTAGACTCTTAATTGGACCTGGCAGTGGCCTGGCAACCGTGCGAAGTGAAGAAATCCCAGAGCTGTGTGATAATATTCCTACGTCCTAATGTTGCTTTTCGCATTTGCTTCAGAAATTATAACCAATACAAGGTAAACCACAGCAATAAATTGTAGAATGACTTAATTTCCAAAGAGCTCATCTGAGTCTCCTGGTTGTGCAGCTCATGGGTTTAGAAGCATTCTGAAACCATGTGGAGGCAGGGCCAGCCATGTAATAATACTTCCTCAAAGCTTCCGTGGGAGACCTGCCCGCCCACTCCCCTTTTCCCTCCAGCTAGCATGCCTGCTTAGAATAGCTGCAATTTTTTCCTCCTAGTTAACAATTGTTGATTTGTTTTCAAGGAGATTGTTGTTGGTATTATTGTTACTTTTGTTATAAAACTAATGGGAAGGTGAGAAATACTGGACAGAATGGTTAAAAAAAAAAGAAGCAGCAGCAGATGGGAAATTACCAAAGGGCTATGCTCTACAAAGCCAAGGCTAACATTTTCATCTGCTCCTATGAATAATGATCTTCGTCACTTAACTCTGTATGCAACTTTATGTACTGTTCATGGTTTGTTTGTTCTTATGTAAGATACACAGTTTTGATGCTATCCCAAAGCTTCCTAAATAGCTGATGGCTGAGCCGGGCGTAGTGGCACATACCTTTAACACCAGTATTCAGGAGGCAGAGTTAGGTAGATCAACTGTGTTCCTGTTGCATAGCACAAGAGGCTCCCTGGGGCGATGCAGCTCATTCCGTTTGTCAAGACAGGGTTTCTCTATGTAGCCCAGGTTTTCCTGGTCTCTATGTAGACCAGGCTGTTCTTGAACTCAGAGATCTGTCTGCCTCTTCCTCCCAAGTGCTAGGATTAAAGGAGTGTGCCACCACTGTCCAGCTTCATACTGTTTGTTAAAAAGAGGCTTCATTTCACTTCCAAATGCTAAGCAAGCAAAAATAGAACTAAGGGAAATAGTCATTTTTCTTTTAACTTTATAAAACTTTGCACTAAATTTACATTTTCAGAATCAAATATACTTTATGCAGCTATCCACCACCAAAAGCAAAAGTCCCGTAACAGAATTAGAACTGGAAAACTTTTCAGTCCACACCCTCTTCTGTGACTCCTGCCTATCACTCGCATTCAGTCCCTCCTCATCCCCTTATATGCAGATGGGCTATTAGAGGTAGCTTCAAAGTGGCCCTGTATGAGGACAAAGAAGACCAGGTGCACAGCTGCACAGGGAAGGTCCTAACAGGCAGACTGCAGAGGGTAGAGGAAGCCATGAGAATACTCAACATAGGAACAACTCACCAGAAATGTCCCGCAGGAAGAGAGTGGGGAAATGTGGACAGAGGTTAAATAGGGGATTGCACTCACAGCAGTCTAAGCAAATGCAGGTAGACAGCACCAAAGAGTTTCAGCACAAGGGCTGGAGAGGTGGTTCAGTGGTTAAGAGCACTTCCAGGGAACCTAGGTTCAAATCTCAGCATCCACACAGTGGCTCATGACCATCTGGAGCTCCAGTTCTGGGAGATCAAGAATGAGGGCTGAGAGGCCAGCCAGGACTCACTGGTAACCAGAATAAAATGGGAAGATTCCAGAAATGAGGACTTGAGATTAGAAAAAAGAAAGAGTAAGCAAAACATGCCTGACTTCATGCCAAGGTCCTGTCAGACCCCAACACATCCTTCCTTAGACTCCTGAGGTGAGCTTATGATGCAGCTCACAATTTTGACCAGAGAGTGATAGGACTTCCTGTGGCCTAAGGAGTCACCAGATACTTCTGTGGAAAGCCAAGGGGAAGGATGGGCATCTCTGAACACTCCCAATGTCAACAGAGAACGCCTTGTCAATGGGAACATTGTAGGTGGAGAAAGGGGACCCAAGTGTACCTCAGAGTCAAAAAAGAGCAGTGGGTCATCTTGAGAAATCCGCAGCATGCCAAGGAAGAGAAGCGGACTCCACATTCACACTGTAGAGGATAGAAAAAGGTTGGCTCAGCAAAGCTGGTTTTCTCAAGATTGTCTGATGGAAGAGAGGAACCAGTGACTGGCTTATCCTTTTGTGGATCAGAGGAGGAGGCAAACACTCCATGTGATATCTGTGGAGAGACCACCAACTACAGAAGAGAGAGTTAAAAGCACCCAGAGGAGATGAGTGCAGAGCCAGGAAAAGGGGGGAGGGTAAGCTCCGAGACTGGAGAGACTGGCGAGGGATCAAGCTATCTAAGCTCCAGTCAGAGGAGAGACTGGAGAGACTGGCGAGGGATTAGGCTATCTAAGCTCCAGTCAGAGGAGAGACTGGAGAGACTGGCGAGGGATTAGGCTATCTAAACTCGAGTCAGAGGAGAGACTGGAGAGACTGGCGAGGGATCAAGCTATCTAAGCTCGAGTCAGAGGAGAGACTGGAGAGACTGGCGAGGGATTAGGCTATCTAAGCTCCAGTCAGAGGAGAGACTGGAGAGACTGGCGAGGGATTAGGCTATCTAAGCTCGAGTCTGAGGAACTGACAAGCAAAACTAGCTGGAAAAATATGTCTATGTGGGAGAAACAGAAAAGAGATTAGGGTGGGGACCTCGGCATCCGTACGGCCTGCTTCTGCGCTGCCTGCCTGGGTTTAGACGAGTTCTACCCATGGGAAGGATTAGGTGAACAAAGGGAGAGGTAGTGGACAGGCAAGGAGAAGTGGGTGGCTATCACAGCAGGCTGTCTACATCTCAGTGGTTAATGAGTCAAGAGAAGAAAAGCAGAAGGCAAGCTGTGTGCAGCAGCAGACACACGGTAGGAAAGAAAGCTGTCAGAGGAAAAGAAAAACCAGAAGACACAAAGGGATCATCTCTGAACAGAAACACTGCAAATGATGCCAGATGCAAGGGCATTCATTCCGTAGACCTAAGAGGGACCAAGAGAGAACAGATACAAAGACATACATGCAGAGTAACAACCAAAGAATTTGCCAAGACAGCATTAAAATAGTTCTTAAGAGGCCCGGGGGGTGTAGGAGGAGGGGTAGATGGCTCAGAAGTTAAAAGACTGCTCTTCCAGAGGTCCTGAGTTCAGTTCCTAGCAACCACATGGTGGTGCACAACCATCTGTAATGGTATCCGATGCCCTCTTCTGGTGTGACTGAAGGGAGAGACAGTGTGCTCATATGCATAATAATTAATTAAAATAATAATAATAAAAAGAGGCTATGAGGAGGAAAAGGATTAAAACGGAGATGCCACCTACAACGATTTCTACAACATAAGCATAAAGCCAATTCATGCTCCTGAGACCAGGGATTTAGTTAAGAGAATGAGAACTTTCCAGATGTGATTGGAGGTTAGGGGGAGGAGAACCAGGAAGTGAGGCAGCAAGAAGATTGTGGAGTGGAGCCACACTCCAATCCTACTGACAGAAAGAGGAAGAAACAACAGGAACCTGAGGCTCCCTGGGCCTCCTTGAGGGAAGCCTGCTGATGCACGAAACCAGTCCAGTCAGAGATGGGAAAGCTGTCTAGACAGAGAAAGTGTCAGGGTAGAGATATGGCTCAGCAGGTAAATGCACTGCCACACATATCTGACAGCCTGACTCTAGTTCCCAGAGGGTGGAAGAAGAGGAACAACTTTACTAAGTTGTCCTCTGACCTCTGCACACAACATGCTCACACAAACATATCTAATAAATATGGCAGCCATAGTGAGGGGAGTTGGTTTTATTGCTTAATGAGTTACTACGTGCTCTTGAGATTAACTTTCATTGATGTGAGTCTCACAGTCAAGAAATCATGAATGGATCACATGCAGGGACTGTGAGTATGCCAAGATCTCTCCTCCTCTCTGCTATTGACTGGATTTCTAAACAGTGCTGCTCAGGTGTGAGCTGGACTCCCCAAAGCGGCCTTACACCTTTCTGAAGCTCTGGGAAGACATGGAAAGGAACTGTTTAAAGGTCAGCTCTGCCCAACACAGCTTAAATCCTCTGCAGACACTCTGCATTTCTATCCTTGCCATAGGGTGAGACCTGGTGCAGTAAATCTTTTTGATCTGGCCGCCGAGGTGAGGTGTGCATGGACATTTAAGCCATCATAGTCGTCTTTGTTGGTCTACAGTTAGGTGTGTGCTATGAAGACTCGGGGTCTCCAGCCTCTTTCTCCCTATCCTCCTGAGTAGGAAAACTGGGCAACCTTTGGGCACAACATTGCCACCAAGTGGCGCTTTTCTTCAGGCACTGGATCTTGATTTGGAAACTGATTTTTCCTTGTGGTTGGTTGCTTGTTCTGCTGTGCTTAGTGAAGGGTCCCAGTACTTCTGGCACGCTAGGCACTCCACCACTGAGCGACATCCTCATCACTCGATCTTGAACTGTAGACACATACCTTGGCTCTGTATCCCCCTCCCCTCCTATTTGGAAAGCTTACCCTTCTCCCCTACCCAATGGGCCTTGGAACATGCCCTAGAAAACAGTAGATGGGCTTGTAAATTACCAGCTGCTTGCAGCCATAGCCTTGGGTTCCTCTGCTCTGCCTCAGCAGCCTGCAAAAGGCCTTACAGCTTTCCCCTGGCTTAGTTGTGTGCTCTAAAGGCTGCAAGGTACATCTCCCACGTGTGTGTATGTATGGCTCCAGGAATAAACTAGAAGCTCCTCCACTGAGGCTCAGCCATAGAAACTATTGAGAATACAAGGAGTTCCTTTGTCATCTAGACTAGTTCTCTGTAAAGAGCCCATCAGTGAGAGAAGGAATCAATCTATTGGGCTGTAACCAGGGAATGAAAAAAGACTGAGCTGGAATATCAGGATGCAACTGTGTTTCCATGATATAAGGGACAGTGCTAAATACTCGTTAGAGAGAATTCTGAAATCCAGCCAGGTCTATTATAGGCCACCCCGAGAATCAGGGCCCTAGGTCACTGCCTCTCTACTGCCAAGCATGGGCACATCCCTGAAATAAGTGTGTCCCATGTTGCAAATTCTTAAGGTGTGTGGGATCCATACTAAAGGTCTGAGTTCAAGTTCAATGTGGTGTCTGTAGAAAACCCTTCAGCAATTGTTTCTTGGACCTACTTTTCACAACCACAACGGGAGGATGTCCCTGTTAAAATACACATCTTTGGATTCCTAGCCCCATGGTTAGGAATAATTAATGGTTAGCTATAATTCATGGTTGGGGCTTGGTCAAGGGAAGCACAGCCCAGGAGTTTGTATCTCATGAGCTCCTAAAGTGACTTCCATTCACAGCCTAAGTAAGGTCTGGGCAACTCTGGGCCTACACGTACAGGCATTTGAGCTGCGGATGGCTCCTGTGTGTACTTTCACACCCTGATGTGAGCTATTCCCTTCTAAAACAACCTTCACTGACGGTCTCTGGGAAGATAGCACAAGGAAAGTAGAGGAAGAAGCTATGTGGTCATTTGTTGGGGCCAAGGAAGTTAAGTGGAGAAGATGAGCCATCGGCCATGATTTTCTGTCTCTTTCCCTGTCCAACTCTGCCCTACAGGTTTCCCTTCCTGGTCTGGGCTGGTGGCAGTACCTTGCCCATGCATGGGATGTATTCAGCATAGCCTACCAGTTCTTTAGATAGGGGAGATACCAATTGCTAGCCAGCCTTGGTCTGATGACCATGTGTGTATACATGTGTGTGTGCGTGTGTGTATGTGCGTGTGTGTGTGTGTGTGTGTGTGTGTGTGTGTGTGTGTGTGTGTGTGCTCGCGCACGTGCATCATAAGAGAGTATGCTCATTCATATGTGACCTCTGGAAGTCAGAGGTCAGTGTCAGCTGTCTTCATTTTACCATCCTTCACCTTGTTTTCTGAGACATGGCCTCTGACTGAGCGTAAGTTTGCCAGTTAACTAGCCTAGCTGTCCAGCAAGCCCACAGGATCCTCTTGTCTCTGCCTCTTAGCTCTAGGATTACAGAAATGTATCACCATAGCTGGCTTCTTCCATGGATACTGGGCATCCAAACTCAGGTCCCCATGCTTGTGTGGCAAGCACCTACCTACTCACTGAGCCATCTTCTCAATCCCGGTGTTCTGACATTCAAAGCCCTTCAGTAGCTAAGGTTTTGCTCTGGTCAGACGGTTAATCCCCCACACATATGATGATACCTACCCTCCCTCCAGTAGAAGTGTCCCCTAGAACAAGTATGAACAGTATGCCACTGCCTGGATGGTCATGTTAGTATAGATGCTGCTGCCTCCTGGATGGCCATGTTGTTATAGCTCCCACGGCAGATGGTTCAAATCCCTTCATCAGAGCTTCATAGACTAAAGTTGAATTCTCCAGGGGCGATATGGGAATTCCCTCTGTTTGGACATTTAGGATGAACCTTGGAGGGCAACATGCTGGCAGGCTGGGCCTCTTGCCTCCTCCCTTCTGTTTCCTGTCTTTATCACTGACTCTTAACACAGCTACTATTCCAGGCTGGAGGCTCTGAGCTCCATTCTATGAGCATAATACAAACTTAAGTGATCCTCATGGATGTGAGGCCAAGGTAAGGGGGGCAGGGATACAAACTCCTAGGTGAAGAGGCAGTCACTTCAGGGTGCAGCTAGTAGGGCCTATTCCTGCCCTCCAGGGTTTCTCCCCTGTTCTGTTCTTCTGCACCCCTACCCCTGCAGTAGGGAAATGTAGGTCATTTAATAGAGTGCAGTACTGTTTGCTCCTAAATAAGGCATGGCTCCTCTTCTCCCTTCTCATCCCAACCCCTGGTCCCCGGGGACCAGGCAGATGCCTGTGAGCAAAGCCCTGTTCTTTCTCGTGTTATCATAGCCTAGTTTGGGCTTATGGCTCCGGGGAGGGGTAAAGATGAAGGATGCTCTGTGGGTCAGGACAAAGGGAGCTCATGTCTTGCTTGCATTATCCCCAGACTTCACCTAGATCCAGTGAGAGTGAGTTGGAAACAAACACCAGCACATCTGTTCTGAGGGCTGTTAGTGGGGACCAGGACGGGGTCTGGAAGGAAGAACAGGGCACACAGGGAAGGGGTTTGAAGGCACAATTGTCAGGAAGCTTGGCAAAGAAGTAATAGAAGGAACTCTAAGGAGGCCAGGAATTAGAATGAAAGTCCCGGCTCTGGGCAGGCTCCAGAGCGGCTATGCCTGAACGTTCTGAGTGGCCAATAACACTGTGGTAATTACCTTTTTTTTTTTTCTTTCCTTTTTCCTTCCTATTTGTTCCAAACATTTTCTACCCTCTCCCATCTTTCCTCCTTCTTTCTCCTCCCCTTTGCTTTCACTCATTCTTTGCCTTCTTCCCTCTTGCCCATCCTTACACACACACACACACATGCACACACTCACACACCCTCACATTCTACCTCTACCACCAACCCCAAAGCTCTCAGGTGGATGTGAGCTGACTGTGGTCCTCCAGGACTTCAGCGCAGGCCACAGCAGTGAGCTGAGCATCCAGGTGGGGCAGACTGTGGAGCTGCTGGAACGCCCCAGTGAGAGGCCCGGCTGGTGTCTGGTCCGCACCACAGAGCGGAGCCCCCCGCAGGAAGGCCTGGTCCCCAGCAGCGCCCTGTGCATCTCCCACTCGCGCAGCAGCGTGGAAATGGACTGCTTCTTCCCCTTGGTGAAAGGTAGGGACGACTGAGGGGGTGGGGTGGCAGGGCTGAGCACCATGGAACTGGCCTGAGAGGCCACTTCGATTGAGCCAGGTTTCTCTGAGGGTGTCTGTGTGGCTTGGAAGCCAGCCAACCTTTCTGTGTCCATCTCATCTTAAAAACAATGAAACAATTGTTGAACCGCTGGCCTCTAAGCTCTCTCCCAGCTTTCCCTATGCACACTCCTACACCTAGATTTGAGCTTGCACCCTGACAGGAGGACCGAGCAACCCCAGTAAGCAGCCTCAGTGGAGTGGGGCTTGGCTAGCCCCCCTGCTCAGGGTCTGAGGTTACCCCACCACTCTTTTCCTTTGATGCATTCAGTGTATTAGCCTGGGTTCTCTAGAGTAACAGAACTTATAGAATGAATATATATGATAGATATTTATACATAATAATCCCATGTATATAAAGGGGATTTATTAGAATAATTGACAGGGTGTGGTCCAGCTAACCCAACAATGGCTGGCTATGAAAGTCCAAGAATTCAGTAGTTCTTCAGCCAACGAGGCTGGATGTCTCAGCTGATCTTCAGTATGCCCTAGGATCTTAAGGAAGTCGGCTCTAATGCCTGTGAAGGAATGGACTTTCTAGCAAGGCAGAAAAAGCAGGCAGAGTAAGGCCTCCTTTCACCATGTCCTTATACAGGCTTCCAGCAGAAGGTATGGCCCTGATTAGAGATGAGTTTTCCCATCTCAAAAGATCTGGATTAAAGGTGCGCCTTCCCGTCTCAAAGATCCAGATTAGAAGTGAATCTTCCTACTTCAGATTAAGCATATAATCTCTCACAAGGTGTGCCCTCCATTTTTGGGTTTTAGTTAATTCCAAGTATAGTCAAATTGACAATCAAGAATAGCCAGTGATCATTGTTATCCAGGCCCTGGTCTGTTCTCTGTGTGCCCATGCTCCCTCCATGCGCCTTTTATTTACTGATGCCAGGGAGACTAAATGTAGTGGCTCTCCAAGAGTGGTCTCCATCATAACAGCTCCTGTGTGCCTGTTAGCAGTGGGGATGCTCAGGCCACATCTACCCACTCAGTGGGTGACCACACCAGCTCTCTTCAAGTGGCTGATTCACAGTGGAGTCCAAGAACACTGGCTTCCAAAATCACTGCGGCCTTGAACTCATGCATCTTTCCTTGAAGAAGCTGAGGTCCCAAAAATGATATAGAACCAAATCTTAGTCTGGATCTGAGTTGTGTAAATGGTCAGATATATGCATGGGAATCCCATCTGTGCATGAGACCCAGGGCAGGCTGCCTGATACACACAAGACTGGGACCATGAATTTCTGCTTCTGACCACTAGGTGGAGATGGTGGACTACCATACTTGTAGTGCCCAGCTCATCAGCCTCAGGGAGATTTCCATCTGAAATGCAAACTAAAACCTTGATTCCTCCTACACACACACACACACACACACACACACTCTTAGTTGAGCCACTGTCTTCTTTCTCCCTTCTTTCCTTTGAGGATCTAGGAGACACTACAGGGAAGCTGTGTGGGATTTATAATTGCAGGCTCCTTCGAAGAAACCAACGCCTCTGACATCCTTGGTGTGAAGGGAGACTAAAATCAGGATTAGTATGTGTCTCTGTTTTAAGTTAGGTGAGGAAAAGTGGGGCCCATGGAGGGTAGATTGTTGTGAGGATAAAATGAGACAACAGCTCTCTCTCTCTCTCTCTCTCTCTCTCTCTCTCACACACACACACACACACACACACACACACACACACAAACACACACACACACCTTTAATGTCCAACAAAGTTAAGTATCTACAAACTCCCACAAACCCAGCCAGAGACCTTAAAGTGCAGACAGTAGAGGAGAGAAAGACCAGGAAAGCTGGCTTTCATAGATCCCAGGTATGGGTTGTTTTCACTGACAACCCCCCCAACCCCCTTTCCAGCCTATGACTGAATGATATGTGCATACCCTCCTAGCTGGGCTCACTACATGTGCAGATGGTTAGCATCAAACCAAAGATGGAGAATCAGAGGATCATGAGAGGCATTCGGGGTGAAACTCCCATGGGACAGATTAGGAGAAGCTATATAGATATGACCCAATGGGAGCTGAGGACCAGGGTGGGAAAGAGCAGAAAGGAGAGAGGCAAGCAGTTGCAGGACTTTCTAGCTCATTGCACCAACCACAATGGCTTCCAGAAGTGACCACCAGTCCACATCAGCCATTTTGATGGCTTTTTATTTGCAGATTGGCCTCTCTTCCCAAGCACAGGCTGGCTGGTTGGGCCTGCAAAGCAGCAATCTGTGAAGCCACTCCCATTCCAGCTGAGCTAGAAAACAGGGGTGCCCAGCCAAGCCTGGCAGCTTGCACCTATATTCCCAGCTCCTAGGAGGCTGATTCTCAGCAAGTTTGCCACAAATTCGGGGCTGCCTAGGCAACAGAGTGAGACAGGATGTGTGTGTGTGTGTGTGTGTGTGTGTGTGTGTGTGTGTATGTGTGTGTGTGTATGTGTGTGTATGTGTATGTGTGTGTGTGTATGTGTGTGTCTGTGTCTGTGTGTGTGTGTGTATGTCTGTGTGTGTGTCTCTGTGTGTGTGTGTGTGTGTCTCTGTGTGTCTGTGTGTGTGTGTGTGTGTCTGTGTGTGTGTGTGTCTGTGTGTGTGTGTGTGTGTGTGTGTGTGTGTAGACATGAGCATGGCCGTGCTCAGCTTCCCACCATCATAGGCACTCTTGTACCCTGAATAAAAGATCACATTTGGAAGCAGCAGAGACCCAGGGAGCTGATCCTGCTTGCATCCCAGCTGGCCACCTACTAGCAACCTGGCATTTTCTCCTGCCAGCTGCTGATTTTATTCAATGGGCATGCCACATTAGAAATTACCCAGAATGCATTCCTCCAGCATTGTGGACTAGGAGAGGACAGCCTCAATCTGAGAACATGGAGGTCAGAATTGATTTCTTCTTCAGTTCCCAGGAAAAAGGAACTAGCCTTGCTAACTCTTGTGGGTTGTGTGTCTGTGATGCCTCACAGGCTGTGTGAGGTCAGGACAACTTGTGATACACTAAGTGCTGTATGGATAATTGGGACTACGATTCAGGAAGGGAACTCAAGGAGCCTAGAACAGGTCTTCACCCAGCGTGAACGTTAAAGCAGTGCGAGCCTTCCAGAGTGGCAGCACCCTGAACTGGCTGGAGCCAGAAACCCTTTTATGAGGCATAAGAAGTGAATCTAAGGTTCAGCCTGGGTTGAGAACCTCTGCACTAGCCCAGGTTTCCATCTTCCAAAGATATTCTGGGCCACAGGAAGGCACGGTACCTCTCCCAAGCCACAAGGAGCCAGGCAGACTGCTCTCACCCCACCCCACTCTCTGCACACTTACCCTGAAGGCTTCTAGATGGCTATAGGGTTCTTCTGCCCCTCCTTTCCTGGGCCTCCTCTAGGGCAGGAGAGGGCACAATGTTGACTCACAGGGCTGTCAAGAAATATCCAGACTTTGTAACAGAATTGGGGCGGGCCTGCCTTTGACATTCTTTTCCTCGCCCTGGTCTCTCAGGATCCTCTCCAGTGTTAGGCCTTCTGAGATCTAATCATCTCTCCACAGCTTCCTCTCACTGTCTTAGCAGCAGGTAGCTGTGGGCAACACCTCACAAAAGACAAAGACCTCTGGAGGCGTTTTGTTTTGTTTTTAATAACACACTCTACCATAGACCAAAATTCAGGCATGTGCCTCAATATTTCAAGCTCCTTGATGATTCTGATGCTCTGTGGGTTATGGGCTTAGCACCCCAAGATATGAGGCTTGGGATCCTGAAAAATGTGATGGAATGCAGTATGGCATTCCATCGGGGTTTATCAAGACATAGAATTCATCAAGGAAGGGCAAAGCAGTTGGAATAACACACGGGCAAAGAGCTTGGATAGATACTTCACCAGAGAAGATCCACAGGTGCTGGTGTACTGAAGAGAGCCAATATTTCTGCTCACCAGGGAAATGCGAATCAATGCTTCAATGGGACACATTTAGATCTATTAAAATAGCTCTTAGTTATGGACACATCTCAGAAAATAGCAAGTGTCTATAAAGATGTAGAGGAAGTTCTAATATGACTAGATGGCTGGGTGGGAGGTAAAACCTCACCATAACTATGGAAAACACTGTAGAAAGTCTCAGTATATGGATGTAAATGCTGTATATGTATATATGTAAACTTTTGACCCAGTAGTCCCATGTCTAGAAGCATTTTGAAATGTGTTGAAAGCAAGAACACAAACCTATCTACACACTCATGTTCATAACATTGCTCATAGCAGCTAAAGGTGCCCATGGACAAATGAATGCACAATGTATGGCCTACATATACTGCAACATTATTCAGCCTTTAAAAAAGGAAGGAAATCTGACACCAGCTCGGATAGACCTTGGAGACATTTTGCTGAGTAAAATGACCCAGTCACAGAGACAAATACTTATATGGCATACTTTGAATAGTCAACTTTACATAGGCAAGAGGCAGAATGGTGGTTTCCAGGGACAGGGAAGGAGGTGATGGGCAGTTAACTGTTCAGTGGGTACAGTTTCAGTTTCACTTCTGGAGCCCCTTGGTTGTACAACACACTGAGTATACCTTTTTCCTAAGGTTAAACACCTTTTAAAGCCAATGTGCTTTATGGCATAGGGGTGTATGTTTAAAAACAATGAAGACTGTTTAATGGTAGCCCTGGATTCTTGGGCCCAGGCTGTAAAACCCCATCTAGGTCCATCTCTACCCTGATATATGGGTGTGTGTGTGTGTGTGTGTGTGTGTGTGTGTGTGTGTGTGTGTGTTTCTGTCCCTGGGTGCCTTCTTCTGGCTAAGTCTAGAATTCTGAAGAAGTACAATAAAACACCTCCCTGGGTGTCCAGGGAGCCTGGAGCAAAGGGCAGCAGCCCTGATGGCCCTGGTGGCCCTGGTGGCCCTGGATGGATACAGGCAATTCTATTTCTTGGACTTACCTGACAATTTCCATTGTCATGACCTAGCTGACCTCAGTTACATTCGCCCAGACTGTGAGTAAATAGTGCCAATGGCCTGGAGTCAGAGAACAAGGCTGTGAGAATTGACATCACTGTGTAAATCTTCATCCACTTAAGAACAACAAAAACGTTTTTATTTATTTAGTTATGCTGGGCCAGTTTTAGGGCTAATGCTTTAATGGCAATAAATTGTACTTTGCTCATTTTATAGAGAAGGTCTTTTGCCCAGGTTGCTTAGCTCCCAGATGGTGCCCTCGGATTTGTTCAAAGGCTGTCTGTTCCCAGGGCCTGGCCTTCCGTTCTACTTCGCATCCTCCCAAAGCTGAAGGCATCAGAGTGCATACATTAGTGAACTTCCATCAGAGGCCCCCTGAGTTGAACACTGTACTTGGATGAGGATGGGGAGAACACTGGCTCCGCCGTCACAAAGACCTTACCAGCCAGACATGGTGGCTCAGGCTTGTCATACTGACACTCAAGAGGCAAAGGCAGGAAGATTGCCACACATGTGAGGCTAGCCTGGGCTAGAGAGCAAGCTCCTACCTCTAAACAAGACAAGACAAAAACACACTGCAGCATGGGTTTCCAACTCCTCCTCTCACTCTGACACCAAATTCTTCCCTCCCAAGAAAGAAAGGAAGCAACCAGAGACAGATTTTGTCCTGTGTGTTTGTCTGACAAAGGTAGCTTTCCAGTCATGTGGAGAAATTGGGGTAGCAGGAACCAGAGCCACTCTTTACATGGTACCCATGGTCCAGAAGTAAAGGACGCATGCTGGTGTCGCATGCTGGTGTTCAACTGGTTCTCTCCTTTTCTTTGAGTGCAGTAACCAGCACATCAAATAGCATTGTCCACTGTTCAGGTGGTCTTCCCACCTCCATTGCCTAATGTGAGATGGTCCCACAGATGGGACCAGAAGCTGGTTTTCTTGGTGATTCTACAGCCTGTCCAGTTGACATCAGTATTAACTATCACTGGGGACTGGATCTACTAAGAAGTCTTGGGGCAGAACTTATCTGCCTCGAACAGGGGCCAGCCTCACCTTGAAGCTGTTCTAGCCTGTCCAGCAGACAGCACATTCCACTACCGAAATCCCAGATGCCAAACCCCAAAAACTTCAGATACTCGCTCCTGGTCCTGTTGCTATCCAATCCAGAGATCTAATGGTTCTATCCTTTTTCCTTTAGTCCAGAATCCCAGCAATGAAATAGTTGTCCACAGTTAGGGCAGCCTTTCCACCTCCATTAGCCTAATGTGAGATGGTCCCTCACAAACTGCAACATCCTCTAAAGACCTGATCACATACATATCACACACACACACACACACACACACACACACACACACACACACACACACTTTTTAGTATAATTCTACCTTAAGTGCAATAACTTTGGGTTTCATATTACTCTGCCATACCTAAAACCATAAGAAACTAAAAGGTATAGAGGATAAATAGTCTCAAAGCAGCTTCCTTGGGGCATGAAACAACTGGTTATGAACTGCAGCTAACTGTTCCCCAGTCCCTCTTTATTTGTACAAGTTATATGTAAATTTAGAGTCCGCAGCCTCATGGAGTCTTGGGAGCATGATGAATGGGAGGACAGGGGGTTCCTGCACTAACCATATGATCTCACCCTACAATAACACTGCCTTTAATCTACATCTGTGATGAAAAACAGTAAAGTGGTTTAGTCACAGTCTGTTGGGTAAGATGGCTCACACTGTGATAGCAGCTTTTGGGAGATGGAAACAGGAAGATCAGAACTCCTGGGCAGTCTTGGTTACACAGCACATTCAAGCTAGTCAGGGACATATGAGATTCTTTCCCAAACAAACCACAATACTATTGGCACCTGAAATAAATCATTGAATAAGAAATATTGTAATTGACCCAGGTGTGGTGGCATACGCCTTCAATTCCAGCACTGGGAAGCAGAGGCAGGTAGATCTCTGAGTTCCAGACCAGCCTGGTCTAAAAGTGAGTTCCAAGATAGGTAGGGCTACACAGAGAAACTGTGTCTCAAAAAAAAAGACAAAACAAAAAACAAAAACAAAAACAAAAAAACTAACCAAACAAAAAAACAACAACAAAAATGGTAAAGATATGTTGCTAAGAATTCTGAAAGAAGTTCCTGGTTATTTTTCAGCATAAAAAGTTAGAATTAAGGCCAGACAGTTGTGGCAAAACCTTTAATCCTAGCACTCAGGAGGCAGAGGCAGACAGATCTCTGTGAGTTCAAGGGCTACCTGGTCTAGAGTTCCAGGACAGCCAGGGCTACAGAGAGAAACCACATCTTGGAAAAAAAAAAAAATAAACAAGTTAGAATTGAAATTTTCCTTTTTTAAAATAGAGTAAAAGCTCTAAATGGCTCTTGATTATGTTTAATTTCACCTGGGAAATTTGGATTCCTTGGGCTTCTGGAACCCTAGAATTGCAGAAGATGATGGATTCACCCCTCTCCTAATACAGGTAACCCCTTCTTCTGAATCCCTGACAGGAGGTGAGCCAAGCAAGACAGGAAAAGCCTCAGAAACTGGGGTTTATAATCCCAGAAGTCTGTTGGACTTGAATAGTTCCAACACTAGGAAGTTCCTCACACTTAGCCCTCGAATCTCGATTCTTGCTTCCTGCCCAGGCCCACTAAGTTCTCCTTCTCCCCCCCCCCCACACTCTTCTCACTCTCTGTCCACTGTCCACGTCTAACCCTTTTCAGGAATGAAGTGCTGTGCGTTCCATATAAAATGTTAGATGTTAGGGGGCTGCGGAGGCGGCTCAGCAGGTTCCATGTTAGATGTTAGGGGCCTGCGGAGGCGGCTCAGCAGGTTCCATGTTAGATGTTAGGGGGCTGCAGAGGCGGCTCAGCAGGTTCCATGTTAGATGTTAGGGGGCTGCAGAGGCGGCTCAGCAGGTACGAGTACTTGCTGCTCTTCCACCCAAATCTGGCTCCCAGCACCCACATGGTAGCTCACAACCTCCTGTAACTTCACTCCCAGAGGATCTGACACCTTCTTCTGAACCCCACAGTCACACACATGGTACACATGCTTGCATGCAAAACACCCATATACATAAAATAAATATCTCTAAAGTGCTGAATTCTCCTCTCATAAGGCATAAGAACCCAGTATTTTCTCCCCGAATCTTTTATTAAATGCTTCAAATAAAACACGTCAAACCCAGCACTCCTAAATTCTTTAAAGTGATTATTTGTGTCCGTGGGTTGATGGTCCTGTTTAATATCCTTGAGATGGGAACTCTGCAGCCCAGCCTTAATCTGGATGTGGGCTAGACTCCTGTTTCTGTAAACCTCTGGCCTGGTGCTCTGACAAACGGCTTGGGGCAATGACCTTCCACTCTGAATATCTGCAGGCTGCCCCGATCTGAATACCTATACCAACAGTCAGTCCTTCATACTGCTGTTTGGGCTGAAGTGGTCACTTTTATTACCTTCTTCAGTCTTCCTAAATTGCCTCTAGGAATTGTAAAAAAAAAAAAAAATCTGTTCTCTGTCTCCAAACTAGATAAGCGCCTGCAGTGATCTGAAGTAGTTAGCCTAAATTACTTACATTAACTGTGCCAGACACAGAACAAATATCTTCACTTTGAGGTACAATTTATCAGATTGGACAACATAAACTTTCCACTTTTACAGTCAAAAATGATCAACGGTCAGCAGGTTTCGTATGTTTCTGTTTCTGTTTTTGTCTTTTGAGACAAGCCCTTACTGGCCTAGGCCAGTCTCAGATTTGCCGTGTTGTAGACACTGGCCTTGAACTCCTTATCCTCCTACCTCTACCTCCCAGACCCTGGGACTACAGGTACATGCCACCATTTATAAGGCATGCTAACATGTTATAACCCACCTGTCTTGTCCTTAAGAGGACTCCAGAAGGACAGGCTGTGCAACAAGAAGGTGTTTATTTTGAGTGGAAAGTTGATTGTCTCCTTTGCCATGAAGCTGGTAAAAATGGCTCCCAGATTCCTGGATGAGTTGGAAAAGCAGTGTGGGCCAGCAGTTCCTTTTCAGCTATGAGCCTGGTCTTTATGGTGTGTGCACAGGCTCTCTCTTTAGACTAAAATGACTGGAGGCTTTCCCATGGGACGTAAAAGGCACGAAGAAGAGGTGGTGAGGTGTGTTGGGTAGCTGAGACTCTTGGTTAACAGTAACAGTCTGGGTCCTGCCCTGACCCTGGCTGGCTGCTGACCTTCAGCAGTAAAGTATACCAGAGGATTATCAGCGTTCATGGCTCTTACAGTAGGGTTGTCATCGTGCACGCCACACTAGAAGCAAACTCTTAAAACTGATTTTCCTCCTGCCTTGGTGCCTTTTCTGACCTCTATTAGGCCAAGCCAGCTTTCAGCATGAACCTTCTTTGGGGCTGTCTGAGGAGCCAGGGTAATATTTCTGGTTTTATCCTATGGATTTTCAATATTATGTCAATTGGTACACTCTTCCCTGCCTCTATTTCTGGCCTATGAGAAGTCCTTCCCCTTGTCTACCAACATGAAGAAAGGGCCTTGACCTAATACGGTCTCTTCAAGGCCTGGAGCCTAAGCCCTTTGTGTTCTATATAAGATCACTGGAGTGGTAGCCACAAGTGGGCTGTATGACCTAGAACACACAATTATGTAGGCCTAGGGTATCCTTCCCAACTACCTTAACTTCATGAGCTTCAGTATGGAAGCACAGGGCTGTCCAAGGAAAATCCTTCTCTCCTTGGCAACCCCCCCTGGAGATCAGGAGGCTTCCCTCATCCTGTCTACCTGCTGTGACTTATATCTACCTACCATTGACTTGACTTCTGTCTGGTGCCAATTCCATAAGTGCCTACTGCCCCTAATCTAAATCCATGATAAATGCATGGTAATGGTGATACCTCTACTGTCCAGAGGGGAAGTAGCAAGAAGGCCTGGGTATGATGCGTGTGGCCTCCTGAGACCGGTGAGCTCAGTGTGGCAGTGAATACCAGGGATTTGGTCCTAGAGAAGAAAGCCTACCAGAAGCTTGATCTGGCAGGGAAGGGGTGGCCAACAGTGTTCCCCAGAGAGGAAATAGCAAGTCACCCCTTACCTGGATCTAGCTGAAGCAGAAATCTAGGAATGCAGGGACTGTGGCTCAAAGAGAAGAAAATGTGTGCAATGGTCTGAGTAGCCAGGGATAAGTCTATCCTCGCTGCTCAGGCAAGGCGAGAGCATTTCAGGCCCCTAGGCCTCTGTTGTAGCAGCTTGCGGAGGTCTAGGCAGTGAGACTCTGATGCTCCCTGGCAGGACAGAGTGGTTAGGACCCCACTCACTGCCTACCCTTGTCACCTGACCCTTGGGAACAGCTCCACGCTGAGCCTTTGCCTAGCTCTGAAAAACACGCATAAGACGCTATTGGCTGTGGTCATTTTCTTATATTAATAATCTGTACTTTAATTAAATTATAATTACATTATTTCCCCTCTTCTTTTTTTAAAGAAATATTTATTTTATGTTTATGAGTACACTGTAGTTGTCTTCAGACACACCAGAAGAGGGCATCTGATCACTTTAGAGATGGTTGTGAGCCACCTTGTGGTTACTGGGAATTGAACTCAGGACCTCAGGACCTCTGGAAGAATTGTCAGTGTTCCTAACTGGTGAGCCATCTCTTCAGCCCTTCCCCCTTTTTTTAGATTTATTTATCTCATGCCTGTGAGTATATTATAGCTGTCTTCAGACACACCAGAAGAGAGCATCAGATCCCATTACAAATGGTTGTGAGTTACCACGTGGTTGCTGGGAACTGAACTCAGGACCTCGGGAAGAGCAGTCAGTGCTCTTAACCATTGAGCTATCTCTCCAGCCCTCCCCTCTTCTTTCTCCCTCTGACTCTACTCCTCCCTTGTCTCCTCCCTCTAACCCCTCTTTTATCCCCTTCCCTCACTCCATGTCTAATTCATGCCTCTTTTTCTTTCATGTTATTGTTAGATACTGTATATGCACAAATATAGAAATACTACAAAAGCTGACCCCTTGGTATTGTAGAAGACTAATGTTCCCTCTCTCTGGAGTCCTTAGATACCTGTGGCTTTTTGTTTCCAGGTGTGGCTCCTTGAGATTTCCCCTCTCTGCACTAGCATATCTGTTAGTGTTGCTATCGTTAGTTACATAGCATGTATATTAGCATGTTGTTAGTGTTGTAGTCTTTTAGGCAGCCATATCTTTGTGATATCATGGGTGTAGCTTCCCTGCCATTTCTAGGAGACAAAATCTCACTGAAGACTTCCAGGCCTCTGACCCCTACGCTCTTGCTCTTCCTGGGATGTTCCCTGAGCCTTAGGGACAGGAGTTGAATTTTAGAAGTATAGGCTTGTGCTGGGCATATTAGCCATCAGTAGCTCTCTGCATTTTGACCAGATATGATGATGGTTTCTGTCTGCTGCAAAGAGAAGCATCTTTAATGAGGGCTGAGAATTACACTTACATCTAATGATTTGGAGCTAGGAACCAAATGTGCCCATTTTAAATAACAGCCCTCTGACAGTTGCACAGTCTCTAAACAGCCTGCCTTTCCTTACCTGTGCCATGGCTGCAGGAGTGAGTTGTCTCAGTGTGGTCCATAGCTACCTCAAGGAACTGTTTCTGATACTGTGCACTCACCTTAGTCTCCACAAAGCCCCTGTAGGCCGCAGGAAACCTGAGGTGAGAGCCTTATACACAGCAGACCACAAGGTGATAGTGCACAGAGGCGGGACTAAAGACCCATCTGGGCTCTAAGTATTTCTCTCTCCTTTGAGTAGAAAAAAAAAGTCCTTTCCATCTATAGAGACAGCCCAGGAGCCTGTATGTTGGATTCTGGATACCCCTGGTTCATATCATGAACTTCATTGCTTCACATAGCACAGGTTTATGAGCCTGCTATTCTGGAGATTAGAAATCCAGCATGAGCTGCACTGGGCTAAAGTTGACGTGTGAGGAAGACAGTCTTCTCAGAAGCTCTATGGAAGAAACTGTTTCTGCTGTTCTAGCTTCTGTAGCCACCGGCATTGCTTGGCTTGTGTTCCCTTCCTACATCTCCAACACTCAGTGTCATATGCCTCTGGTCTGTCCCTGTCACTTCTCCATAGGTCTTCCGCCTTTAAGAATGTCTACAATTACACTGTGACTCCCCAGAGAACCCAGGACAACCTCCCTATGTCAAAATCCTTAACTGAGTCACACCGCCCTAGGTCTTGTGAGGTGGCAGATGAATGGGTTCTAGGTATTAGGGTGCCACTTGGCAGAGTGACTATTTTGCCTACCTCATTGTACCACTCCCTGACCAGCCTAACCGAGCTTCTCATTAGAAGCCAGGGGACCCAGGCATTTGGCCTTCCTCCTGGAACACCCAACTTCCCCAGTATCTTAGTTAGGGTTTTACTTCTGTGAACAGACACCATGACCAAGGCAACTCTCATAAGGACAACATTTAATGGGGGCTAGCTTACAGGTTCAGGGATTCAGTCCTTTATCTTCAAGGTGGGAGCATGCAGCATCCAGGCAGGCGTGATGCAAGAGGAGCTGAGAGTTCTTCCAGGCAGCTAGGTCGAGGGTCTTTTTTTTTTTTTCTTTTGGTTTTTTGAGGCACGATTCTCTGTGTAGCCCTGACTGTCCTGGAACTCACTCTGTAGACCAGGCTGGCCTTGAACTCAGAAATCCGCCTACCTCTGCCTCCTAAGTGCTAGGATTAAAGGCGTGTGCCATAGGTCAAGGGTCTTAAAGCCCATGCCCACAGTAACACAGCTACTCCAAGGCCACACCCACTCCAACAAGGCCACACCTCCAATTAGTGCCACTCCCTGGGCCAAACATATTTAAACCACCACACCCAGATTCCCACATATCTGATGGCTGGAGCCTTACTGCCTTCAAGTCTCCTTGTGCCTGACCTACCTGAATATTTCTCCCCTCCCATTCTCCCATCTCACAGTGCACCTCCTTCCCTACCTTAATTTCCTACCTTTCCTTTATCTATACCAGACATGTCAATAAGTGTGTATCAACTTTTCCTCCTCTGCCCCTTCCTGTAAACTCCTCCAACAGATGCAGGAATTTTGTCTATTTTGATCATTGCTTGATCCCCAACATCTAGCCCTGTGTCTGGCATTTAATTTCTCAGTAAATATTTTCAGGAAGGAAGGGGAACCATGTACGGAGGACCCTTGTGGAGTGACCATGGAAAGGGTCAGGCTCAGCATGTGGAGCGAACTAGCTCAAGCCTTAGCAGGAAGGCCTAAGGACGGAATCATGGAATGATGTCTCATGCTGGCCCACGTCTGGGGACATGAAACTAAGCATTTACTTAGAATGAACTATGAAGTGAGGTCCTCAAACGTGACCGTGAGTGGAAACCTTGAATAAACTGACTTGAGTTGCACCCCTACAAAACTGACTTTCCACTTGACACATCAGAGCAGCACCATAGGACCCCAGGAAGCAATGAGCTGCTTCTGCCGGTGCGTGGGAGAGGGCATGGCTCTGAAGGTCAGAATTAAATGCCCAACCTTGTAAGTGGACACTCGGCAAGTATGTGCCTACCTAATTGGGCCTCAGCCAAAGCAATAGACTTGCACTTCTCTCTACTCTCCCTTAGGAACACTTTGACCTACTTACAAATGAGCATTTTTGGAAATGGATAGAACCTGGAGTGGTTGTTTTTAGCAACTCTAGCTGCTGCCACCTTTCCCTTTGATAAATGGCTCCCTCCTCTGGGCTCAGCTCAGACACTGCTCAGCATGGATCTCCAGGAATCTGTCCTTGCTACCAACAGCCCCACAGAAGAATATGAACACAGGTCATTCTGGAGAGACACCAGATCCTCTATGCTAGCATACATTCTTCACCAGTTTACCTTGGGCCTAGCCCAACCAGAAGGGTATCTGAGGCCCTTTATTGAAGAAAGGAGTATGTTGGACAGGGTGAAGTAGTGTTTAACTCCTTCCGGGATTAGTGTGAAAATCAGCAAGAAGCAGGAAGATGCTCAGTGGGCAGGAGCAGAGAAACACATTTGCGGGGCAGTTGTTCACTGTTGCCCGCGCAGTCGTCTTGCCAGCAAGAAGACACGCGGACACTAGGATACTTCTGCAGCAAGCGTTTATTGCCTCATCCAGAGGGAAAAAAGGGCCGAGCCAATAATCAATAATCGGCACTGCTTATATACACCACAGCGTGGTGCGTCCGCCCATGATTGGCTGTCCGCTTATCACCCCACGTGATGCCCCCGGGATGGGCCGTGACTTGCTTTCACTCTACGCACATGCGCAAACAGTTCTCTACGCACATGCGCAAACAGTTGTTTACCAGGAATCAACAGCGGAAGTAGGCACCATCTTGTCATGGCAAATGCCTCTCCAGCTCTACCGCTCTCCACAGTTCACTATGGTTGCATCCCTGGAGTCCTGTAGCCAGCCACAAGATACCGTCTGGTGTACCCAAAATGTTAGCAAGGGCTAAACCATGCCAAACAAAGACAACTAGAAGGGATCCCTGTGTATAACCCTGGCAGCATCCTTCTTCATACTTTACCACCATTAAAATAAGGAATCACCCGGGACTAGTCACACGCATGTATATTGCACAGTTTTGAAAAAGACATACTTCAGAAACAACACACGTGTCACACCTCCTTCCTCAAGTTTCCAGGGTTTCTGCTCAGTGGTAACTGTTGTCTCCGTTCCTCTTTCCACTTAAAGGAGAAACTTTTGTAGCATGTCCAGGCTTGGCTCTATCTCCAGTTTCTTTGTCCATTGTGGAAAACGGAATCTACTGCTTCTAGAATTCACCCAGATCTTCTTTGTCTTTGATCGGGGACCATGTTTGATTAAATCTGTGCTTCCAACATAGATTCCCATTAATACCCTGCCCTGCCAGCTTAAACTTTGGCAGGAATGGCCTAAGAACCAGAACCAGGATCAAGTCATAGAGCCAGGAGTTCTGACTGAGGAAAACAGGGACTGTTCAAAGACCAGATTACTTGTGGAATAAAGGATCAATAACCCAGCAAGAATTTTATGATGTTAAGCCGTGGCCACAAAGGGAAGCCAGGTCTGGGTTCCTTGGAGAAAGTTATATGCCACCCTGATGTCAGCAGTCAGTAGACAGATCAGAGGTCAGAAATTAACACAGGGAAAATGATAATTAAAAGAACATTGACCATGCAGTCACAGAACATAACAGGAATGAATGTCAGGCATGGCACTCACATCATCATCTCAGCTATTTGTGAGGCTGACATGAGATTATTCATTTAGGTCCAAAGGTTCCAGATCAGCCTGGGCAACACAGTGAGACTCCCATTTTCAAATAATAATGATAATAACAGCAATAACAATAACAATAACAACAGAAACAGAAAACTGGGGGGGAGGGGCCAGATGTCAGAGTTGGAGAAAGCAAAGATGCTCGTGGTTAGGTGCTTCTGAAACTGTGGAGGGTAGAGCTAAGCTTCTCTGCCCTGGCTTCACATAGGATCCTCTGCTGAGCTTTTGGAATCAATGGTCACTATACAGGAGATGGAAAAAGTGGGGGTAGGCCTCTGGGCTCACTAGGACCCATGCATTCAGCCTAGGAGCATCACAGGGAAACTGGGGGAATAAGTATTCTGAATGTACTTGGCACAGAGCAAAGGTTCTCAAAGAATTCTAGGCCTGAGCTAGGGCAATGTTGCTATCCCTTATATCTTGACCTGGGCTGTCACTAAGAAATATGGAGAAATACTGTGATCTAGAAACCCATGCCTGTGAATCTGAAAACTGTTCCTGCCGTAAGAAATAGGACATCTGTGTATTGATAGAAAGGACACGTAGGTGCCTGTGATCACAGCCCAGTGTGTCTCAAGGCAGTGGCTAACCTGAAAGGAAAAATAGTCACACCAGTGCCCCATGTTGGACCTAGCACTGAGGAATCCCTGGTCCAGGGCATCTGCAGGCCAAGGCCCATGAGTCCTTTGGGGTTTCCTATTGCATGCAGTGGATTAAAACATGAAATGAACTGGTAGGTAGGTAGATGGGCAAGCAGGCAGATGTCTTCCGTCATCAATGAAGACAATGCCAAAAAATATGAGACCTGGCCACCTGCAGAAATCAAGAACAATCTAAAGATATTGCTACAGCTCAGGGGTTTTTAGCCCAAACTTTGGAAGTAAGCCGATAACTTTTTCAAAAAACTCTCTGAAATAAGAGTCTGTCTGTCTGTCTATCCATCTATGCCTATCTTCCCTTCCTGCTCCCTGTTTTCCCCTTCCTCTGTTGGCTTTGTTCAAATGCAGCTTCTTCCCTGGTTAGAGAAAAACTACCTTCAGGTGCTCTAGGCTGACATTATACCAACTTCAAAGTCTTCTACAAAGAGGTTCCTGCTTTCTCACTAGTTCTTGCTAAGTTCTCAAGGTTTACACTTACTACATGGAATTGGATCAGTTGCTAAGTCTCAGTTGAACCCTGTGACTGACATGCAAGCCCAGGTCTTGCTTGGGCTCATCTTTGGAGTTGGGCAATGGTCAAGAAGAGGTCAGCCACATCCAAAAACATGATCTGTGCTAGGCTCTATTCTAGACACTGGGTCCAGGGTAAACAAAACCAATTCCTGACCTTGTGAAGGAAGAATGGCCAAGGGGGTGGCGGGAAGTTGTTAGTACAAAAAAAAGTGTGGCTGGCAAATAGGTGAGGGAAACAATCACCACGTGAGTGGTTCTCACATTGTAATCTCTGTATCAAACCAGTGTCACCTGAGAACTTGCAACAAGGAAAATTCTGAGGTCCACTCCACACGCACTTAATCAGAAACTAGACTGGAATTTGTGCTTCAGCACGCCCTCTGGGCTATTCTGATACACACCATAGCTCACCAGTGGCTCCTCAGCTGTGCAGCACATTACAAGCCTAGGGGAACATTTAAACCTTCCAATGCCCAGATGCGCTCAGGGTCAGTGAATCTAGACAGGAGAGACCTGGCTATTAATGAATGATTCTCAGTCTTTCTCCAATCTTTGAAACCTCCCAGGGAACCTGAAAAAGCACCTGTGGTTTGTAAAGCTCTCTAGTGATTGACAGCTGTGCTAAAAGCAGCTGCCCTTCGTCATCCCTTCTAAGTTATCTTGAAAATGTAACACATCTAGATGCAGGCTAGATAATCTTGTTGCAGGTCACCAGAGTCTAGGCCAGGTGTTTCCAGACCCTCAGCCTCCTAGTCAAGGCATTGATGATAAAAGCTCATACAGGCCAGTCAGTGGTGGCACATGCCTTTAATCCCAGCACTTGGGAGGCAGAGACAGGCCGATTTCTGAGTTTGAGACCAGTCTGATCTACAGAGTGAGTTCCAGGACAGCCAGGGCTATACAGAGAACCCTGTCTCAAAAAACCAAAAAAAAAAAAAAAAGCCCATACAGATTTGCAAAGTAACAAGGAAACTTTCTACAAAGGCAAACTAATAGTATAGATCAGAGAGCACTGTACTGCCAAGAGTTCTGACTGAGACTTAAGGAAGGGACATATTTTGTGTTGTTCTCTATTTTGACCAACAGACATGAATTATATTACCTCTTTTCTATTGACATGTCCCTTCCCACAGCGCATTGATTGAATTTAATCATATGTATGCCAATGGTGCCGAGGCATGGGATAGTAAATAAAGGGGTCTCCTTAAAAGTTTACTGAGGGGCCACCCAAAACTACTCTGGGTTGGATCAGAGCTCCACCCTTGTATTGGGCAAAACCCAACTAGAGTAAGATTGAGTGGGGATTGTCTAAATTTGATAATTTTTAAGGGAAGGGGGAACTTATTACATTATTTGGAGTAAGATATGGTTTAGCTCAGTAAAGGTGGGAATCCCAAGTTGCTGAGTGCATTGTTTGAGAGGTGTGTATGTGTGTGCATAGAGCTTGCAGGTAAGGGTCCTGAGTTGCCAAGTGCCTTAGTAGACAAAAGTTGTATGCATAGTTCAAACTAAGTGAAGTTTGCTAAACAGTTCCTCATGCTGGCTCCCTCAGGGTGGGCCACTATTTTCTTAAATCCCTAAAATAGGTTAGCTGTCTAAGTGAGCTGCATTCTCAGTGAGTCTATCCTGGTATTGCTCACTTTTTTGTTCACTCAGGCCGACCCAGTGGCTGGGAAAGAACCTGGAACACAATGAGCACTCAATAAAGAGTTGCAGAGTTAATGAAAAAAGCCAACATGCGTATACCCTGTTGGTGCTCAAGACATTCCTATTGGGGTATAGATACTGGCTAGTCTCGTTCTAGGAAGCCACTAAGGACAATAGTGAGACTCTTGGGATATGATGTTGAATCTTCAGCAGGAGGTTTTTGGGTTGTTTTGTTTGTCTGGTTGGTTGGTTTGTTTCTCTGAAGCAGGGTTTCTCATTATAGCCCTGGCTGTCCTGGAACTCCATCTGTAGACCAGGCTTCTAACTCACAGAGATATCCTCTGCCTCCCATGTGTTGGGATTAAAGGTGTGTGACTCCACCACCGAGCTTCATATTGAGAGTAGAAATGGACTCCTAGGTTAGGAGGGCTAGTGGAAACGTGTGTGATAGGCCTATTTTGCATGTACAGGACTTCTGGAGGGCCTATTAACACTGGAAAGGCTGAAGTGAGAGCTGACCTTCTCTTTCTAAGACAAGCCAATTTCTATAAAATGATGTCATCAGCCTTTGACAAAATATTGCAACAGAAAATGATCCAATATCACCTAAGGGAAAGGCTCACAGGAACAATTAAAGAACCTGGTACTCACCGAGAAATTATTATTATTATTATTATTATTATTATTATTGTTAGAGTTGTGCTAGTGATAAAGCCAAAGGCCTCTCACATGCTATACAGGTATGATCACTGAGTATATGTTTAGCCCCTCACCAAACCCTTTGAAGCATCTTTTATTTCCTATCAGGATGTTGCATATCAGAATATCCCAGGGTACCCATAGATAGATATAATTTTGGTGTCAATTTAAAGAGTAGTTTCAAGAGAAAGAATGTTCCAGGGTATCAAAAGAAGTGGATTGGGTATTTAGGCATTTTAGCACCAGAGTCAGGTCTGAGCATGGTTTATGTTGCAAGCTCCATATCTTGGTAACTCCCAAGAGCCTGTCCCTCACCGGTCTTCCCTTCCAGTAGAAATTGTTTCCCTAGATTTTATTCTTCTCAATAATGTTCCACTTGCCATCACCTTTTCTTTGTTTCTCTTTTCTTTTTTCTTTCCTTTTCCCAGTATTAACTTTTGTATACAGCTTTGTGTTTTCTAGACAGGGTCTCACTATGTAGCTCTGCTTGTCCTGGACCTTGCTATGTAGAGGAGGCTGGCCTTGAACACACAGAGATCCACTTGCCTCTTCCTAGTACAGGTATTAAAGATGTGAGCCACCATGTACAGCTCCAGGGCTAACTCTTAAATCCAGGCCCTTATACATGGCTAGACTAACCCTCTACTCCTGAGCTATATCTAGTCCACAGCTCATTTTCCCCCTAAGGGACGGACCCACTTTATAAATGTTTCAGCCTTCCCACAAGCCTTTCCCCTAGAGCTGGGCAAAAACTAGTGAGTGCAATATACTTTGAAGGATTTGATCAGTGATTCATAGTCCAGTTGATATTGTTGAACTTCAAGGGTGCTGGTAAACTCTAAGCTTGGCCTTGAACCATGAAAAAGACATAAAGAAGAGTCAGGCAGTGGTGGCACACACCTTTAGTCCCAGCACTTGGGAGGCAGAGGCAAGCAGATTTCTGAGTTCGAATCCAGCCTGGTCTACAGAATGAGTTCCAGGACAGCCAAGGCTACACAGAGAAACCCTGTCTCGAAAAAGATATAAAGAAGAAAAGTACAGGGATGAAGAAAAAAGAATGATAAATTCATGAATTATATTAGAGAGGAGATAGTGGGAGCCCCCTTGAGTAAGTAGGCAGAGCTTAAATTTTTCTGCAGGCATTCACTCACTGGGACCATTAAACACTACCTCTGCATGTGTCTTTTATAAAATCTAGGCAGGGTCTTGCTTGGCAGAAGCCCCCATTCATCTATAACTCCTGAACCTCCAGCCTCAGCCTCCGTGGTCATGTACCACCACACCCATCTGTTTTCGTTTTGTATTTTAAAGAGAAAACTGAAGTTCACAAAAAGCGAATTGTTTAGCCTAAAGTCAGACAGTTAGTGGCAAAAGTGAGCTTTGAACTGTATGTAGTTTTTATTATATCAAACCCAGAAAGCTTTTGCACATCATTTTAGTAGGGGAGCCAATAAGGAAGTGAGTAGTCTCTGTCGTAATTAGTTGTAAGCATTAAAAGAAAGGAAAGAGATAAGGGGTTTTTAATGAGAGGAGATGAGGGGATTCTGATAGGGACAAAGGATTGATTTTGAGTCTTCTAAGCTACCCCTTTCCCACCTCTTTGGCCTCATCTAGCTCTGCATTAGAAGCTAAAGCTGATTAGGGCGGCCTTTAGAAGTCTCACCTAAGTATCTGTTTTGTGGCAGGGGATCTAGGTAACCGAGCTTTCAGTACTTGCTGGATACCCACAACCACACAGGCATGTTTGCCTGTTTCATAAGGCTCAGGGACACGGCTGGCCGGCTGGCCGCGTCCCCAACCAACAGCTGGACCTTGGAACTCCGCCCCCTTAGTCCCTCCCTTGCCGCCTGGCTCCTCCCTCCTGCCTAAGGTGGCCCAACTCCCTGTAAGTCCCAGCACCGCCAGGGTGCGGGAGGAGGACGGCGGGCGGGAACGGGACCTGGCTGTCGGGTGGCACCGAAGTTTCCTACCGCCGTGCTCTCACCCCGGCCGGCGTCCGTGCCATGCCGGAGCACTGGGGGCGCGCTGCAGCATGAAGGGTGGCGGTGGCGATCAGGCTTACACGCGAGGTCCCTCTTTGGGCTGGCTCTTTGCTAAGTGTTGCTGCTGTTGCTTCCCTTGTAGAGGTGAGTGGCATTTTAACCAGGCTCGTGGGACTGAGAAGGGAATGGGGTGAGGGCTGTGGAGAGAGGGTGTGCTGTAAACCGCCTTGGGCTCAGTTTCCCAGGCAGGAGATCGCGCTGGTGCTGGGGGATGCCGAGTTGCAGTTTGGGGACGCAGTTACTTCCCAGCCCGTTTGGACTCGGGGATGCAGAGTTAAAAGAGAGACTTGGTGAAAGAAGCACAATTCATTGCTCATTTACATAGGGATCTCAGCTTCGAGATTAACTGGCTCCTGGCTGGAGGAATGTCTTTAACACTGTTTTTCCTAAGTGACAATTTTCTTATGGGACTGGAAATCACTTTTCTCTGCTTGGGCATTCACAGCCCAACGTGGATTTACAGCTTCGGAGCCAGACGTTGGCTCATTAATTAACCAAGAACTCTTTTGTGGACCTAATTAGGACTGTATTTAATTATTCTGCTAATTTTAATGTCATTGAAGAGACTGGCAGGAAGCAACCAGTTTCCCCCAAAGCAGTTTGCAAAACAGGGTGAGAAGGCTCTCAGAGGGAAGGTTATGGTTTGTGAAGCGCCTCCAGAGAGAGAGAGAGAGAGAGAGAGAGAGAGAGAGAGAGAGAGAGAGAGAGAGAGAGAGAGAGAGACCCTAAGCTGTTCATGTCACTTTACCATTTCAGCTGGGAAAGGCGGGGGAAAAGAATGTTTATATGGTTAGAGTCAAAAGACCATGCCCCCTCCCAATTTTTTTTTTTTTTTTTTTTTTTTACGTATTAGGCTTAGGCCCCCAGCCCTAATTTACAGAGTCTCAGTCTAAGACTTGTGATCTCAACAGCACCCATACTACCTTTACATGGAGGTACCCAGTGATCCATCCTCACAAGCTCGACAAATTCCCAGTCCAAAACAGATGTGTGACTACAGAGACTAATGAAATCCCAAGGACCTTCTTCTGTGTAACTAAGGCTCATAATCCCAGCAACAGATTCTCTCTGTGTCTTCATTAATTCGAGCAGTCTGTATCCTGCTCCTGTCTCTGCTTTTGTGGGGAGGAGGGGTCGGAGTGGACAGGGACTGTTCAGAGACTAGAAACGGTGGCTGGGAACTAAAGGGAGGGAGTATTACAGAGAAGAGGAAGCCTGAAGCAGCTAGGGGGATCTGAGTAGATAGGTTTGCTCTCAAGGCTCTGCTGCCTGCGTTAGGGTGAAGGGTTTCCAGGCAAGATTTCTTGGGAGCCCGTTTCCTGTCAAAGAGGAGTGTAGTGTGGGGGTTTGGGCGGTGGTTATGTCACTTGCAGCTGGCCTTCTTGGATCCGCATGGGGCAGTACTGTTTTGTGAATCGCCCTGGCTCTCCATCGCTGAGTAGAGGAATGCTGGGACCTGACGGCTTTGTGGCTAGGAGGGGGGCGTGGGAAAGGGGATGTTGCTGGAGTTAGCTGGCGCTGCCGTAGACCGCGGACTAAAGTTGGTGAGAGGCAATGAAAGCAGCTAACAAGGCTGCTGTCTTCAGGCTTCCACTAATCACTCTTACCTAGTTTCAAATGTGTGAGGATGGAAAACTGAGCTCTGACCTCAGTTGTAGGGGCTGGGCAGAGTGAGATAGCATCTGAGGCGCATAACACATCTCTGCACGCCCTCAGAAAAGAGAGATGGGAGTCTCCACTCAGCCCCAGGGCATCAATTCTGCGGCCCACAGAGAAGATAAGGTCCGCCTTGAAGCTGTCTGTGTCTCTGTGCCGCATTGCCTGGAGCCCAGAACTTTGTGGGAAGATGCTCTGCTGCAGAAGGAAAGGACACAGGGAGAGGTTCTAGTGGAGGGTGTTCACCAGCAGGAATTATCTGTCTGCCTACTCGGTGGAACCAGTTTCTCAGGTCTTACAGACCTACTACCATTGAAAGGTGATTTTTTAAATAAGACAACTCATCAATTTTGTCTCTTTCCCTCTTGCTCTCTTGCTTCCTGACTCTGAAACTCATGGGTCAGAGCCTATAGCTGTGGTTCCCTAGGTCAATGGACTTTGGTGACCTGGTTATCAGTCATTCAGAATATAAGGGGCTCAAAACCAGAAGGAACACAAGATAAAATAGATGGTGAAATAGAAGGTGCTAGTTTTTGCTTGAAGCTTAGGGGACCTTACTGAATTTCTCTGGGCAAACCTTTGTGATCTTAGTTGGTGTAACTAGGAAAAAAGCTGGTATTCAGTAAATGCCTGTCTGTGGCCTATAAACTTCACATTTGAGGAAAGCATGCACTCACTTAGTTGGGCTTGTCTTTTGATGTGGAAAAGTGGGGTTTCCTCTTCTTTACTCGATCATTTATATTTTGGTCCTGTTGAGTACAGGAATATTACAAAGATTTGAGGAAAGATGATCTCTCCTTCCTACCTTGGTGTCCAGTGTTAAAGGAAAATAATAAAAGGTCTACCCCTTTTCTTACTAGGAAATGGAGATAAGGTGAGGAGGAAAAATGAGACATTCGCAGCTGCCTTTTTGAAAGCAAAAACAAACAAAAGTGAAATAATGCCCTAAACAGAAAGAGAAGAAATAAATACCAACCTGTGTGTGTCTGAAGGGCCATAAATCATCAGTGTCACATACTACGAGGGGACTGGGCAATGCTGTGGCTAGCCAAATTCTCCTTAAAGCCTGAAGAAGTTTAAGAGAATTCTTCAGTTATCGTAAAGTTAAAAAAAAAAAAAAAGACAAAAGACATCTGGACTAGCAAGATCACTCACTCTGTGGGTAAAGGTGCTTGCAGCCAAGCTTGACAACCTGAATTTGATCCCTGGATCCTATATAGTAGAAGGAGAGGACAGATTCTTTCCAAGTTGTCCTCTGACCTCCATGTGCATGCTGTGTTCTGCACCCATCTACCACTATCATAAATATATAAATTTAACTAAAAAAAAAAAATTGTTTAAACCTGGGTGGTGGTGATGCATGGCTTTAATCCCAGCATTAGGGAGGCAGAGGCAGGCAGATCTCTGAGTTCAAGGCCAGCCTGGTCTACAGAGTGAGTTCCAGGACAGCCAGGGCTATACAGAGAAACCTTGTCTCAAACAAAAGAAACAAAATAAAAATTGTTCAAAGTCTTTTCTGAGTGACAAAAAGGATTTCAAATCACCTGAAGACTATATGTCTCACAGAGTTTAGTGACTTAGATCATAGGTCCCAGATCCTTCTAGAAGGAAGCCATTTTAGAACCCTCCATTTTCCAGCCAACTGTGGCTTTGGCTCTGTGGACAAGTATCCCTTCTGGCAAGCCTTTCCGCACCACCATCCATCCTTCTTGTCATGTGCAGGATCTTGTTTACATGTGTGTATTGGAGTATCCATGTCCTTGTATTTCAGACCTAATGCCATCATTGCTTTCTACTCCCACTGAGACACTTCAGCAGGCTGAGCATCGAAGAGGGGAGGGTGGCGGTGACTTAGTCTGGATAAATCTATTTATGAGGTGCTGGGCCACCCTTCCATGGTCCTTTCAGAACAGGGCACTTAGTTCCTCTTGGGCTCCGACATCCGAGGGTATAGATCAGTTTCTGGAGAGTCACAGGGTATCCAAAGGCATCCTCGTCTATATTTATCTTGCCCTTTTCTATCTTTTCCCAGACTCCCTAACCAGGAACCTTATGACTTGATGTGATACAGCTCGTTTTATAAACTGTGTTTTATGTGTGAGACCATGACACCTAGTTCCTTCAGAAAGGTGTTGATAACCTGGAAGAGGTACCTTATGATACTCTAACACACTACACAGGGGACAAAATCTTTGTGACACCGTGCGTTATTTCTTCATCTTCTAGAAGTTACCTTAACCATTAGTTAGGGTTTCCATTGCTGTGAACAGACACCATGATCAAGGCAACTCTATAAAGGACATTTAATTGGGGCTGGCTTAGAGGTTCAGTCTGTTATCATCAAGGTGGGAGGAAGCATGGCAGGCATGGTGTTGGAAGAGCTGAGAGTTCCACCTCTTCTTCCAAAGGCAAACAGGGGAAAACTGGCTTCCAAGCAACTAGGGGGAGGGTCTCAAAGCCCACCCCCACAGTGACATGTTTCCTCCAACAGGGCCATACCTGCTAATAGTTCCACTCCAGGGCCAGGCATATTCAAACTACCATAACCATGAAAACTAAATTCACCATTTAACATTCATTTCTTTCCCAATATACTTCTTAGGTCCCCTCAAACCCATGAGTATACCCCAATCTGGGAAGAGGTACCACATACACACACTATTCCCAACTCAAATCCTATGGTGCTCTTCCCATATCTGACTTCCATATCTCTCGTAACTAGAGAGAAATAATGGGATATCAACTATTCCCTGGATAACAGTCATGGCTGCCAGGTCATAAATGCCACTTTGGGATAGAAAGTTTAAAGTGCAGTCCTTGTGTCTGTTAGTTAGTTAGCTAGCTAGCTAGCTAGCTTGCTTCTAGGTAATTTAAAAGTAGGCAAACAGATGAACATTGGAGGCTATTCTAAGCCCATACAATTATGCTGTATGCACACCTGAACTTTTAACCAGGTTTTGAAAAATGTAATAACCCATTAACTCCAGTGTGTGATGTTCACATTGTTCTGGGTATGGGGTCATCTACTGGAAGCATGATGGACATACTAAGAGCCATGCCCTTAAAGAAAACTAACTCTCCCTCTTACAGGACCCATCAACTGTTGGTAGCTCCTTAGTTAGGGGCGGGGACTCCTGAGCCCCTTCCTGCCTAGAATGTTGACTCATTTGATAGTGTGCAGGCAACCACAGCAGTATCAGTTCAAGAGTGTGATGGTCCAGTCGTGACCAGTTTGCACCTGTCCTTCCCAGCCTCTGGCCCTTAGAATCTTTCTGCCCCTTCTGTGATGGTCTCTGAGCCTTGGGAAGGGGGTGTGACATACATATCCTAATTGTGGCTGAGCATCCATAGTCACTTACTCTCTGCACTTTGACCTGTCTGAGTTCTTGCATTAAGCACCATTCACTGCACAAACTTTGTGGAGTTGTGTGTTTCTGATGTGCGAGAGCTGCAGTAATCTCCAGGTAGAGAGACTCAGAAGGCTGTTTGATACTGTGTTCACTTGACAAAATAATAGTAGTAGTTTCACCCCTCAGGCCTATAAGATTCACAAACCTGGGTTCTTAGCCAGATGTGTAGTATCGTACATGTGTGGAACAAACCTGAAGTTCAAGCAGTTGGTACCTTTCAGTACCGTGAAATCTAGCCAGCAGGGGAAAAGCTCCCTGGTCAGTACTATCTTGATTTCTCCACGTCCAATGTGTCTTTATTAATAGGGTCATTCTGGTTTGCCTTGTCTCTTAAAAACATGACTCCTCTTCAGTGGCTGTGTGCTTTGTGTTCTCCTTCAGATAAAACCCCAGACCCAGTCCAGCCATTCCCAAGGAGTCCTAGAGAGGCAAGGGGCTGAAACCTGGCAGAAAGAGGGAGGGAGTGGGAGTTGGGGGGCTTCTCAAACTGAAGTACCAAAGTGGAAGTTGGAACGAGAAGGAAGCCTGAGGTGTCACACTCTTCTAAGAGGAAAAGGACCAGCCCAGCCATTCATAGCAGAACCAGAATGCCTTCCCAGGAATCCCTGCTCTACTCCATCTCCCGGGACTGTAGCATCCCTTCACTGAGATGCCAATGGGACCCACACAGATCACTCCCCAGGGGAAGCTCAGATGTTGACTGTGGAATGATATGCTGTTCCTGGGGGTAATGGTACCATCCGCCTGCCGTTAGAATTAGATCTGCCTGGTTTGCTTTAAAGACTCTTCTATCCAAAGATGACAGTGGGCCGGGAGGTAGTGGCGCACGCCTTTAGTCCCAGCACTTGGGAGGCAGAGGCAGGCAGATTTCTGAGTTCGAGGCTAGCCTGGTCTACAGAGTGAGTCCAGGACAGCCAGGGCTACACAGAGAAACCCTGTCTCGAAAAAAAAAAAGAGCAAAGATGACAGTGTATGCCAGCATGGCCCTTTATCATTCCTAGTAAACAATCATGTGACTTTGCTGTTGTTTGTTTTGACCCCTGGTTTAGTTTCATTAAAAAAAAACAAAAAACAAAAGAAAACCCTCTTGCTGGCCTCTAGCACATGCCTTTAATCCCAGCACTTGAGAGGCAGAGGCAGGTAGATTTCTGAGTTCGAGGCCAGCATGGTCTACAGAGTGAGTTCCAGGACTGCCAGGGCTACACAGATGTCCAGGTTGGCCTCAAATTCCTGGCCTCAACCATCCTCCTGCCTTATCCTCCTACCTTAGCCTTCCAAGTAGCTGGAACCACAGGCATGCCTCCTTAAATGCAGGGTGGAAATGAACCCACGAAATGCATTCCTCTCCTTCCATCTTTGACTGCACCTAGTTTTATGTAATAATGTTTTAATTCACTTGACAAATGTTTATGATCCGACTGCCTCTTAGCCCTGCATTGGACACCTGGGGAAGGATGGGACCCATGATGGTTGCTTACTACAGTAGGCTGCTGTGAACATCAGTTAAAATGATGTCTGTAAAGGGACTCACTTGTAAAATGCTGCAGTTACTGACAGCAGTATGCTGGACATAGACTCTGGTCTCTGTCATAATGGCGTAAATCTGCATTCCTAAGCTATTTAATGGGCCTGTCCTCATCACCACTGTGGTTCGGTGTTGTGGAGTTGTCAAAGTAGGGAACAAAAATTTGTCATCTTCCTCTTTAAAAAATTTAAATCAATTTTAAAACCTATGAAAACTGCTGGTGTCGTAATCATTTTATTTCATAAAGGAGTCAACCAAGGACTGAGAAACCTAAGTGACCCCACGTTGTCCTTCTTTTGTGTGGGAAGGACACAAGAGTATTGTTTTGCCTTTGCTGGGGATGGAAGCCAGGATCTCACATACGCTAGGCAAGCACTCTACCCAGCACTGTGTCATTTTGGACACTTAGATCCTGAGAGCCCATATTCTCTAAAAAGAAAAGGCCATTTTTTTCCTCCTGCTTCTTGACCTCAGCTAGCAATCTAATAGAAATGTTTGTCCCCCATGGCACAGCTACTGTGCATAAAGATAGATCCTTGAATCTTCTCCAAACTGTTTCTGCCTAGATTGGAGGAAAATAATAATAATAATAATAATAATAATAATAATAATAGTAAAAACTACACCCATCACCTCAAAGTTCTTGGTGCTCAGCTGAAGTTTAGACAAGGTCACCTATATCCTTCATAGGTAAGGGACAAGGTGCCTTGGCTCCCTCCCTGCCTGGTCTTTTTCAGTGACTAATAGGGCTCATCTTTCAACTTCTGGAGGCAGTGCCACTTTCTGGGTGGTACTTCCTGGAAGGAGGGGAGCCCTTGTTACACCCTGAAGTGCCTGAGAGGCTGCCAGTGGCCAGTGAAGTGCCTGTAAAGGAGGAGCAGAGCATAAGAATTTCTGAGCTGGTTCTTCCACATTCTTCCTGCCCCTCTGGTGACCACGGTGAGGAAACTCAAGTTGGAGGGAAGGGAACTGGGTTGGGGCAGCCGCTACTTTGTATCTGTTGCTCTATGACTGGGAGCCTGCGTGAGTTTCCCCTCTCAGAGCAGCTGGTGTATCACCAGACATTGCTAGCTTCTCCACTTCCGGCACTAGACTGCATGTTGTTGCGGATAAAGGGGTGTTATCTTCTCCATCCACGTGGGACCCAAGCTTCACTGTTTAAAATGGTGCTAAACAGTCCACGCTGGCCAGTTTCCATAGTCTCACACCAGGGCTGTGAATCCTCTCTCCAGTCCCCGCTGGCAGAATCCCTGGGAGCAGAAGTGACCTAGTGTGGTCAGTCAGGACAATGGCAGAAGTGCTAGTGTCAGCCCCCAGACTCTAACAGCTTGTGATTTAACAAGCTCCCTGATGGTCATAGATCCTAGGGTGTCTCTGTCTCTGTCTCTGTGTCTCTCTGTCTCCCCTCTCCCTCTCCCTCTTCCTTTCCCTCTCTCCCCCCTTTCCCCCCTCTCTCCCTCCCTCCTCTTTTTACCCTCTATCCCCTCCCTCTCCCTTCCCCCTGCTCCTGAAAGAAAAGGCATTCTCTATGAGAAGGCCACCTCTCTCTCCCCTGGGGAATTCTTGTTTTGGGAAGTCCAAGAAGCCTCCTTAGCATTCAGTATGTCTGGGCTGGGGCTAGGTGGGAGACAGAAGGAGGAACCAGGAGAGCTCTGTGCTCTTGGAGCTTCCTGAGCACATGGGATGAGAGTCCAGTGAGGGAGGTAAGGTGTCTTCTTACTCAGTAAGAGCATGTTGCCTCAGTTTCTCTTCCTTACTCTGGTCACAACAAAACCAAAAGCTAAACAAAGAAAGATTTGGCTGAAACTCAATTCACCTCTTTCTATGCAAATTGGCTCTTAATTTACATAGTGTTTTAGAACTTACTTTTATTTCAGCTCATGAACCTCTTCCAGGTGGACATTAGGAATTTGTTTTTTTGTTGTTGTGGAACTCACTCTGTAGACCAGGCTTGAACTTGTAGATCAAGAGATCTACCTGCCTCTGCTTCCTGAGTACTGCCCACCACACCTAGCAGGATTTTTTTTTTCTAGTGATGGTGCTAGCACCCAGAAACTTTTACATGCTGGGCAAGGGTGCTTTCAGTAATCTCTCTGTCCTCAGCTCTCCAGGATATTTGATCAGCCAAGTATGTAAACAGACTTGAGCTTGAAAACGGTTGGTGTGAGTTTTGTGTAGCCGGTAAAGCTTGTGGGAAGCCATGAGAGAGGGCTGAGGGCTAGCACACAGCTGTTTCTGAGATCACGTGTGGACACACTAATGCTTGGATGCTTGGCCTGGAGTTTGTCTCCCTTCCATGCCTTCCTTTTCTGCAGAGGTAGATTTTTTTCCCACGTAGACCTGTTCCCTCGGGTTATCTATGGACTCCAGAGGCTGGAGCTGCAGAGCTGGCCCTCCCTCCTCTCCTCCGTCACGTGATTCATCACAAAAAGCAGGTTCAAGAGTTTTGTGTTTCTGTTCTTCGAGACATTCCATAAAATATAGGCCATTAAATCCATTTAAATGAGAAGGGAGGGTTGATTTCTTTTTCTGTCTAGGAAAAAAAAAAGGTTAATGGAAAAAAAATTAAATATAGGTAAATGAAGATAAAATCCCATCCCTTAAACATTAATAACTTCTAGAGCAGTGTTTCTCCACCTTCCTGATGCTACGACCCTTTAATACAACACCTTATGTTGTGGTGACCCCCAAACATGAAATTATTTTCACTGCTACTTCATAACTGTAATTTTGTTACTGAGCAGTGTCTCAGTTCCTAAGACCATTGGAAATATGTGCTTTCCAATGGTTGTAGCCCACAGGTTGCGAACGTGTGTGTGTGTGTGTGTGTGTGTGTGTGTGTGTGTACACGTTTACAGGGGTTACAAAATAGTCTAGACTTTGAGAACAGATTACTAACCATTGGTAGTTTGAGATTGGATCATAGTGGTTCCTCCCTAGAAAGAACCAGACACAACACATTGGGGCTTCCTATTTCATTTGAATACTGTTCAGTCTCAAACCCGGGACCAACAGCAAACTGAGGTGCCTATTTAACATATCAAGGAGTCCTGGCCACCAGACTCTCCAGTCATCCCTCAATCTCTACCTGTTACAGGATGTGGCTGGTGATCCCCTCACCCCGCTCCCTGAACTCCCCAGCCCAGGGGCTGGGCTGCCCTCCCCATTCACTCTGGTCACTCCCAGCTGTTTCTGCCTCTGGCTATGCTCTCCCTGGTCTCTGCAGTAAATCTCCTCCACCACACCTAGGAAAGGTCTTGTCCGCCTTTCATTTCACCTTTCCCATTCATCTGGTGCCAAACCCCAGGTCTGCTTTGCTCTGTTAAATAGGCACCTCCATTGACCATTGTTAGGTTTGAGACTTAACAATACCGATAGATGCCTTTTAATCCATGCATCAATGTGAATTGTTCATATTTAATCAACTTCCTTATTTGAAGTGATTTTTCATTTTTGCTCTGAACAATATTATAAGGACCGATACCTGCCCATACCTGCATCCTAAGGGCAGATTCCTAGAGAGGAGGTTCTGCACTTGGAGGGTATCCGAACTTGGAAGCTCATTTGCTACCAGTAGCTTCACCCATTGAAAGGAGCAGTGTGCTGGAATTTGTTTAGGATTATGAAAAAGCACCCTCTGGAACTTGGAATTTCATGACTCCCCAATGTTTACCTCTGTTTACATTTTCTGAATTAACTTAATTCTTTTATATGAGAAAAATGCCCTGGCTCAGAGTAATACAAACTAATACCTTTGATTCTTGGGCTATGTACTAATATACAGAGTCTATAAATAGAACTGTATTTTGTGGTTCTGTATTGCAAGGTAATAGATTGCTATAGTGAGAGGTTGGGTCAAGACAAGAGCCACAGTGAATGTGAATGCCGGATCGACTGCTTTTCTCTGCGACCTTGTACAACTTATATAAATACATTCTTTTTCTTGTTTGTTTGGTTTTTTTTTTCTTGGAAAATAGAAATGACCATGGAATCTATTCCTGGAGATTTGTGCAAAGTATAAATGAATTGATATATACAAACCACTTAGGCTGGTTTGTTGTAAATGCTAGGGAAGTGTTTGGTTGTTATGGAACATCCAGAAGTCCCAAGTGTTGTGTTGAAGTGATTTCAGCAATTCCTTAATCATGTGGGAAGTTAAGGCACACGCACTTTCTGTGTCACTCCAAAATTTTGGGACTACCAGGATTCACCAGGTGTCAAAGACACAACAGTATCAAAAAAAAAATTTTTTTTTAATTAAAAATAAAAAAGTGGAGTGCTTCAATTGTTTTAATTGGTTCCGTGTTAGAGTGGAGATAATTTTCTGCAAATCCTTGTTGTGCTAAGTACATACACTGTACTTTCGCCTCTTCCTATATTTTGGTGGAAACTGGGGAGATGACATCATGCTAACTATAGCAGATGACTTGGCCTTTGAAGGGGGAGGGTAGTGAAAGCAGAGAGCACCTGCCTCTTTGTTTGGGAGAGACAGAGCAGGGTTTGGATCCAGCCAGCGGGGAACTCAGCTCTTTGGAAAGAAATCTAGGACAACTGGGACCCAGCAAACTGGAATTTCCTCCCAGAAATTCCTGAAACTATGTCTTGACCAAAAATCTTTTCCCATTGTAGCCACTTACATCTGGTGTTCACAAATATCTACTGGGATTCTGGGGACCCTCTACCACTCAGTGGACCCAAATCCATCTCAAACCCACAACTTGGTAATCAACCACCAAGAGCTAAGAGCTAGGTTCAGCTGGTCTTATTCTATCAGAATGTGCCCGAGCATCCAAGCAAACCCAGAAGATGTTTTAAGACTTCCAAGGAGCTTCCTATGACCCCTCTAGACCAGATAGAAGGAAAGAGCAGTTCTAATCCGAAGCCAGGTGTAGACACCTGGTGTGGTCCAGTCAAACAGGACTACAAAGTTCACACTAGCAAGGCCTGGGCTCCCAGAGTGTGTCTGACTCCTAGTCATGGGTCATTCCTCTAAGGGCTGGGAGATAAACAGAAAACAAAGCAGAACAAAGCTCTGCCCTCATCTCTTTACAGTATAGATGGAGCCACGGATTAGGTTCCTGTGTTTGCGTGTGTGTGTGTGTGTGTGTGTGTGTGTGTGTGTGTGTGTGTGTGTGTGTTATACACATCTTCTGAGTGCTCTCAAGTCAAAATAAAAATAAATGGAACACTGAGACTTGGTGGGGCGTGGAGATTTATTTGGGCAACTGGGCCCTGTCTGAAAGAGTGACATAAATATCAAATGTTGCTGCTTTTCATTGGGCCCCTAACACACTGTTTGAACTCTGGGCCCTATTTAAGGAGTCTTTCCAAAAGACCTTGCTAACTATTGTGGGAGAACACAAAGAAAGTACAGTCAGAGAGCATTGAGCCAGATATGGCTATGTGGAGTTTGAGTTTTGGTATCTTGCTTGAAGCTGGTTCCTTTCAGTCACTCGGATAGGCTGAGCACTGCCGTCACACCACAGTCCTAGCGCTGGGACCATGACTTGAACCCAGGAGGTCGAGGCCAGCCTGGACAGCACAGGGAGAGTCTCATCTCAGAAAAGAAGGGGAAGAGGGGCTCACATGGGAGTCTTTGCTCTGCAGACCCTGAGCATCTGTGCTCTCTGGCCACAAAGGACCACCCTGGCACCTTTACTTCCTACTTCAGATCTCTGTCCCTATGGAACTGTCAACCCATGAACTTCCTCTTAGATAGCTTATCACTGGGATCTAAATTAAAACAGCAGACTCCTGTCTCTCACCTTGGCCCTTCCCACTCATCCTGAGCACCCACACATCCCACTCACCCAACGGCAGAGGGATCAGCTCCTGTTCTGTCCCATCCACAGCTCCTGCCTCTCTCAGGACCCACCACCTCCACAGTCATGGCCCACATCTCAGGTGTGTCTATGTACCCCTCTTTGGGTAGATTGTAGATCTGATTGTGGGCCGTTGTTCTAAGTCAGTTCTGAGATCTTGCCCAGTTTCTAGTCCATCTAGAAGCCAGAGGTGCAAGAAGACATGGCTTGATGACCAGCACCCACTTGGCAGCTCACAATTGTCTAACTCCAGTTCTAGGGTATCTGATGCCCTCTTTTGGTCTCCACAGGCACTGTGTGCTTGCAGTACACGGACATGTGTACCCATACACAAATAGTAACAACAAAGGTTAAAAATAAAAAAAGGAGCCAGCAATAACCCTGCTTGTTCATTTGTGTTCAGCAACCCTTGTACGGTTTGTTTCAACCTTTCTAATTTTTAATCTCCCAGTTCTTTGTGGTTTGGTTTAGAACTTCTGTCCCTTCAGCCTAACAGACAGTGTTTCCATTTGAGAGCATCAGCGGCCAGCCCTACTATAGTGACTCCCTCTCTCCTCACATAGCTAGTGACCCAGCTCAGTCCCAGGGAGGTGGTCAGGTCTAAATTTAACTCTGACCCTTCTGCCAGCAAGGCAAGCCAGGGCTCTGAGAGCAAAACCAGAGCTGGATTGTTCCCAGGGTGTGTGTATGTGTGGGAGGAGGAGGGGAGGAGGATGAGCTTTTCCAAGAGCCTAAGCAGCCCTGGGAGAAGATGAGGAGGAGGTCAGGGTGGGGGAGGACCACAGGTATCACTGTTGACCTTTATCCTAGCTTGTCTGAGTCCCTTAGAGAAAGTCCCTCATATTCTCCGCCCTCCCAGATTCCTCCCATTGTAAAGTGTCCGTGACATAACTTAGTGGCTTGTAATTGCCATGGCTAGGCTACTTGCCAAATGTTATGCTACAACTATGTGTTCACCTTTGTCTCCTAATCCAAAGACAACTGGTCCCAGGTTAACGAGATACAACCTGCTCATTGTGCTAAGTTGATAGCTTGCCAGGTCAGGCCTTCATTCAGTTGGCATCATCTTCTGTATCACTGGGTACATATGGCAGAGACAGGGCAGGACCAGTGTCTGAAGTCCTGGTTGTAGAATAGCTTTGCCAAGCCAGGTCAGGCACTGAAAATGTGTAAAGCAGAGCACTAAAGGCAATTGTAGTCAGTAAATTTGCCTCATTAGGATCTAGCCACATTTCCCATTGTAAGTACTCTGGACCATAGAGTGCGTCTGTGTGGTGCTTCTAGAGTTGGGTCAGGTTATGATTTAAATAGTATCATCTCTGGGTTTCTATCTGATCTCTGACAGATGCTTAGCAGGCAGTCCTAAGACAAGTTGAAGAAGCTGTGTTGAGTTCCTGTGTCTTTACAAAGTACCTTCACTGGAAGTTAAGAGGCAAAAGAGCACAAAGCTTTTGTGGGGAAGTGCCTGGTTAGTATCACAAGTGGACTTGACAGGGAAGGAAATGTAGGCCAGCCAGCTCTAGGCTCATCTGTCTCTTCTTCTCTTTCTTCCTTTCTTAAGTAAAAGATCTAATCATGAGCAATTCTTTTAGCTCAGGTCTCTAAGATCCAAGAGGATCCAGCTGTTTCTTCCCTGCCATCAGTGCTCCCTAAGTGCGCCAGCTCTGTCTGGTAACCTGACTTCCATATGCCAGTTCCTTTCACAGTCTGCTTTAGAGAATATAGGTTGTTGTGAGGATTCAGGTGAAAACACAGTTCCTGGCTCCTGAGC
Source organism: Mastomys coucha (assembly GCF_008632895.1). NCBI lineage: Eukaryota > Metazoa > Chordata > Mammalia > Rodentia > Muridae > Mastomys > Mastomys coucha. Next base: position 31,787,479 of record NW_022196894.1, on the reverse strand, counting down.
ACAGAGGATGCACTCTAGCTCGAGGGCAGTAACGTTCCCCCTAGTGCCAGGTGTTGGGTTTTTTTTTGTTTGTTTGTTTGTTTGTTTTTCTTTACAAGGCCTTCATTCCAAATGAGCTCTTCAGTGGGATAGTGTGTAGACAAGTGAGCATTGCTTTCAAGGAGACAGACATGGGACATGGGCCTCCTGTCTGAGCCTTTTGCCTAATCTTTGAGCCATAGGAGCTTCTCCTCTGTTGGGCTGATTCAAGGTAATAGTTCTCCTAAAATGGTCTCCTCTCAAATTCTAGAGGCCAATGTGTTGGATTTTTTTTTCTTAACTTTCCATTTTTTTTCTTTTCATACGTTTGTATATATGGTCTCTGTGTGCTTGTGTTTGTATGTTCACTTGTGTATGGAGATATATGTGTATGCATGTTCATATGGAAACTCAAATTTGATGTCAGAACTCTGCCTGGATGGCCCTCCACCATGATCTTTAAGGACAGGATCCCTCACTCTAACCCAGAGCTTGCTAGCTTGCTCTGAGGCTCCCGTGTCTGTCTTCTGGAATTACAGGTGGGTTGCCATGACCATGTGGCTGTTGTGTGCAGCACTTCCAAGGCACGCTGTTTAACTGCTGCGCCATCTCCCAGCCCTATGTTGGATTCTTTAAGCAAGTTTTTTTTTTTTTTCTTTTTGGACAAGCCACTACTAAGGGGCTTTGTATCTGTTCATTGTGTGCCATTATTCCACATTCATGTTCAAAGCAGATCCTCTTAGACATGTTCTTTTAATTACTGTAGTTATCTGCTTGGCTCTGGTAAATATCTGACCTGCCATCTACATCTGTTTAATTTCTGTTCTGTCATCAGAACTAGATTGGCCAACTAGAGCTTATTATATTTAATAACTACATTTCTCACTTTATACACACACACACACACACAAAAAAAAAAAAAAACAAAGAAACTTGGTTCTTTGTGTGAATGTACTATTGGTTAAATTAGTCTTTTTTTTTTTTTTGACAAGGTTTTATTATGTAGCACTGGCTGGTCTGGAACTCTTTTCTGTAGACCAAGCTAGTCTTGAACGCACAGAGATCTGCCTGTCTTTGTCTCCTGAGAGCTGTGAGTAAGAGCGTGTGCCATCACACTTTTTGTGGAGTTCACTTACAACTTCATGTTCAGCGGAGAGGAAGATGTCCTGAATGTCTTGGGGCCATCTCATTTGTACCACATCCTCCTCCTTAAGTGAATCCTTCTAAGTCCAAAGAATGAAATATCTGTGTTATTGCAGGACACACCGCTGGGGTAGAGACTAAGCAGACAGGGTTTCACCTCTCAAAGCCAGGAAGTCTGGAGAGCTCTTATGAAGAGCCGACATGCTGGGGAGACAGCCAGCAGATGCCCTCCACAGTGAATGTCAACCTGGGTCTGATGGGAAACAGGGGTAGTTTAGGAACCACTGAAACATGTCCATCTTTCCTGGTATTCAAAGGACAGAAGGACAGGCCTTGTAGAGGGGGAGAATTCTGTTCACTGAGGCATCATGACAAAGGGCCTGGGTCTTGGAGGATCAGTGCTGGTGCTCTTTATCTAAGAAACCAAGAATATAGCACAAAGGGCATGGAGGCCTGGCTAAGGAAGGAGCTTCCCTAGCAAAGACAGACAGACAGACAACAATGCATGGTGTGCACTGCAGTGTCTGCTGCCCTTTGGCTCCTCGGTTCAGCCTACTCATTTCCCAGATATGAACACTGAGGCTCACAGACACGAACCCATTCTTCCCAGAGAAGGTGGCGAAACGAGTTGAGTTCTGGCTTCTCTGACGTCTCCTCTCTCTGGAATTATCCTGCTGCCCACCTCTGGGTGACATTCCTTTGGTTTTTATTACTACAGTAGAATCGTATTAATATAGCTCCCCGTTGTCTTCTTTTAGCCCTAGGATGGGGTAGCACTCCCAGGAGCAGCCTTTCTGTAGGGTGTTAGTTTTATCTGTATCTGTAAGTGTGTGCCACCAAAGCTCTAAACATAAGCATTGCCTGGTGTACACACACACACACACACACACACACACACACACACACAGAGGCATTTTCATACCCTAAATAGCACAGGCCTAGAAATGTTTGTCTGCTTTGCCAGCATCTGACTGTGATTATCTTTAACCACAGCCACACTTGTTTATCTCTTAAAATAGTATTGCGTCTCTTGAGGGGGCAGCTCCAAGCTGTCACAGCCTTTCCAGAACCCTGCCTGATTTACCTGTCTTCCCCAGCAGCACCACCACCAGGATCTGTTCTTACCTAGGAGAATGTCCTGGAGGCCAGACCCAACCTCTGTGTGTGTGTGTGAGTGTGTGTGTGAGTGTTTACAGGCCAGCAAAGTCTTTTTTTTAAAGCATAGGTTCTCCCCTACGCCCACACTCCTCACCAGCATGGATATTAAGATATGTGCAGCTGAGGATGTAGCTCAGTAGTAAAGCAACAATACAGAGAATTTACTGGGCATGCACCATGCCCTGAACTCAAACCCCAGTATTGCAGAACAAAACAGATAAAATTTGTGTTAGTCTGTTGGGTCCTTTACTTTAAATTAAAATTGCCACATTTTTTTTTTATTTTTGTGTATTTATGCACATGACACATGCCCGTGTACATATATACTTTTATATCTGTAAGGGCAAGGACACATGTACCGTGGTACACATTTCAAAGTCAGAGGGTAACCTCAGGTATCTGTCCTCGATCCTCACCTTGTTTAAGACAGGTTCTTTGTATCATTTGCCAGTACACGTACCAGGCTAGCTGCCCCCGAGCCTCTCCCCCGCTGCCATTGTGCTTGGCTTTATAAGGGTTGTTGGGATTTGAACACTAGTCCTTGTGTTTGTGCAGCCAGCACTTCCCTCACTGAGCCATCTCTTCAGCTCAGTTCACTGCATTTTAGCTTTGAGCTTAATAAAGGTAAAAGAAAGAGGGCATACCTGCACCACCCCCCCCCACAAGCCCAACAATCCATCATCAAAGAGAACAATAGCGTCCCTGAGAGGGTCCTTCTCTAAGCCTCTTTCAGTACGATAAAGGGAAAGGGTACATGTGGTCCTGTGCTCTGTGCCTTAGATTCCGATTCTATATTGAGATCCCTTTTTTGAAATCGGGGTGGCAGACTAAAAGCCCCAGTTAAGAGCCCTAAACGAGTAGGAGCCAGGAGTGCCTTTCCATGTGGCTGGGGCGCTCTAGAGTGGGTTGTGGAAGTCACTGGCCTCTGAGCCCTGGCAGGAGCCTTTCCTGATGCCACCGTCGAACTATTTCTGTTCCCCAACCACAAAGGCTGTTTCTGCATAACCTTGTGATAGAAGATTTCAAAGTCGAGGTGCCTAATGGTGGAAAATAGGTCTGGAAGATGAAGGTTTCAGACGAGCTCATGAAAGCCCTATAAATATGTTTTATGATTCTTAAAACAAATTATTCCATTAAATAAAGAGGGGAGAGTTCTGTGCGATTTCCATTCTATTGGGCTTGAAAATCTTCAGACCTCGTCTCAATTCAAAGTTTCACTGAGGTATTTTTAAATTCATTTTCTATGTAGAGATAATAGGTGCATTAGGATACTTTCATTCCTCTCTGCTCCTTGGTCTGAATGGAGCCCCAGACCACGGAAGGCGTAGACTCTGAAGCCCTCCAGACATGCCTGGAGTATCAGCCCTGACCTTTGCTGACCCCGTGATCCACCAAAAGGAGCTTAACCTCTTCGTGTCAGTCTCCGTGGTAAATGGGCAAACACTAGCACCTGTGTACACAGAGAATTGTTGGCACTCAGCACGTCTGTGTGTTGTATGTTCTCAGCACAGGATGGCATAGGAGAGTTCACAGAGATAGCAGCAATGGTTGCACAACATTATGAAGATTTTTTTTAATGCCACCACATTGTGCATTGTTTTTTTTATTTTATTTTGCTTTTGTTTTTGTTTGTTTGTTTGTTTTTGTTTTGTTTTGGTTTGGTTTGGTTTTTCGAGACAGGGTTTCTCTGTATAGCCCTGGCTGTCCTGGAACTCACTCTGTAGACCAGGCTGGCCTCGAACGCAGATATCTGCCTGCCTCTGCCTCCCAAGTGCTGGGATTAAAGGCATGTGCCACCACCACCTGGCTGTATTTTACTTCTTATTACTGAATTTTGGTAACTCTAGATTATTTTAGTTATTATGTATTTGTCAAAACTTATGTATTCAAGGAGCTTAAAAAAATTTTTTTATTTATTCTCTCTGTGTGTGTTTATCTGTATCTATGTGTATGCATGTGTAGTTTGTCTCGATATTGCACACTTGTTTGGGGGTGCCCAGAGAGACCAGAGGGTACAGAATTTGGATCTGAAGTCCCAGGTGGCTGTGAGCTGCCTGATGTGGGTCCTGAGAGTTGAACTAACTCAGATTTGCTGTAAAAGCAGCAAGTGCTCTTAACTGCTGGGCCATCTCTCCAGCCTCCACAGGCCTTTTTAATTTAATAAGCCTCTGTTATTCACCCATGATGGAGTCTGTTAAAACACTTGAGAGCAAAGTGGTAGCTACAGCAGATGAATCTGCCTCTAGTCCTACCCCTCCCTTTATGCACAGGTGCATTCTCTTCAGCCTTCAACACAGGTGCACATACATGCACACACACATACACCTGTGCACATGCATGCACACACATACACAGGTACACATACATGCATGCACACACATACACAGGTACGCATACATGCATGCACACACAGGTGCACATACATGCATGCACACACAGGTGCACATGCATGCACACACATACACAGGTACACATATGTGCATGCACACACACAGGTGCACATACATGCACACACACACACACACACAGGTGCATACTCACAATGATATCCTTGCCACTGTTTCCAGCTCTCCCAGGGCTTTACTAGAAAACCTACCTCTGGGCACCCACCCTCCTATTGTCTCAATCCCCTGTCAGCTCCTCCCAATTATCCCTATGTGGAATGGCTTAGAAGTTAGATAGTATATTTATGCATTTGCTCAGCATCCATTATGGAATGTAAATGTAATGAAACTTAAATTCACGGTTGTAGAAAATACACAGAGAAAGAAATCACATTGGTTGGAGTTTGTGCACAAGGCAATCAGTTAATGTACTGTTCTTATTTAGGGCATTCCTCTGTCCTTAAACTTTGGCTACAAATGATTAGCCTGTAATGTCTCTCGCCTTTGATGGGGTTCCTCGTTGGAACACAAGAACCATCTAAAAGCCAGAACTCCAAGATCTCCCACTGCCATGAGTGTGGTTTAGTCACTGAGCTAGAATGCACAGCAAGCTGTGTGGCTAGGTTACTTCCTTGGTTGTTCTATGGTCTTGGCTCTTAAACATCATAAAAATTTAGCCTATAAAAGATGAAGCTAAAAAATTCTTTGATATTCCTACTGGAAACTATTTTTCCTAGCATTTCAAGTGAGGTAAATTATATTTCCAAACCACAGCATACATAAGAAATTTCAGATGAATTCCAGGCAAATGTCATAGACACTATGTAAAGGAAGTTAAACCTAATAGCAGGCTAGGAAAGAATGTTTATGACCTATATAAATAGATAAAAGATTAATGTCTAAAATACATAGAATTCTTATAAATAGGTAAGAAAATAAGCTAACCATCCAGTAATTCGGTTCAAGGCCAGCCTGAACTACAGAGTGAGTTTCAGGACAGCCAGGGCTATACAGAGAAACCCTGTCTCAAAAAATCAAAAAAAAAAAAAAAAAAAAAATCAGCAATATTTATGGACTAAGACTTTAAAAGAGAAGTAAACCCCTGGAGATGTATCTTGCTGACAGAGGATTTACATGGGATGTGTGAAGACCTGGGTTCCACCGACAACATTAAAGTTTTTTAAAACTTTTTTTAAACTATGCTATGAATGTTTTACCTGCATGTACATTGTGCAGTGCCTGTGGAGGCCAGAAGAGGGCGTCAGATCCCGTGGATCTAGAGGTAGAGATGGTTGTAAGCAGCCATGTGGGTACTGGGAATAAAACTCTGGTCCTTTAAAAGAACAGCCAGCACTCTTATCGTCTCTCTAGCCTTGACAACAAAATTTTGAGAAGATAGTATAAATGGTAATCACAAGAATGAAAATTAAAACAAAGGTCATTTTTCACCCTTATACTGTACAAGTATGAATTGAAATCATTGCTCTGAGATGTTTTAGAGGGTTATTTGACAGAATATATAAAAGCTGAGTCAGCTCAAACATAGAAAACTGGGTAGCACAGAGACTATGGCCTTTCTCCCCAGAAGAGGTGCAGGGAAGGAGGGAGAGATGTTTCCTGGCCATCAGTATCCAGACTTGGGCTGTAAGCCTAAAGAAACTCTCTTTGTTCACGAGTCCAAAGAAGGTCACCTGGGTTTGTGTATTCAGTTATGTATTCAGCCATGACTTGCTAAAAGTGAATGGAACCCATGCTGTGTCCGCCTCCCTTCCTGCCTTCTGTGCCACTCAGGTTCTAACCTTGGCCCCTGGGAGCAGAGTTCCCTGCTGTGAGCCTGGCTGAGTTGCTAAGAAGGGCAGGATCTGAAGGGGTCACCCTCCTGGTCAATAATGGCACACAGAAGTCTGCCTATAACTACATTTTAATGATCTGTTTCTGAGGTTTAAGGTAAAAGGGCTGGTAGAGATGATCTACAGTGGTTCTATTGGGTATATAAGTGAGTTACACTAACCTAAGATCATGCCACAGTTGGCAAGAAGGCTAGCAACTACATCTGGGCTCTTGGTACCCAAGGCTCCTATGTCAGGGCTGTTATGTTATTCTTTCTGTTAGGGGGTTGGGAGCCTAGGCCCTGGCTACCATGTAAAGCCCAGGAAAGGTACCCTGTCAATGCTTGGACCACCCAGGGCCCTAGACTATGAGGGCCCATAGATGAAGAAGGTCATCTATATTTAGGCTTGAGATTTAGGTCATTGACTCCATAATTACACCGTTCTACATACACATATATATACACACACAGTACAGAATGACGGTGAAATGGATGTTGTGAAGCGGTAAAAGTTGGGTTACAGAAACTGAATCTTCTGGGTTTTTTTTTCCTGTAATGACTATATGTAACTTCTACAGTGCCCCCAATCCACCCTTTGCACTCTCCTGTTTCATTTAAGGGTTTTTATTTGTTGTGCTCATGAAGTATTTTCTAACCTGAAGTCAGAAATGGGTGGGAAATGTTAGGAAACAGAAAAATCCCTTCCTGAGTCTCCAAGTTTGGCCATCCAGGGCCTGAGAGTCACCTCATCACACCTAGGAGTCTATTTGTGTGTTTGCAGTAGCCCAGGGTTGGTCACCTTCTGCATCTGTGACCAATTGGGACCAGGGGATTCTGAAAGGAATAAGGAACAGCTAACAGTGAGGAAGAGTCCCTCCTCATGTAACTTCTGTCCTGAGGAGGAGAAGCAAGGGGAACCCATCCAGGCAGGCAGCAGAGAGCACAGCATGCTTGTGGTGTGGACAAAAAGCACACTGTCTTGTGAGCCCAAGGCCTGTGGGCATTTCTACATTGCAACACAGTAGTAGTCATTATTGTTCCCTGTTTACTGTTATACAACAACCTTTCCCTGTTGCTTTAAATATTGTCATCTCAGAGGTAGATAACAAGTCTCATTTTACAGATGAGGGAAGCAGGGTTCATAAAGAGGAGGAGGAAAAGCCAGATCTCAAGTCACAGAATCATCTCACCTCCCAACTGGCTTCAGGTTTCATTCAAGCACACCAGCAGGCACACAGCCCCACCCCTGCTTCCCTGACTTCATTGAGTATTGAGACATATTTACTATGAGCTTGCTATGAAGCCGTCTCTTCCCCAGTGTATGGCAGAGTGTTCCATTTCATGCCAGGGTCCCTTCTGGTTGCTGGAAGCATGACCATGAAGCAGACAAAGCCACTGACCTCCTAGAGCTTGCACTCTGGTGAGGACATAAGGAAGAACAAGTAGTGAATAATGAATTTTACAGTAGGTGTCTGAATACATATCATATTTATTAATAAGGAAATTTGAGGATCAGCAGAATCAGGGGATCAATATCAAAAAATAGTTTGCTCACAGTTCCAAAGAAGAGCATCAGGTGGCCATGAGAAGAAAGTTGTACAGGTGGAGAAGGAAGGAGAGAGCTGAAGTCCACTGAGGACAAGGCAGGAAAAGCAGGTTTCGAATTGACTAGTTTGAATCTGAAATGATTCAGCGGGCATTTGAGTGTAAGAAGCTGTTCCTATCTATCTGGTACCTGGCCCTGGGGTGACTCAGGGAGGTGGAGGGTAGTAGTCTAGGGAAGCAAGGCTGATAAAGGAGATCTGGATCTGGACCTGGACCTAGATAGGTGACTTTGCTGATAAGAGTCACTGACCGTCTTGAGGAATTAGCTAGCTCTGAGAGCAGCCCTCTGCTGGATCAACAAGGCACTCGCTATCAAAAAGGAAGAACAAATATTTGAGAAATAATGAGATACAGTTAATACGGCTGGCTAGACAGCACTCAGTAGTGTAGGGTGAGTGACAGGGAACTGTGGCCTAGAGGGTGGAGTGGCAAAGGAGGTGTCCTAAGAAGAATGTGTTTTAGTAACTACCCAAAGGATGGTGGACTGAGCTGTGTAGGTCTGGCAGAGAGCTCTCTAAACAGGGGAATAAGCAAGATCAGAGATGGAAGCATAGCTCATTGGTAATACTACCCAATGCTACCAATCATGGCAGGAAGAAAGAGACCAGGTGGCAGGCACACAGGTGGCAGGCACACAAGCTGCCTAAGAGGGATGAGAAGGCCGTATATGTATGAGTTCAATATGGAGTGTTTTGTCCAGATACCTGATTTGCATATGTCTTAATCATTCTTAATTATCCATATTTAGTAAGATATTACTTCCCTAGACTACTGTCTACCTCCCTGAGTCACCCCAGTGCCAGGTACCAGATACATTAGGACAGCCTCTTACACCCTAGTGCCCAATGAAGCTATTCAAACGAGTCAATTCAAAACCTGCTTTTCTGGCCTTGTCCCTAATAGACTTAGCCCTCTGCTTCCTTCTCTGCCTGTACAACCTTTTCCCCATGGCCACATACAACCTGCTCCTCCTCTTGGGAACTGTGAGCAAGATCTTTTTTAGCCTTTGCCAGAAGAAAAGGTGATTCTTAGTGGAAAAGTGATTCCAGTTCAAGAGAAATTTAACTGACCATAAAAGAATACAAGATCATCAATTAAAATAAATCATCTTAGCCTGGTCTACAGAGTGAGTTCCAGGACAGCCAGGGCTACACAGAGAAACCCTGTCTCGAAAAAAACAAAAATAAATAAATTAATTAATTAGTTAAATTAAATTATCTCTTATTGCCTGTGCCAATACTGACCCTTCCAAACCCTCCTGTTGGCGTCTTGGTGCACTTAAGATGAATTTCTAGCACCCCAGTGTGGCTCACAAAGGTCTAGGTCCAGTCTCTGCCTCTCTGTCCAGCTTCATTTCATGTCCCTTCATGAGTAACTATGTGCCAGTCGCAAGGACTTCCTTCAAGGGACTTAAACTTCCCCCTTAGCAGGAAACATCACCCTCTCTTGGCTCTTTCCTGTCTTTTGGCTAAAGATCACTTCTCAGAGAGACCATCACCAGCTTCTCATTCTGAAAGAACCATCCAGGCCTTCTCCTACCCATTTAAATTCCCTGGATACCATCCCAGATTGGAAGGTTTTCTGAGCCACTTACTTTATTATCTAACTCCATCTGGACCCCTGAATGTCACCAGGGGTTTTGTCTACTGCACCACTAGCGCTCACATCAGGATAGCATGCAGAAAACACTCAGTTGTTAAATGAGCTGATAACAACGCAACAGCTTCACACACATAAAGGGAACTTATTATGAGAGCCAGCGTCCATTTAATAGAAGAGCCATCACAGTGGGCAGAGTCTAGGCAGTGTGGACCCTTAGCTTCTGGGAAATGGATGCTCTTATGGCAGTGGTCTAGCTGTGTATGGCTTCTGCAGGGTCACTGGTAAGGCCATACTCCCCAGGTCACTGCTGGGCAGAATCAACACAGCTGCACACTGTGGCTCAAGACACTCTAGCTTAGGGATTTTTTTTTTTTTTTTTGAAAATACGCGTGAATAAGAGTGTCCTCCACCCTCCATTATACCTCAGCCCTTACTGCCCAGCGTCCAGTTTCTCCTTCGTGCCTCTCCTATTGATCTGTAAAGATGCCTGAGTTCTGACCTTTGCCCTAAGTAAATAAGTACCCTAATTCTTTGCAGCTCATTGGGTACCTTGGATGTTTTTCCTGATTAGGAAATGCTCACAAATCTTGGGAACTGGCTCTTGGCTACAGAACAAGGTGTCACCTTGTCTCACCTGCCCTAAGGACAGTAGATGCCTCATAGGGCACCGTCTAGTCCTAAGTATAACTGGCAAGTGGCCTTCCCAGGGGCTGCCTGTGTCTTCCCCATCTAAGCTCCGCTTTCCTTCCACCAAGGCTGACTGTTTGCTAGGACGGTTAGCTAACGGTTCCCTCTTGTCTGCACTCAAGCCTGGAGCCTCTGAGGCCTTTGCCGGTTTGTTCTCTCATGTGTCCTTGCCATTCTTCCTGCCTTTAACATTTAAATTCAACCTGGAGGAATGGAATGAGCCACTGCCTGCTGGTATCTTTGAATGCTCCTTCCATTGCTCAGCCTGTGGCCTTTTCAGTGAGTCTGTTCTACCCTAGACTCAAGAAAGAGTAACCACTGTTCCTTATCATGAGGATCTTCCCATGTCTATTAGTAACAGGAGTAGCTAACTGATCTAGCCAGAACTCCATGTCTCTCCACCAAAATTCCAACATTAGAACTCTCTCTATAGACCAGGCTGGCCTCAGACACAGAGAGATCTGCTTGCTGCCTCCCAGCACCAGGACTGAAGGTGCACCACCACAACCCAGCTAACCCAGTTTTCAATGACAGTCTAAAGATCTGCAGAAGAGGATTGTGGTTTGGTTGTAAACTTATAGACTAGCTTTCAGAAACTTCCCCAGAGGGCGAAGACTTGAATATGAGTAGCATCTTACAGCAAAACTTGCAAAATTTTAGCAAAATATGGGTGTAGAGTTGGAAGGGAGAGCAAGGGCAGGTGTGAGCAACACATGATACACGTGTATAAAAATATCATTATGTAAGCTCATTAAAAGGTATTTTTAAAAATCTAGTTCTAGCTTTTACTGTAATTACAGCTTTCATTATATATTTCCACTCTTGTCTTCAGTGAAGGAATAAATTCTTCTCCTACTTGTGACCAGGGAACTGTCTTATGAATGGAGTTGAGTATGTTACATAGTAATTTTGCTCAAACATTACCTAGAGCTAATTTGTCATGTAGATGCCCTAGGTTAGGCAAGGCAGGCTTCAGGAGTATACCACTTAAGAACAGCGTCGGTGACAGAAACCCCTTGAGCCAGAGGATCCAGGCTCACATCTCTAGAAGAGTCAAATCCATACTGCGTGCCTCTGATGCAGTGTATGAGTGAGGCTGCCTCTACACAGCGTGCACCCTAAATCCAAGCCTGAGGAAACATCTACCAAACCCAGAGTAAGAGGCGTTCAGTAGTTTAGTTATCTTATCCTCATAAGAGTTACACAGATCACGATAAGCCTCGTCTGTCTGAAAAGGACATTAGAACAGTTGGTGACATCTGAACAGAGAACACTCTAGAGTCTGTTCACTGTACTTTAACTGTGTAAGACAACAGCTTTGCATTCAGGAAAAAAAGTCAAAATATTTGGAAATAAAAGGAAACAAATCTGTGAGTCGGGGACGGGTATATATAGATTCTTTGTATTGGCCTTGCAACTATTCTCCAAGTCTGAAATTCTGTCAAAGTAAAAGACTCTGAAGAACCACTGTTAGTGAGATCACACGTGTGAATCCTGCTCTGCTGGCAGCCAGTGGACTTCCATAGCCACGTGTGCTTTACTCCTAGGTGTAAAGAGGCAGGGGCAGGCACGGGGGAGGGGGATGGGGGGGCTGTGTACTTGTGCATAAGGAACCCTGTGCTGAGAAATGCAGGAGAAAGGAGCTTTTCTCCAAGGCCAGGGAGGGAAGGAGTCCTAGAGGATGCCTACCTGGCAAAAAGGATGCAGAATCTCTTATTAGGTGAAACCAGGAGAGTCTGAACCTTTACATTTCCTTTCTCTACTTGGACACACCGACACACCCACACACACACCCACACACACACACACACCACTAAAAACAGGCAGTTGTTAACCTTCAACAGCTACATTCTCCTCCAAGTGGGCACTTTCCTCTTTCTTGTCCCTCCGTTTCCAAGGAGAGTTTCCACTTTGACATTTCAGCTAAGCAGCACTTAATGACAGTCTTAAGCTTTCCAGCCACCCTTCATAGCTCCCCCCCCCCATCCCGTCCCTGCAGAGAGAAGCCTTTGGAAGTTACTTTGAGCAAGGTTACTACAAAGGTTACATTATCACCTGAACCCAGGCCAGCTTCCCACTGGCTTCTGGGTAGACTCTCGTGTGGTAGCACATCAGCTTAAAATAACTGGACTGTAACTTAGCTCCTACTTGGGTGTTTGCACCTACAGGTTCTGAGTTTGACCAGCAACTCTGATGTCAGGACACTATCTTCAGGAGTCTGAGTCACATCTGTATCCTAAACTTGAATGGCATCATAGCCAAGATCCCATGCCCGTCACACTGAAAATCCAAGGGCATATTAATAGTAATATGGCCAGGCAGTGGTGGTGCACACCTATAATCCCAGCACTTGGGAGGTAGAGGCAGGCGGATTTCTGAGTTCGAGGCCAGCCTGGTCTACAGAGTGAGTTCCAGAACAGCCAGAACTACACAGAGAAACCCTGTCTCGGAAAAGCCAAAAAAAAAAAAAAAAAAAAAAAAAAAAAAGTAACATGCTAAATACTACATTCCCTCTGCAGTCAGCACTTACACCAGGGTATTCAAGGTTTTGAGAAGCCCCACGGTAAAGAAGTGACTTAGGTTGTCTTTAAAAGGATAATACCTTGGACATCTTAAGGAACACAGGAAACAGAAGTCTATGTTGATAGCTACACTGCTAAGTCCAAGAATCGGGAGCCTCACTGACAATGCCTTTTTCTTAAAGCTCTTTGGGCCCAAAAATACCCACACTCCAATGATTTATCTGCTTTTGCCATTCACTATTCATCACTGGCCATGTAATGACTAAAGAATTTGTGCCCGGGGTACAAAGATGGGCTATCCCTCTGTCCTGAAGGGCTTTCCTCAGCAAGGTGAAATGTGTAAACTAGCATTTATCAGTGCCCAAGGAATGACATGGACATGCTATCAGAGGAAAAGGACAACGGCTGGGTTTAATTGTTCAAGAATCCTGGCTCAGCTTCAGAAGACAGCTAAAGGGTAAGGTGAGCCAGGAGAAATGTGACATAGCTGGTACATCGGCCTGAGCAATTAGACCGGAGTGGAAGCTTCATGTGGAATGGTGATTTTCAAATTTGAGACATCTCAAATCCCACGGCAAGCATCCCCCATAGATTCTGACCGACCAGCTCTGGAGCAGGACCTGAGACCTGAGCAAGATCTCGGCTCTGTCCCTAGGTGGTATGGATACAACTTGCCTAAAGACCATAGTTTGAGAATCTTGCTATTCTCACCCAGTGGTGCTCAAGGGGCCGAAAATGCCCTCTAGCTGGACCAAGTGAGTCTCAGTGACCAGGTTTGGAAGAGTGGCTGAACAAGGTGGTATGGTTGCCATGGTGGCAGATTTAGCAGTGAACGCAGAGAAATGGCTGTCGTGGAGTTGACCCAAGTAGACTGAATGATCTGAAGGAAGGCAGTGACAGAGAGAGTAGAAGGAAGATGCTAGTGCAAAAGTCTTTGTGAAGAGCCCGAGATAGGAGAAGACTGAGTTAGCCGTGACAAGCTGTGGAATGCAGTCATTTGTAGCATGTGATGTAACAGTATTAAACTTGACTGCGTGCACATAAAGAAGGGATGGCGTTGCTATGTGAGTCAGTAGGACAAACAATGCTTTGGAGAGCTTGTTGAGCTGATTTTCTGGTTTGTGTGAAGGCTTTGGATGCACCCTGGGCTCAGGGGCAACTCTATTTTGCCAGGGAGATAAGCTCACCTGTCAGATGTGTAGCTTGGAAAGGCAGTACACAGAGAGAGGAACCCTGAGAGGGCCCACCCCGCCTTGGAGTGCGGCTGGTACCCTGTGTCATAATGGAATGGCCCTCCTTATGCTCTTTAGAGGTGACTACAGGTTTCAGGCCATCTTATCTCCTGTTTATCTACTAATTCTTATTGTCCTATCAATAACCGGAAAATACAAGCCATTATTTTGTTTCAAAATAGTTTTTGTATATTTTCAAGATGTAGGACATGATTTGTGAAACACGTAAATTGTTACTATGTAAATGGTTACTATGGTAAAGCATTATCTCAGAGTTACCCCTTCTTTTATGGCAAGGACAACCTCAATTCAGCAGCAATTTTATTAATGCTAATCCTCACGTAGCCCATTAGACCTCTATACTTGTTCGACCATTTATCTGTTCATATCCCCTGACCTACATCTCTTTCCTTACCTCAGTCTCACTTCTTGCATCAGGCAGCCACTGTTTTATTCTCTTTCTCTAATATATTTGAGTCCCCCCCCAACACACACCTTTTTAAAGATTTAACATTTAAGTAATATCATATAATCGTTTTCTGTATCTGGCTTGTTTCATTTAATATAATGTCCTTCACATTCATCCGTGTTGTGACAAATAAGAAAAATCTCCTTTTTAAAAACTGAATAATGGCAGCTGGAAAGATGGCTCAGCAGTTAAGAGCACTGACTGCTCTTCCAGAGGTCCTGAGTTCAATTCCCAGCAACCACATGGTGGCTCACAACCATCTGTAAAGGAATCTGATGCCACCTTCTGGTGTGTCTGAAGACAGCTACAGTATATTCGCTATGTAAAATAAATAAATATTTTAAAGAAGAGGAGGAGGAGGAGGAAGAAGAAGAACCTTCACCAATCAAGAGAGACATTCAGTTATTTATAATAATAAATAAATCTTTGGGCCATAGTGAGCAGGGACTGAACAAGTGGGCTCTACCAGAGCAAGCAGAAGTCCTAAAGTCAGTTCCCAACAACCAGATGAAGGGACTCACAACTATCTGTTCAGCTACAATGTATACTCACATACATAAAATAAATAAATCAATTAATTAAAAAGAGAGAGACTTTCAGTGCTTACAAGTGCAAAGGCAGTCATGAGTTAGTGTTAGGACTCTGCCTAAAGACTGAATAATGTTATATTATGTAAATATATACGTAATGTATGTGTGCTTTATGTATTTGTCAGAAAACATAGTTTTCCTGTCTTGATTACGATGAGCAATATTAACAGGAACTTTGGGATACAGATGTGTTTATAAGATTATGATCTCATTCCCTTTGGTATTAGCCCCAGAAAAGAGATCATTGAGTCCTAGGTGACTGCCCCACCACAGCTTGCTGGGCTGCATCATATTTATTTATTTATTTAGTTTGTCGTTGTTGTTCAGTTTTTTTTTTGTTTTGTTTGTTTGTTTGTTTGTTTTGTTTTTTTGGTTTTTTGAGACAGGGTTTCTCTGTATAGCTCTGGCTGTCCTGGAACTTACTCTGTAGACCAGGCTGGCCTGGAACTCAGAAATCTGCCTGTCTCTGCCTCCCAAGTGCTGGGATTAAAGGCGTGTGCCACCACTGCCCAGCCAGTTTTTTGTTTGTTTGTTTGTTTGTTTGTTTGTTTTAAGTAAAATTCTTTCTGTTTACCCCAGGCTAGCCTGGGATTGATAACCCTGCCACAGCCTCCCGAGAGCTGGGATTATAGGTGCGACATGGACACCTCCAGCCCTTCTTCCTAAGATTGTCTTCCGTATCCCCCAGCCATCTTTGCTATCAAAGACGTCCATAGCACTCATTCTAGAGAATGCCAGACGATCTCACACAGAGCCTCAGTTCTCACCCTTCCTGATGCTGTGACCCTTTGATACAGTTCCACACGCTGTAGTGATCCCCAACCATAAAGTTGTTTCATTCCTACTTCATAACTATATTTTTTCTACTGTTATGAACCATAATGTGAATGTCTGATATGCAGGATATATGATATGTGACCTAAAAAGGCTTGCCACACCCAGGTTGAGAATCACTAACATAGAGAAACTTTTTTTTTTTAAACAAGAAAAGCTCTGTATTTTTACTTTATGCTCATCCGATACATCTTCTCTTAGGTTAGAATTGGTGAAGCCATACCGAGTTCATGTATTGGCTCCCTTGAACAGTTCGTAAGACTTTGAGGTAGTCTGCAAAGAGTGTGTGTTCCCTCTCCAGAGTGTGTGGCCAGATCCAGGAGTCAAGCACACTGGTTGAAGTGATGTCTAGAATAGTTTCCTTTGGAGAGCTGCAGGCCTGATTTCACCAGCTTCTAGCCTGATAAGATGGGCCAGAGGTTCTAAATTGGCCGCTGATCAGGAGAGGCAGAGGGCGTTCCAGGCATTAATTTACAAAGGCAACTAGCTGCTGTTGCAGTGAAAAGGTGTTGATATTGTGAAATGAATATAGCATGGAGCCTAAAGTTTGGGGACATACTTCTCTGGAGAAGGATGGGATTCAGTACCCTTTGCGGACTTTCCATTTCTGACTCAGAAATGGTACAAGGAACTGAGGCCAAGGAGACCCTGAAGACAAGCAATTAGGAACCTTCTCTTCTGTTTCTGGTGGCATCTTGGAAGGAGCTGAAGCCCGGGGTGAAGGTTAAAGTGGTGGACAGACACGGCAACAGCTGAGGGGAATCTGGACTGAGTTAGGACTGGATTCAGGAGACTCCCTTGAAGGTAGAGCCAGAGGTATTGACTCTTCCATTCAGTGAAGACTGTTGGCAAGGACTGTCCTGTGAAGAGCTGGCATTACCAAGGGCCGGGAGGTAGAAGGATTCTTGTCCTGTGTGGGTGCCACTGCATATGAATCAGTCCTGTGGCTCGCATCTGCGTTCTACAGGCCAGAGCAAAAGAAGGGAGCAAAGGAAGGGATCACTAAGTGGAGTGAACTAAGACAGAGCCCAGGGCCAAAGGTTCAAGGTTCACAGTGACCCAGGAATTTATACTTCACTGAGAAAACTCAGACACCAGTGTTGTTAACTGTAGAGAAATTCAGATATACAGCATTTATAAAGATGCTGCATCTGTAAAGAGCCGCTGGCTGGTAGACGACTCACTCACTGGAGAAGGGTTTTTTGCTTGCTTGCTTGTTTTGTGTGTGTGTGTGTGTGTGTGTGTGTGTGTGTGTGTGTGTGTCTTGGTTTTTTGAGGTTTTTTTCTGTGTAGCCCTGCCTGTCCTGGAACCCACTCTGTAGACCAGGCTGGCCTCAAATTCAGAGATCTACCTGCCTCTGCCTCCAGAGTGCTGGGATTAAAAGTATGCACCATCACCACCCAGCAAGAAGAGAGTCTTGAAGCTAGCACAAGAACTTTGGTGCAACCAGCAGGAGCAGGGCCTTCCATTGTGTGTTTGAGACTTGAGAATGACTACAAAGAGGGAGAAAGACTATCCTGTACCACACTGAGCTTGCCAAGGTCAGGCTAAAATGCAGCGGGAGTAACTGAGATGGCAGCCCCATCATTGCAAAGCCAGGGTTTGCCTCTTTCTCCCTCAGCTTCAGTTCCAACTGCTGGCTCTATAGGAGTTTCCTTCATTCTCCAGCACGGAGCAGCCTAGGCACCATGATGCCAACCAGATGGTTTGCTGGGAAGCCAGCCACCCTGGACACCGGTGGTACACAGTCTCAGCACCTCACTTGAATATGCAACTAACGTTCCCCCTGAAAGACCCGACAGGCTCATTATCCTAGGCCTCATGGGACACACTCATACTGTGCTACACATGCATGTTAACCTACATATGAATGTATCATCCAGAGAATCCTCATTATTCTGTCCATCATACAGCCTTCTCCAGATGTACATTCCAGTATGAGAAATACTAAGGAAAGAAAAATGTAAATAAGTTCCTTCTAGAAAGGCAGAGAAAGCGGGGATACCTGTGTACATAGTTTTTGCGGCCAAATGTATTGATGTACTGGCCTTACACCTCAGGGCGTAGAAAGCAATAGGATAGATTTACAACTATTTCTCTATTACTGGAGCCAAATTTAGGCAAAAGCATCGGAGGTGAAAGGACCTTTCTGTGAATATGTCGCCATGTTAGGAATCTTTGGGATTTTCATTTTAGTGATTGGAGTCAAATGTTTCCCATACAATGTTATTATGATAAATACCAGAGAAACGCTTACAGACCTAATGACCATGTAAACCAGTAGTTCCCAACCTTCCTAATGCTGCAACCATTTAATATAGTTCCTCATGTTGTGGTGACCCCCCCACCATAAAATTATTTTCGTTGCTACTTTATAACTAATTTTGCTACTGTTGTGAATCATAAAGTTAATATCTGTGTTTTTGTTATGGTGTTAGGTGATCCTGTGAAAGGGTTATTCACCCCCCACAGGGGTCATGACCTCCAGGTTGAGAACCTCTGATCTAGATCAGCTATATACAGATTAAGATCAAGCAGCCAGCCATGTGTGGTGGTGCACACCTTTCACTCCAAGCACTTGTGAGGCAGAAGCCAGCTTTATTCTACATAGTGAATTCCAGGCCAGCCAAAACTGCCCATTAAGACCCTATCTAAAAAACACCAACAACTAGATCTCATGTGTTTTAACAGTGACCTGATACTTTATCTGGAAACATTTAGTTTGAAAGAATACAATTGCTGGACTGTGGAAGAATGGATTGAGAATGAGTTTTCCATCTTGACACAAGGCAACATAGAAAAATCCTTTGGGAGTCACTTTACACATACACAGACTCTTATACATATTTGACATTATTCTGTTTCTCAGTATACAACTCCTAAAATCATTGGAATCTCCCAAATAGTGATTCTTAGCATGCTAATGATAGGCTGAGGGCTGGCAGCCCCTCCCTCCTTCCCGGTGGGTAGAGTTCACCCACCAGGATTACAGATTTTCAGCTTTACCCTACAACTTTTAGGGAGAGTAGAGGGGGTGAAAGTTAGATTGGCCAGCAATTTAGTTGACTATGTCTATGTAATAAAGCTCCCCTAAAATCTCCAAAAGAGATCAGAGTTGAGAACCTTTGAGAACCCCAATTCAAGCAGGTGCCTGAGAGATAGTAGTACATCTAAAGAGGGCATAGAGGTGCCATCGTTAGTGCCCTAGAATCTCGTCATCTGTGCTGTTTGATAGATCTTTTATAATAAACCAGTAAGCATTGTTCCCCTGAGTTTTGAGAGACACCAAAGTACATTAGTCAAGCTGGAAAAGGAGACTGTAGGCCCTAAAAGGGAGGCTGTGGGCCAGGAAGTGCATGCCATTAATCTCAGCATTGGACAGGCAGAGGCACTGGGTCTCTGAGTTCTGAGTTTGAGGCCAGCCTGGTCTTCAGAGTGAGTTCCAGGACAGCCAGGGCTACACAGAGAAATCCTGTCTCAAAAAAACAATTAAAAGGGGGGGGGCGTGGGGAGAGCACCTTTGGGAACCTAAGTTTGTGTGCAGTTAGTAAAGCTTAGGAATAACAACTGGGGGCTTGTGACTGGCATCTGAGGTGACAGAACTGGAGACTGAGCCATCAACCTGTGGAATCTAATGCTCTCCAGGCTGACCGTGCCAGAGCTGGCACCTAACTGATTGCTGGCTTGGTGTGTAAGAAACAACTATATATGCGTCTGGTGTGAGAAGCGTCTTGGGAATAGAGAGAAGCAGACTTTGTTCTCTCTGCTCCCCTGTCCCCTGGGTTGCAGGCTAGCTCTTCCAATCCTCTGTTTGGGTCCTCGGGGACAGTAAACCCACAGCTAGTAGGACTTTCTTCTCTTTCTGTCGAAGAGGTGTAGTCCTTTACCTGCCATTGAAGGGAACTGAAACGAGGCTACATCAGTGTTTTGTGCTTGGAAAATCAGAGATGACAGTGCTATGAATCCAGCCCTGAGACACTTGAGCATGCTTAGCACAGGATAGCCCCTTCAGAAGCCTGGAGCCTTCACAGCAGGCCAATGAAGGCAGAACTTTTCTTCAGATACAACATAAAAGTTAAAAGTGTTAAGTAGAAACATCATCAACGGGAGGCTGAGTTTCAAAATGAGCTATATTAGATGTAACACACCCCTCCCATATTCTGCCCATGTTCTTCTCAGTATCTTCTGTGTTGCTTGCTAATGAAGGAAAAGATGGCGTTTGTGTAGACAGGGAGTTGTTAGGATGCCTGCAGTGAGCAAGCTGTCCTGGCTTTTCCCAGATTTTATCTTCAGGACAGCAGACAGCACTCACTCCTGAGCTGCTGGACCCAGGCTGCACAGTGACTAGAACACCTGGAGTGACAGAGCCCTGGCCCCAGGGGGACGCTGGGTCCGTCAGAAACTCCCATTTGGAGGGAGACCCAGAGGAGGTACTTGTCATTGCTAGGGAATGGCCCATGTGTTAAAACTTCCATGGACTGAGCCATGCAGAATTTGCAAGTTGCAAAATGATACCTATAATATGATTATATAAAAAACAAATAGGACCATATTTGCATGTAAAGTAAATGGCATGGATGTGAACAGGGCATACCAACATCAGGCTGCCTTTTACTCTAGGATGGGAGGAAGGTGTGAGATTGTAAAAATAAGTAGCCACTTTCAGCTATATCTGAAACCTTTCATTTTAAAAAAAAAAAACAGATGAAGCAAATATGACAAAATTTGTATATTTTGATAAGTAATTAGCTGTCATTTTTCCCCTGTATTTTTCTTTATTTAAAAATATTTTTCCTGGGTAGTGGCGGCACACACCTTTAATCCCAGTACTAGAGAGGCAGAGGCAGGTGGATCTCACTGAGTTTAAGGTCAGCCTGATCTATACAGTGAATTCTAGGACAGCCAGGGCTACACAGAGAAACCCTGTCTTGGGAAATACAAAGATATAAAACAATTTCATAGTAAAAATTTGCCTCAGGAAATTCACTGTTATTTTTAATCTTGTAAACAAGTTGCAGATAAGGGAGTCTCATCCACTTGAGGTGTCCACAGCTCCCACACACTTAAAACCAGTCCTCAGGGCAGTTCCTAACGTCAGAGGAAAGAGCATGCGTTGACCCAACGGCATGAGTGGCCCTGAGTGGTCGAGGGGATGCCAGGTTCCAGTCCTAGGTTTGTTGCTAGTTTATGACTGTGGCTCTGTTGCTTGACCCGCATATTTATTGAGTAAATTTGAAGATGGTTTTCAACCTGGAAACTTTGTCAATTATATAATGGCTGGGTACGATTATATTAAAATGTTGAATAGACAAGCAGCTGCATAGTCCCCTCATCACAGAGGCTAAGGAATCCGTGAGCTGAACATGTATAGAGAGATAAGGCTAAAGGTGTGTGCTGCAAAGCCTGGCCTGGATTTGGGTTTTTGATTCTGCCACTGACCTTGGTTCACTGCAACCCTCTCATTTTTCTATTTCCCAACACGGGAACCATAATTCGTGTAACCTACCTCAATTACGACGACTGGGAGAGAGACAGGGTTATTGTTGTAATTGGTGTGAATTAGCCACGGAACTGTCCCTCTTACTGGGAACACATTTCACTAATGTGGCCATTTTACAGACATGGTGTGGGCATAATAACCCCGAAGACACAGCTAACTAGGCAGCTGTTTCTTGTCCAAGTAATTCCACTTTCTTTTACAACTAGGCATTTTAAGTGATTTAGGCCAGGCTGGCGCATGCCTTTAATGCCAGTGCTCAGAAAGCAGAGGCTGGTAGATATCTATGAGTTTGAGGCCAGCCTGGTCTACAAAACAAGTTCTGAGCCAGACAAGGCTACATGACAAGACCCTTTGTCCCCCATCCCACTTCTCCCCTCCCCGCAAAAGTGAAAATGGCTGTCTTGTGATAGGGCACCGGCTAGATGATGAGTCACATATCGCTTCTGACTTGGTGGTGCTTAGCTCTCTGTTAAATGATTCCACTTGTTTGCCTAAAACAAACTCGAAACAACATTGAGAATATTTTAGAGATTTCACTCTCTACTCTTGTATATTTGCCATCACTTTATACAGAAAGCATAAAAAGCAGATGTAAATAACAGCCAGGGAAGAGGAACGGCCATTCCTAACGTGCATCTGGAAATGAAAGCCAGGCTGTGGGTTTACCCTGGAACATCATCTGCTTTGCTTGGTCACTGAGGCACAGTTAATGCAGTTGAGACTGTTGCTTTGCTGACACAGCATATGCTATAAATCTAGGTTTTGAAAACTTGGAGTCAATTGCATCCCTAGGGCCTCGTGAAGGAGGAGAGCCTGCTGCGTATCTGCAGGGAGGCCCTGTTCCTGGGGCTACTGCAGATGCTTATCACCCATACCAAATGCTTGAGAAATAATGTCAACACAGCAGACCACAGCCAGAGAGGAATTTTCTGAGATAAGATTACACCTTTGTCCTTAAAGAGATGCCAATGAATCCCCAGATGTTCCCTGAGCAGAGCAGCCCTGTAGGTTCTCCTTCATACCGGGGGAATTTTAGGAGCTCTGTGTTTGAGAGTTCTAAACACAGATATTCTGTCGTTGCCCACAAGGCCCTAACAGCCCCTTGAGAAGTGCCCCGGCAGGGTCAAGGCCCAGCAAGCCCCAGCATGGAGCTCAGGGTTATCAGCCCCTGTGAGATTCCGGAGCCAGTTCTCCCTTGGCAACTCCATTTGTTAATTTCATTTCAGGGTTATCTCTTCTGCTCTGAGGGTTTCCTAGGCTAGGTGAGATCTGTTGTCCAAGCCTAAGGCAGAATCACACAGAACCATGTGACTCAGTCTCCGAGTAGGTATGAAAAGCCACTAGAATACCATTTACATACCCAGCCATTTATTCAGTTTAAATACCAGTTTGCAAACTGCAGAAGGGGTGGAGGTCAGCTATCTCAGGACCGTGGTAAAGATCATTCGTGACACCGTCACCTTTAATTTGTCTTCCAAGCGCTAACAGTATCATAGTCTCTAGCCTGGACACAGCCCTCACCGGACTCTCTGGATCTGGATTCCAATCCCTTCTTCCCAAGATAGTTAGTTAGTTGTATATAGTTGTATAGAGCTGCCAGATTAATTTGAAAAACAACAAAAAAGACAAAACAAAAAACAAGCAAACAAAAAAAAAACCTACCCTTTTTCTGTCATGTCATTTCCCACCAGAATCTCAAAGTTCACAGTCCAGTCTACTATCTACTATCTTCCCAAATGTTCCCTTCCGCCTAGTTCAATCCCCACGGACCTTACTCCCTGGAAAGGACCTGCCTTGAACAGGATAACTTACCTTCCATTGCCCTGACTCTGCTTTTGGTTTTGTCATCCTACTCTTTGGGAGCAGCCCTTCCCCCCAACATCTCTTCTCTTAAAACTTTTCCAAGCCAGTCTCTCCTACCCAGTTATGACCCTCCTCTGAACTCAGCTCACTTATCAGGAGAGTCAGTCCATACCAGCCTGCTGGCAATTAATCACACACGGCTTCGTGAGAAAATCTTTATCTCCTATGCTCTGTCTTGATGTTCCATTCTTTTCTCTCCCTCCCGACTTCTCTCTGCTGGTGTGCATGTGGGGGTGTGTGTGTAGCTAGACAAGAGGTCAGCGAAACTGGAGCCTGGATCTTATATTTTTAGAACTTACTCTCTACTACACTCTCTGTGACGTTGTTACTGGTTAGTGAGTCTTGCTGGGCATTTGACTTGGGTGCCGATATGCTTCTGTTGCTGTGCAACTTCTAGAAGTCTGGGGACCCTAATTTTCTCAGCATGAGTAGAACCAGAAAAGCCATCACTGAGCAGCTGGAGCTAGAAGAACAGCTGAAGTGGGCTTTAAAATCTCGTCTTTGGATTAGTCAGGTATTCTTGAGGCTAAACTCTGGGCATGTAGTGCTGGTCTCCTCAAAGATTAGCAAGTATTCAGATGTCAGGAACTGAAGGAGTTCAGTAAGGATTGTCTTCCACACTCTCCTGTGCTGTGCTCTCTCTAGCTGCCCCACTCCAACAGTGTGGCTTCCTCAGGTTTGCTTTGCCTGTAGTCAGTGGGAACTCAAGTACTGGGCATGGACAGGTGTGAAGGGCCAGTAGATGGTTTATTGCTCAGGTCTGGCTGAATGGCCAACAGATCTCACCCTGTCCCTAGGAGCTGTATGTCCTTGGGCAAACTGATTGATGTTTCTAAATGGGCAGTTTCCTCTTCTGTAAAATGAAGATAATAAGACAACCCCTCCACCTCATTGTCAGAGAATGAAACAAGATGGTCCAAGGGAAATGCTTAGACTGTTGCAAGCTCATTAAAGCATTGAGATAGTCAACAAATGCCATAGCAACTTACAGACAATATCCTGATTTCTCCTATTTGAAAGAACAAAGCAAGCTCTCTTGATCTCCAATCATCGGCCCTTTAAAACAAAACAGAATTCCTCTGCGCCCTGTCTCTTCCTCTCTCAGTCCTGTGTAATGATCGTGCCCCCTCCATCACACCACAGCTGCTTTTTTGCGAAGTCACTGGTGACGTCTGTGTAACTAAGTTTAAGGTTTCTTTGGTCTGACCTCTTGGCCTATCAAGGAGCATCTGACACAGCTGACATCTCCTTCCTCCATGCAGCCTCCTGGGCAGCTCCCGCTCTCATCTCCCCCTGCCTCTCTGACATTTTCTTCGCTTTCTCTTCCTCCTGCCTCTTGCTGAGTCTCCAGACTTCTCTGTCCCCCACATCCATGCCCCTTGGTGTTTTCATCCATGGCTTCCAGCAACATCTCTTCACTGTAACCCTGAGTCACCACCAGCTGACCAACACTTTCTCCCCCGAGCTCCAGGCTTGAAGTCTAGCGGCTCCTCAGCCTGTCTGCTAGTATCTATCTAAGAGCATCTCAAAGATGCCTACAACTGGCCTCCCTTAGTCTACTATCAAAGTCATTCTTCCCATACTCTGCCTGCCTCTGAAACTTTATCCTTTGTCCTACTGTCAAAACACATCCAGAGTCTGATCCCTTCTGATGACCACCAGCATCCCTCAGCTGAAAGGAATATGGTGGCCTCCGAGGCAGTCTGTTTCCACTGTCCTCAATCAGAAGTAAGAGTGACATTTTAGTATGTATGGTAGATGGTATCCATCTTCTGAGAATTTTCCCTGTAGGTAAATACAAAGGTGTCATCCCATTGGCCACCTAGTCCAAGTCGTCCAGTCCCTTTTGCTTTCACTGACCCCCTTGCTCACTGCACTGAAGCAACCCAGCATACCCCACATTCTACCTTGGAACATCTGTACTTGTTCATCTTCTGGTTGCCTGCATTGGCCTTTGCCCTTACCGCCATTAGGTAAATCACGTCATGATGTTTTGCCTCAGCTACTGTTAATTTGCACCCTCTATTCTCATCATTTCCATCATCACCCATCACGATCACCATCACCGTCACCATCATCATCATCATTAGTTTTTTTCTTTTTTTTTTTATTTTAGATATTTTCTTTATTTACATGCGAATTTCTCCATTCCCAGTTTCCCCTCCAAAAAACAAAAAAACAAACAAAAACAAACCCCTGTTGCCTCCCCCCTCCCCATGCCTGCCACTCCGCCCTCAAGACAGGGTTTCTCTCTATAGCCCTGGCTATCCTGAAACTCACTCTGTAGACCAGGTTAGCCTCCAATTCTCAGAGATCTGCCTGCCTCTGCCTCCTGAGTGCTGGGATTAAAGGCATGTGCCACCACTGCCCAGCCCAACCTTATTTTTTAATATGGCTCTTTTCATTATCTATGATACTTTACCTATTTTGTTGTTATGGTCTATTATATTTTCCATAAGAATATAACCTCTATGGAAGCAGGAGCCTTTGTCTCCTGTGAGTTTCTGTTTCTATAAAACCTGGTATGGCATCTCACATGTGAACATTTAAATGAGTGTCAACTGTGTCCTGCTGTCTCTTGCCTGGGTCCACAGCTGGCCTTGACGTGTCTTTTGCCTTATGATGTAGCTCCCTGAGGGTGAAGCTGTCTTACTCAGCAGTTCAAAAGCTGGCTTTAACAGGGTCTGACATCATGTCTCTGTCTGTTCTTCCTCCTTAGATTCATACTCTCATTCCTCCAGTGAGAATGGAGGCAAGTCCGAGTCCGTGGCCAACCTGCAGTCTCAGCCCTCCCTGAACTCCATCCACAGTTCCCCTGGTCCCAAGCGCTCCACCAACACTCTCAAAAAGTGGCTGACCAGCCCTGTGCGCCGCCTCAACAGCGGAAAAGCAGACGGAAATATCAAAAAGCAGAAGAAAGTCCGGGATGGGCGGAAGAGCTTCGACCTGGGATCACCCAAGCCTGGGGATGAGACGACCCCTCAGGGAGACAGCGCTGATGAGGTACTTAGCAGGCCACAGGAGACCCCCCAATATGCTTCCCTCCCAGTCATGTGATAAGCGGGTCTACCATCTGTAGTATGATATCAGTTCTTGAGTCTTGACTACCTTGATTTGTGCCCCGTTCACAGGCTGATAAGCACTGTGACTATCAAGTAGACAGGAACAAAAGTTTGCCAGATCCAGAGATAGGAATCTCTGGCCAGTCTATCTCCTGCCTCTATGGAGGACGACATCAAAACTGGCTAGACACAAAGTAAGAATTCAAGGCCAGAGACTGTGTCACTCTGAAAACCAGAAGCTGAGCTGCAGCTAAGTGTTTTGAGCAGTGTCACCTGTAAAGCGTGCTCTGAATGGCAAGCAGTGGTAGTGGCCTCCTTTAGTCCCAGCACTCGGGAGGCAGAGGCAGCCGATCTCTGAATTTGAAGCCAGCTTGTTCTGCATACTGAGTTCTAGGCAAGCTGGGGCTGCACCCTGGGACTTTACCTCAAAGAAAGAAAGAAAGGAAGAAAGAGAGAGTGGGGGAGGGAAGGAAGGAAGAAAGAAAGAAAGAAAAAGAAAGAAAGAAAGAAAGAAAGAAAGAAAGAAAGAAAGAAAGAAAGGAACTACCAAGGGAAGCTATGAAGACAACGTGAAGGCCACAGTGGATAAGCCTTCAGCTCACTGAGGAACTTTGGAGGCAGCTGGTGACAATGCCATGAGACCTCTGACCTCATGTTGGTCACAGAACACTGGGTTCTTGTAAAGCTGAGATTCTATAATAAAAATATAGGGGGTGCGTTTTGGCTTGGGGAATGAAATGCCTGCCATGTCATCTGCAGAACTCACCAACTCCAGTCACTGGTGAAGCTGGGAAAGTCTTTCAGATGCAGAACCAGCCTCTGTCTTATAATTTTGTTCCATCTGTCATTTCTCAAGTTAAAAATGGCATAAAGCCCTGGTGAGATTTGGATGGTAGTTTAATAGCCCTTCCGGAAAATTTGAAGTTAGGCGTGGTGTGGTGACATACACTTTTCTGTAATTCTAGCACCTAAGAGGCAGACATAGAAATCATGAGTTCAAGGCCAGCCTGGACCCTGGGGGGGGGGGGAAGGAGTGGGGGTTGGAAAGGGAGGGGAAAATTAGTTTTATAAAAACAAAACAAAACAAAACAAAACAAACTTCCAACCTTCTCCCTTCCTGAGTATTTGCCCTTAAGAAGTTTTTCTAAATGTCAAGTCTTGACTTATTGGCATCTTTTTTTTTATTAGATATTTTCTTTATTTACATGTAAATTTCTCCTTTCCCAATTTCCCCTCCAAAAAACAAACAAAGAAACAAACAAAAACAACAAAAACAAACCCCTGTTGCCTCCCCCCTCCCCATGCCTGCCACCCTACCCTCTCCCACTTATTGGCCCTGGCATTCCCCTACACTGGGGCACAGAACCTTCTATTGGTGTGGCAGTACCTAATGGTGTTCTTTTGTTCTAGAAGAGCAAGAAGGGTTGGGGTGAAGACGAGCCAGATGAAGAGTCACATACCCCTCTCCCTCCGCCCATGAAGATCTTTGACAACGACCCCACCCAGGATGAGATGGTAGGAGCTCTGCTGAGATTTCTCTTCCTGAGTACGTGAGGCAGGAATCAGCGCTGCCCTCCCCATCGGTGCTTTCCCTTCTTGAGCCCTCAGTGACAGGGATGTCAGTGAACAGGTGTCCTCCCCCACAATCATGGAGGCTTGGCCTTGTTCTGGGCCATGTAGGGACATGCAAAGATCAGTTAAAGTAGGAATCTGCCTGGGAGTGCACCAAGAGTCCCGTGGGTCAGTATTTTCATGGGTCCGTATTTGTAGGCAGAAATCCTGAAAGGAATGGCAATCGTTGCGTAATGCTTGACGCACAACCTGTGTTTTAGTGGTCTTCTGCATTCGTCTCTAAAAGTCTAACCACAGTCACTTCTCCCTGAGCCAGTGCAGATAAAACTCTGCCATCTCAGCACGTGGGGTAGAGATGCTCATGGTAGAAAGGTTGTTGTCAATCATGGAAAAGCAAAGCATATCAAATTGCCACAGCCTTTTTGTTTTGTGAAATGTTCTGCTCACTGCTTGGAAAGGTCCATGTCCCCCCTGCCACTAATGCCCCAGTGGTCAGCTCTTTCTACTTGTTCCTGAGTGGTGCCTTGACTGTGGAGGTCTTGACTCCCAGGCACTGACCCGCAACGTGGGGCTGCTTTGTTTCTTTTGATACTATGTAGCCTTGTCCAGCCAGAAACTCATTATATAGACCAGGCTGGCCCCAGTTTTGCAGAGATCCATTTGCCTCTGCCTCCCTAACGCAGGCATTAAAGGCATGTGCCCCCATGCCGGACTGGAGCTGTTGTGGTGGTGTCTCCTGGTTTCCCTTACAGCCATGCCTGGGCTTCTTGGGTTTTTCTTGTCTTACATAGTGGCTTGACTCTGGTCACTGAGTCAGAAGTTGCAGCTTTCAGTTGCACTTGCCATTGTTTTCCTGAGTTTTTTATGGTGGTAGTGGTGACTCACCTGGTTGTCTCTGGCTCTCACTACGTTCTTCCCTGTGCCCTATACTGGGGAAACCTCCTTTGAGTTAGCAGGCCGAGCATGTATAGGCATCAGGCTTCATAGGCTCTGTTTATGGATGTTCCAGCATGTCTGATTTTAATTCTGTCTGCTTTGCATTTGGTTAACCTATAATAAATATCCAAGGTCTTCCCCTATGTAGGCTAGAGGAAGAGCTAGAGGATTAAGATGCAGCCGCCTCCCATTGTTCTCACCCTAAGAAGCACACAGTTGTGCCCCTTTCTACAGAGAGACACTAGTTTGGGTCTAGTTTGGACCCTAGTTTCTAGGCCAAGTTGATGCTGAGCCATTGAGAAAGAAAACAAGAGAAGTATGACATTGTACCCAAAGGGATTCTCAGAGGTGGAGATGTCTGCACTTGTAAAATGCCCTATAAACAGTGTGTGTGAGTGTGTGTGTGTGTGTGTGTGTGTGTGTGTGTGTGTGTGAAAGAGAGAGAGAGAGAGAGGGAGGGGAGGGAGACAGACAGACAGAGAGACAGACAGACAGATAGGGGCAGGGGCCGGGGCGAGGATGATAGAGTTCCCAGGTTCCATTGTCCGCATAAAATAGGCCATGAACCCTCTCCTGGTCCCCTTATGCAGTTTCTTGGCGGTGAATGGATGTCAGGCTGTTCCTGGATAATTTTTAACTGAGAATACAGACTTACCCCAGGCATCTATGTGGTCCTTTTCTTGGTTGTACTGAGTGCATGGTAGTAATCCCATTTTAGACACATGAACTCTCCCCACGCTGGCTTGTTCGATTTCTGTCCACTTGTTTTTTGTTGAAGTATTTGGAATTAGAATAAGTCCTACCTAGCACTCCTAGCATTCAGGTAGAATTGAATTCATTGAAACAATTTTGATTTGAGGAGACAGAGACTTACAAGCCCTGGCTGACCTGGAACTCGTTTCATAGACCAAGCTGGCCCTGAACTTGCTGCAATCCTTTTGCCTCTGCCTACTGAATGTTAAAACTCCAGGTGTGCCCCACCAGCCCTGAAGGAACTTTAACTGAAAGTTCAATCATTTGAAGTTCAACAAAGACTCTTGTCCCTGTGTCGTTTTTCCTTTGTTCATGAGTGTGGTTGTTTCCCACTTCCACTGTGTATTGGGGTCAATGCTTTATCTATTCCGACTTTGTAGAATCTTATTAGAGTCACCTGTTCAACCTTAACTTCAGTAACTGGAGGATATTTTGCTGACCTGTATGCTTCATAATTGCCATGAGCAGACCTTTGTGGGACAGCCTTAAGGTGTTTCTGGTCTTTGTACCTCTGAGTAATACCCCTGAAGATCACTGTGTAGATCCAGCTTCTGTTCTTCAAACATGTGACTCTTGAGTGAGTTTCCAGAAGCAAGATTACCCAATCAGGATTGTAAGTAGGTTTTTCAAACTGATACATTTTTCCTACATTCTCTCTCTCTCTCTCTCTCTCTCTCTCTCACTCTCTCTCTCTCTCTCTCTCTCTGTCTTGGCTTTTCAAGACGGGGTTTCTCTGTATAGCCCTGGCTGTCCTGGAACTCACTCTGTAGACCAGGCTGGCCTCGAACTCAGAAATCTGCCTGCCTCTGCCTCCCAAGTGCTGGGATTAAAGGCGTGCGCCACCACTGCCTGGCTGAAATTATCTTTTCTAATTGCATTTATTTGATATCCCCCAATCTTAAAAGCAAAGACTTAAAGTTCTTTCTGAAACTCTTCTCTAACCTAAAGGGAAAAACTGAAGCTGGCCAAGCCCAGGACATTGCTCTTTCTATGCTCATAAGTAATTCTCCTCATGTCTCAGCCCGGGAACACCACTGCTGTCTGCTCTGTGCCCTCTGCCCTCTGCCCTCTGCCCTCTGCCCTCTGCCCTCTCTCCTCTCCTCCCTCCCCTGATGCACCGGACTAGAAGCACACACATGAATACAGAGCTAACCATCTCTCCCCTAGCTTTACTACAGGAGGACGGAAAAGGAAAAGCAAGCAGACTAATAAACAAAGGCTCCTTCAGTGTGGGGGAGAAATACCCAGCCACTCTACACACAGCCACTCCACAAAGCCTTGCCACTGGTCCAGGGGAAGTTCACAGAGAGACCTGTAGTTGAGTCTCCCTTTGCTATGAGCAGGGTTTCTGGGAGTTCCAGCATGTGACACACAACTCTTTGGGGATCCTTACCAGTGCTGGGGGTGTGTATGTGTATGGTGGGAGGTGGAAATGAGGAGGGAAGGGAGGGAGAAGATATGGGGAGAGGTATCAGGCTTGCTTGACACACAGTGCCAATCCAGAGCTAAGACTGGATGGAGGCAGGACTTTATCTCCTTCACCCACATTTAAGCCTGGAATTGCTCCTACCTTCCAGACCATGAAGCAGCAGCGGGCTACCGCAAAAGGCTGAAACCCTGATCTCCCTCAGAGCAGTTCCCCCTGTTCTGCTATCAGTAGGCATAGCCCTTGCCTGTGGGTTTCCTGAGGGATCCAATGACTCCTCCCGTCAGCCTCTAAGGAAAACCAGGCCCATTTATACTTTGTCACTGACCAGAATCCCTCACAAGGGACATGCAGGCCTACCTCTACCCGACTAACCACCCCCATCTCCCTCTGTTGTCTCTGTCCTCTGAACACTAAGCTGTGCTTTCCTAACTAGAGCTTTGGAGCGCGTGGTTTGCTTCCTCACTGCGTTCCTCGCCTTTTGCTAATCTGCTTTTCCTTTGCTGTCCATGTCTTGCAGTCCTCTTTGCTAGCAGCCCGGCAGGCTCCCACTGACGTGCCTACTGCTGCAGACCTTGTCAGTGCAATAGAAAAGTTGGTCAAAAGTAAGCTGGTAAGTGGGCATGCTGGAGGCAGCTCCGAGTTATCTCTCACCTCCATGTGGCTCGCAGGACCTCCAGTAGGGCCTCAAGTCGGTCACCCACATCCTAGTTTCATGTATTCCAATTGCATATAATGGTGTTTTCTAAAAAAAAAATAAGCAAATAAACCGCCCTGGGGGCCCTTTCAGCTTTATGTGGAAATTGGCATAGGAAATCAGCAGGGCCTTTAGTGCTGAGGTGGACAAAAGGTGAAAAGTTTCCAAAGCAAATAGACTCACTGAAACTGAGTCCAACTGGTCCCTAGACACGTGGCACTCAGCTGCTGATGGATGTGTTTCAGGCTAGCCCTGAAGCCACTGTCCTGCGCTGCTGAGACAGAGTGTAGTCTGGGTGTTTTAAAGAGCCAGGACGTTTTATTTAGAGACTCCCAAAATTAGAAATTAGAAACTGATCATAGGGGAATAGAAACATGTAAATAACTGTGCCATGGAAAATTAGAGCCGGATGTGTCTCTGTCATTGGGGGAAGGCAAACATGAGCCACCAACAACTGGTCTAGCCTGTGGCAATCTTATGGGCCAATCATAATTCCACAAGGAAGGGCAATTAGCCTGAGCTAGATCAGGATTTCAGTGGTGTGCTAATGCTCCTCCCCAGATAGCTTTCCTGGATGCAGCTGTCTCTCTGCCCTCATCTTTTTATGTGCAAGCAGTAAGACAGCGGTTGGAAGCGTGCTCCTGTCTTCCTCCATCGCCCATGCCCCCTGTTTGGCTTTTCTGTTACTTGGTTGAGTCACTGTTCTTCCAAAACTAACCCTCCTCCACTTGGCCCAGGGATTGGAGGATCATGGGGCATCCTCTCTCAGGCGAGAGGCCTAATGGTCGCGAGTACAAAGCAAATGGTGGCTGTAGATGTTGGTTCTGGTAAGAAGGCAAGCTCTGGGAGGCTGACCCCTTGCATGCCATTTCCCTGTGGACTTTTTTGTTTTTTTGTTTGTTTGTTGTTTTGTTTTGCTTTTTATTTCCAGTCGCCACTTTGGTTTTCCAATGTCACAGGTTTGTCTTTCCTCTCTCAAGCTTTTGTTGTTTTCTCTGGAATGGTCTCCCTCTTCTTTTTGCTTATCTAATGCACAGTAGACCTTCAGGGTCCCACTCAATCTCATCTCACAAAGGCTTCCCTTGCCAGTCCTAGCCACATTTCCTCTGAAATCCCACCGCAGTTCCCGAAGCTCCATGCTGTCAGAGACAACTCTGTTGTTAAAATGACCGAGTGTTTCCACTTCTCTCCCTGTTTACTAGTTATTTCAGGCAGTATTATTTCTTTTCTTCCATTAATATATAGTAGTAGTCTTTTACACTTAATAGGCTCTTCATAAACACTTGTTTCCAAAGATCCATATCTGCCTCTATTTGGGGGTGACCTTTACCCTGACTTTTACCATTGCTAACCTTCACACTGTTGGTCCCTGGTTTATATGGTCACTGGATCTAGTGTTAGACCATGAGCAAAACTACTGGGGTGCCCCACAAAGGCAAATGTCCCAGAGAAAAGGAAGTATGAATTGAGGTTACTATTCACAGGCCTGATCACAGACTCTCAATAAATAGCTGCTGAATAGCTGCCCTTTCTGTGGTGCGTTTACGATAAGAGGAACATGACCAAAAGAGGAACTTTTCCCACCAATAATTACTTCTTGAAGATCTACACAGAGCCGTAATCTTGGGGGTATCTTAGCATAATGTAAGAAAACAAACATATATTAAGAAAAGAATGAGGGAGCGGTGGTGTAGTGGCTATTCCTGGTTGTCAACTTGACTATATCTGAAATGAACTACAATCCAGAATTAGAAGGCTCACCTGGCCCTAATCTGGATGCTGAGAGATACAAGTTTCCAACCTGAATCTTGGCATGGAGATCTTGAGGTATAGTGGCTATGAATCCCAGAGGATTAAGATAGAAAGATCTATGAGTTCAAGATCATCTGGGATTAAAGGTGTGGTGGCATAGTGGCTATGAATCCTAGAAGATTAAGACTGGAAGATCTACGAGTTCAAGCAGGGTCACCTGGGGTTAAAGGTGTGGTGACACACACCTTTAACCTGGGCCACACCTTTTGCTGGAGACTTATATAAAGACATTGGAAGAAGGAAGGCTCTCTCTGCTTCATCTGCTTGCCCTGTGGGACTGGAGCAACTGCTGGATCCTCGGACTTCCATTCACAGCTGCTGCCAACCATTGTTGGGAGTTGATTGTTGAGAGTTGGACTACAGACTGTAAGTCATCAATAAATTCCTTTACTACATAGAGACTACCATAAGTTCTGTGACTCTAGAGAACCCTGACTAATACAGGTGGTTTGGTTTCTTAGGATTTTCCCACCAAATTTTAATTCTTTTTCTTTTTTTTCCTTTTTTCTTTCCCATCCCACTGTGGTGTCACCATGGAGCAACAGCAAATGAAGGATATTTCAACCATGTTTGAAAACACTAAGTTGTTTTTTGACCTCTAAGATGTATTCCTATTTATTCACCATTAGCTTTTGGCTTCAAAGAAAAGAGGCGAAGAGCTCTTTAAAGAGTTCTAGGTTTTTAATAGCTGCGTAGTACTCCATTGTGTAGATGTGCCACAATTTCTGTACCCATTCCTCTGTTGAGGGACATCTGGGTTCTTTCCAGCTTCTGGCTATTATAA
>NW_022196894.1:31731359-31752247 GCF_008632895.1 Mastomys coucha | reverse complement strand
CAAGAAACTCAAGAAGAAGGAAGACCAAAATGTAGACACTTCATTCCTTCTTAAAAGGGGGAACAAAACACCCATGGAAGGAGTTGCAGAGACTGAAGGAAGGACAATCCAGCCTGATATAGCTGTCTCCTGAGAGGCTCCGAAAGTACCCAACTAATACAGAAGTAGAGTCTCACAGCCATCCATTGGACTGAGTACAGGATCCCCAATGAAGGAGCTAGAGAAAGGACTGAAGGAGCTGAAGGGTTTGCAGCCCCTTAGGATGAACAACAATATGAACTAACTAGAGCTCCCTGGGACTAAACTACCAACCAAGTAGTACACATGGTGGGACTGATTGCTCCGGCAGCATGTGTATAGTAGAGGATGGCCAAGTTGGTCATCAGTGGGAGGAGAGGCCCTTGGCCCTGTGAAAGTTTTATGCTCCAGTGTAGGGGAATGCCAGGGCCAGTAAGAGGGAGAGGGTGGGGTGGTGAGCAGGGGGGAGGGGGAAGGGAACAGGGGTTTGTTCTTGTTGTTGTTTTTTGTTTTTGGAGGGGAAACTGGGGAAGGAGAAATCATATGACATGTAAATAAAGAAAATATCTAATAAAAAATTAATTTTAAAAAAGAAATAGAGTTCTAGGGTTTATTTGATGGAACACAGCCGCAGAGAGGTGTCCAAAGTAGCCGGTGTTGTCACAGACTTATCCAATTAAAGTTCAGAGTTTATGTTGACATCACAGACTTGTCCAAAGTTCAGCATGCAGGTCAAGAGCAGTGGTACCATTGAGCTCTAAGCCTCCCAACCACACCTTTATGAGCTATGTGTGAGTAATCTATTCATTCTGAATGCAGTCGTCTAGCATGTTCTTGAAGGAACTGGAAGGGCTCCAGAGGAAGTAGGCAATGCCATGTGGTCTGTGTTGTTTGAATGAAAGTTGAAGAAACACTTGAGGAGGACTGTCTGCCAATACCTGAAGCACTGTTGTGGAAATGAAGGATTGGTCTCATGCTTGCTCCAGAGGATGGAACCTGGACCTGGAGGGGTTGTTATCTTAGTGTGCTATGAGGAAGAACTAATGGCCCTTTCCAATTAAGAGCCTGATTCCATTTAAGGAATTTCTGATAGGTCAGAATTTCAGTCTGGAGTCTGTCTGCTTTCTTTGAACAATTGTTTACGCAGTCGCATCAAATTCTGCACTTAGAACTTATTTGGCTCCCTAGCTCTACCTGGGGACTGTGAGATTCCCCCATATTCTAGGTCGCAGGGCTGCCCCAGTGCAGTCCCTTGGTTATAGTTGGAGCACGCTGCTGCCCAGCCTCTGCTACTGGAGAATGAAAGCCGGATTCCAAGGCTTGCATAGGATTCGAACTCCTATGCAGTCAAATCCCTAGAGAGCCTCCACTCTCCTGGGCATGGGGAGGCCCTTCAGAGTTCTTACTGGATTACTTGTTTGTAGCCTCCCCTGGCAGAGCTAACCCACTTTTCCTGGGTTCTGTCTTAAACTCAGAAACAAATACTTTTTCTCTTGTTCCATGTGAGTCTTGATAAGGCTTTTCATTCTTTAGCAGCTACGGTTTTGTAACAGGTAGCAAGTGTGTAAGAAACTAGAAGGCAAAGGTCCCGGGGGCTCCTACTGATAACAGAGCCCTAGAGAAGTGTCTTGTCTACCCTGGAGAGTGACTTGGTCTGTTTGACCCCTCTTGATAAAGATGATGAATCTGTTAACCTGAATCTAATCTCAAGAGAGTAAACATGATTGCCTAGGAAGGGCCATGCTTCACACACTGATAAGCAGGGACTTAGAAATGTTAGCTCTTAGGGAAATTGAAAAACCAAGTTGTCTCCAGCTTCCATGACCTCATATGGGCATGTGGAAGCTTAGCATCTGTCAGCCAGCAGATTGGTGGTAGGTGACTGTTTTAGGGAAATAGTTGAATAGATGATACCATTTGGTTTTATCCTTCAGATCTAAAGAGCCATAGCTTCCTGGCCAGGGGAGACTCTAATGTGTCTATTTACTGTGGCCTGGAGCCCCCAGAGTTCTGCCACTTGCCTGGCAGACAGGACTGAGCCTCCAAGAAGAAAGCCCCATCTCAGCGCAGCACTTGTCGCAGGTGGCACAAGCTGGCTCTCCTACTTTGAGAACACTCTCCTCCCCAGGGCAGCCTTGTGTGTGGGCCAGGATGTGTTTCTGTCGGTACTGTGCTATCCCATTACATCAGTTAACTTGGTCAATCGGTAGCCACGTTGCGTTAGTAGGAAATAAAACAGTATTCATCCTATCCATTCTGGAGGTACACATTTTCTAGAACTGGGGCCTCTGGCCTTAATATTCTGGTAAGGATTTCTGAGGTTCAGAATAGGAAGGGTTAGAATCCAACAAAAATTTTAAAACCTGGAGTCACCAATCTGCAATATCATTTGCCTGGAAATGCCACACCTCAGTTTTTTCACCATGCAGGTGTCCTATAGCCAAGCCTGGTGAGAATGGCTTAGCTCTAAAAGCTTTTTGTGAGGGGGATATTGTAAAAAATTTTAAAAGTACATTAGTGTTACAGGGCAGTGGTGCACATACCTTTAATCCCAGCACTTGGGAGGAGGCAGAGGCAGGCAGATTTCTGAGTTCAAGGCCAGCCTGGTCTACAGAGTGAGTTCCAGGACAGCCAGAGCTACACAGAGAAACCCTGTCTCGAAAAACAAAACAAAACAAAAAAAGTACATTAGTGTCAGTATGAGCTTTCCAATGTATACACACACACACACACACACACACACACGCACACACAGAGTCAACTGTTCACTCTATGGAAACACAGAGCTGTTATTTCACAGAGTTAGTTCCTGTGTGACAAGAACACCTAAATCTATTTGACGAAGGGGTATGGGTTGGGTCTGGAACTATTCCTGCCACACATCTGAGCCCTTGTACTGCTGAGTTCTGTCGTCCCTGCCCACCTCCCCTCTCTATCCTCCTGCATTGGCAGCCTCTACTTCATTCTCTAACTCCATACAAACTTGACTCTTGAAAAAGATTTCCTTTATAGATAATGGTATATTTTCCTCTACATTTGGCTTATTTCATTTGCCATCAGGTTGTCCAAGTTTATCCAAAATGTGGCAAATGGTAAAATTTTTCTTCATGCCTGACTAAAAAGGTGTATGTGTAGGCACATGTGTATACCTTTTATCCATCCATCCATGTACTAACAAAGCTTAAGTTGTCATCTCGGCTGTTGTAAATAGTGTCCCTGTGAGCACAGATACAGACATCTTCACCTCATTCCTCACCCATCTCCCTTTTTATTTTAGGGATAGGCAAGGTCTCTCTACATAGCCCTGGCTGTCCTGGAACTCACTCTGTAGACCAAGCTGGCCTCGAACTCAGAAATCTGCCTGCCTCTGCCTCCCTAGTGCTGGGATTAAAGGCATGCGCCACCACTGCCCGGCTGGAAGTTTCTTTTTCTCTCCTCTCACATCAACCAGTATTTGCTTTCTTCCCCGATCTCTGCTTCTTCCTTTTCTCCCCACTTCTTCTTGCCCAGTATGTGATAACTAACCATCCTAAGGGCATGACGAAGAAGTTTTTATTGTAGGAGCAGCTAAGAGGGGACTGGTTGGCATAGTGAGTGGTACTAGGCTAGCCACTTACCTGTTATCTCATTGGATGAGCCTTGATCAACACCCAGGAGGTCACAGTATAGTCCCTTGAGGCCTGCCCTGCACCTACCCCTGAGATCCAGCGTGGGGCCTTCCTTCTACAGCCTACGGCCTAAGATAATGCTCAGAAGCCGTTCCTGCCTGCACTGGTGCAGTC
The DNA here is from genome assembly GCF_008632895.1 of Mastomys coucha. NCBI lineage: Eukaryota > Metazoa > Chordata > Mammalia > Rodentia > Muridae > Mastomys > Mastomys coucha. The sequence goes on along the minus strand of NW_022196894.1, from coordinate 31,748,447 downwards.
CAACCCTCCCTGATTTTAGTCTGGCATCTCTCCGTGTGATTGACAAAGGGATGCCTTTCCTTTTAGAAGCAACATAGTAAAAGCCTTATATGCTCATCAGGAGAGACTGGGGAAATGGCAGTGGTCCAGACAGAGACCACCATCATCTGATACACTCAGTGTTAAGGCTTCATGTGTTTTCTCTCAGACCCTTTGGCAACTAATGTAATCAATCATGGTATTTAGATTTTAAGTCCTGCTCTCCTTTGCTGGTCCGGTCAGAGATGGGGCATGAAAAGTTCTTTGGAATGTTGAGAGTGATCTTCTTAAAACTTAAATGCAGTCTTATTCTCCTGCTTAATGCCATAGACAAGGGTCTTTAGGATCTCCTCTATACATCTCCAGGTTCCAACCTTGATGCTCATGTCTTCTTTCTGTGGTACCCACCTACCCCAGCTCACTAGCACCCACCCCTGCTCACTAGCACACACACACACACACACACACACACACACACACACACACACACACCATTCATTAACACTGTCTTCTGCCAGTTCAGATCTTCACATATCCAACTCTTCCTGCAACCAGTTTTTAGTTCACCTCACGTAGTTTCACTCAGTGACCCTTGGCAGTTTGTGCCAGGAATGAATGTTCTTCAGTTTCTATATCCAATGATCTCTCTCTCTCTCTCTCTCTCTCTCTCTCTCTCTCTCTCTCTCTCTCTCTCTCTCTCTTCAGTTTCTATATCCAATGATCTCTCTCTCTCTCTCTCTCTCTCTCTCTCTCTCTCTCTCTCTCTCTCTCCATTAGCCATTAGAATAGCCATTCTTTCACATCTCTGGGTTCCTTTTCTGTAGATTCTCCCAGCCTCAGATCAAAGTTCTTTGGAGAGAAATTACATCTGCACTGAACATGTATTGACGGTTTTCTTTCTTGTTCCCTAAGCAAGACAATATAACGATCACTATATAGTATTTACACTATATTCTGTGCTATAAGTAATGCAGAAATTAGTTAACTATATAGGAGGGTAAACATAGTTGTAGAAACACTAAGCATTTTTAAAAGATCTGAGCACCCTGGATTTGGGGCTTCCAGGGAGTCCTGAACCAGTCCCCCAGGACACCAGGGGATAGTTTGACTCAGCTTTGCCTTTCCTATAAAGTCTTTCTTTTCTCTCTCCCTCCCACTATGGAGCTGCCTGCCCATATGTTATCCTATATGGTCCATCTGTCAGAACTCCAGTGTGGGTTAGATTATGGAGATCTGAGGAGTCTCTTACTCATCTCATTTCTCCAGCATCTCCAAGCATTCAACATATAATATAGTAGATGCATACAAGTAAGACATTAATTACAATGCCATATAATGAATAATATGCAGGGAGAGTGAGAGTGCTTAGAGGAAGGGCATTTTATGGGTATGACTAAGGAATATGTCCATTTCACCGGGACGGTGGCCTTCCTCCACAGTAAGCTATCTATTTGAATCCTCTTTGCATTTCTGCAAGGAAATGGACTAGTTATAGGAACTTGTATTTGCTCCTTCCTTGTTCAGTTTCCTTTTCATCTGCTGCATGTTGTGGCCCTGAACCACAGGTGGGGCAGAAATCTCTACTGTGGAGACAAACTAGCAACCACTGTCTCTTTCCCCTGGAGACAACAATATGACAGGTTGCCCTGGTTGTCCTGAGTTAGATCCCTGTATCCAGCCCTGGCATCTGAGACCTGGGGGATCACTCTGAAATTACTATAAGCAAGAGAGGCAACTCCATCATTCCAGGCAGGCTGCCCACTATAAAAGCTTAGCGGGTCCTCTATTTCCTTGTCATTGTGCCACGCCTTGACGCTGTCCCAGAGTCCTCCTCCAAGATATAACCCAGCTTCTTTGTTCATACAAACTCAAGAGAGAAATGCAGATTCTCCTGTGTGACACATTGAACTTCTCAGAGGCCCTTTACCCTGTAGACGGATTGGCCCACACCAAGCAGGTTGTGCCATGTACCCTGGAAGCAGTGATGTAGGCCTGCTCACTGAGCCTGGCATTCACCTTCCCACCACCCTACAGGCCACAGAATAAAGGCCACAACAGGACGGTGAGGAAGATGGGAAGTTAAAGGTACAAATCATATCCATCACCAGTTGGGTCCATCTGTATCGGAGCCTGTCTCTGGTGTGGGCATCGAGGGACATGCACTGGAAAGCTGCCTGTCCACTGGCTTGTCCAGTCTCGGCACCAGACATTCTAATTTCCTTAATAGCAGGTTACAGATCCTGCATCTATAAATGTAGCTAAACCCTCCCGTCCTTCCTTTATTTTTAGCCTATACTGCCTGCTCTGGATCTTACAGTTTCCATGGTTGATTACTTGTTCTGTAAACACCTTCACGTCAAGTGGAAAGCCATTGTCTCTCTCAGGCTGGAAGATACTGTTTGTGCTTTTAATTCTAGTGTTGGCAACAGATCTGTGTTTGACCCTTGACACAGTTGCTCAATTTAGGGAGTTGGGGAGACGGCTGATGTCACTGTTCAACAATAAGGTCCTAATATTCTCCATCTTTTTTCCTCTTGGGTACCACATTTGCTTTCATTTGTTTCCCTGGAATGTTCCTTCCTGCCTCTGTTTGGCTTCTGTTGAAATGTAGCAGCTAAGAGAGTCAGTGATGGATGTTCTCAAGCATAGACTGTTTAAGGCCAGGCCACAGCCTTCTGCTCTACCGCCTCCATGATCGGCACTATGTGATCTTGGTGTCTTGTATCTTAGCACTGGTATTTTCCAAGACTGCTAAATGAAGCCTTTCCTTCTAGAAACCGCAGAGGCTGGTGTGGTCAGGCACCGTGGGTAGTTGGTGTTTGTCTTTCATGCTTGTGTTATGGATGCCCGCCTTGACCTTGATCTCTAAGATTACTGTTTCCCTCATTGCTTCCACTGATCCTCAGGTGCCTGTATTGCATATGGTCCCCACTCTCAGGCTCAGGGAACACTACCAATGAGAGGTTAAAAAGAATGCAAGGGCTGGAAGATGAGGTAGAATGTTGCTGAGCATCTTGTCCTGGACTTCCATTGCCTCGTGGCTCTGGCACCCATGAACTCAGAGCAGCTATGGTTATCTGACAAGACCTGTATAAGATTGGACCCAGCAACATTTCATCCTGAAACAGGGAAGGGCTCAGGAACCTCCCTCCCTGATGGCTATTAACAGTCCAGTGGGGGAGATGTCACTTTCTTCAGTGATGTAGCCACTAATATTTGATCTCACTCAAGTAAGTAACCTCCCACCTCTGCTCATGAAGCAGCCTTATTTATTTATTTATTCATTTATTTATTTGTCACCCACAGAGATGAAAGTAGGAGGCACCTTGTTGGGAAAGAAGGGTTTCAAGTAGAAAAAGGGGTGGAGATAGGACAGAGTAGTAGGAGAAAAAAGTTCCTTGCATATATGTATGAGGCTGCCAAAAAACTAAATTAAAAACTTTTCAAAGACCTATATGGTATCCTAAATATACATTAAGCAAGTCAGCTTAGTATATTAAAACGTTAGTTTGGCCACAAAGAGTATGCTACTCTACCAGTTACAACTTGAGTATGTTACAACTTGAATGTTACTGTTACCAGTGCCAGTGACAGAGAGACACTAACCACGGGGAACACTCTTAACTTTTCCTGGGGTTTGTACAAGTATCATCTCTTTAGAAATGTGCTAAAAGGGTGGGGGTGCTGGTGAGATGGCTCAGTGGGTAAGAGCACCAACTGCTCTTCCGAAGGTCTTGAGTTCCAATCACAGCAACCACATGGTGGCTCACAACCACCTGTAATGAGATCTGATGCCCTCTTCTGGTGGGTCTGAAGACAGCTACAGTGTATTTATGCATAATAATAAATAAATCTTTAAAAAAAAAAAAAAACAAATTTGCTAAGAGGGAGGATCTGATCTGGAAATCCAGAGACACACAATTTAACAGTTTCATGTCTCCTACAAGAGCACCCTGTGTTCATCAGATCTGGGGTTAGACCTCAGGTTCCTTTTCTCAGCTGCTTCTAGATGACTGGATTAATCTACTTACCTTTTTTTTTTCTCAAACGAGTAAGCACCTTTTGTAGCACCTGAATTAACAGGAATGAGGATTAATGAAAGAAAGCCCTTGGTAAATAACATTAACAAAGATGTTTCTAGAAAAGGCTCCATCCGTTGGTTGTTTTTCGACCACATCTCATTGCCTTCTTCCAAGGTATTGCAGTTAAGCTAACAAGTATGGTTTCCACCACCCACCTCTGTCTCTTTCCTTAGCTCACCAATTTGCATGAAGTAGTCTTATGACCAGTTTGCCTTCCCAGTGCCTTATTTGGTATAGAATCACAGTGGTTAGCTTTCCTGCTGGAGCCCTCACCTAGAGATAAATCGCTGTGACAATTTCGTTATGTCTGGGCAGTTGGTGGCACATGGATGCCTAATGTGCTCTGATCGCACAGGTTCCGGGTATGCCCTGATCACATGAACGAGTAGTGCCATCCCTGATTGTGGATGTCAGCTCCCTGCTGCAAGGAGGTGGAAGATTCCGGTCTCCTAATGCTTCACTGTAGTTCAGAGAACACAGCCTGGGATGCTGGCTTTCATATTGCCTGTGGCTAGACTGGGGAGACACAGGGCTCGTACATAACTTTCCAGCGCTCACTCTGAGGCTATTTGTCCTTCTCTTTTTAGACTCTGGAAGGAGGCTCTTACCGGGGGAGCTTGAAGGACCCTACAGGCTGCCTGAATGAGGGGATGACCCCTCCCACGCCTCCTAGAAACCTGGAAGAAGAACAGAAAGCCAAGGCTCTGAGAGGCAGGATGTAAGTGGCCCACTACCTCATCCTGGTACATGTGTGTGCTGGACAGTTGCCAGGAGGAAATTAGGTGTCTGTGTAACCTCTCTCATCCTTTCTAAGTGAAGATGGCCCAGGTCTATACAGAATGACACTGAACATCAATAGGCCACTTTTAAGGTACTGCCTTAAGGAAGCTTGGGTTGGGGGAATATTCTTTGAGATTGCTGCTATTGACAAAATGTGGCTATAACCAAGATCTAATACAACTGCAAAACATGCTTTTTAAAAAATGAAAAGAATGGAATCCAGAGAACAAGGGGATGGCTCCCATGGGTCTGCAGCGACAGACAGTCCCTGCCTGTGGCAGAAGTCTAGTGGAAATATCTGAGGAGATGCTCCTCAAATGTAGGTAAGAGAAGCATGGGAGAGGCTCTGCTGCCAGGCAAGGCCCATTTCTGCTCCTTCTCTCCCAGGTCTTTTATTTCACATCTGTTTGTAGGTTTCATTGGGCAAGAACCTCCTCTCACTTTGAATGACTGGTGGTAAGATCCCATTCACATCTCGCAAAAACCCACATGCTATGTATCATTTGAGTTCTCTACCTTGAGGCAGAGTCAGTCTCCTGGTATTTGAGATGGTGGAGCCTATACTAGACATCAGCCAAGCAGACCCACAACTCCTCCAGAACTTAAGTTTTCTCCTTGGGGGTTGATTCCTCTGGAAGCAAGCTGCCAGTCACTCAGTGTATGAGGTTGTGAGTAGCAAGCAGACTGGGCTAGACAGGTATTAAGGGTCCCATCTTAAGTCTCTGTCTTCCTTTCTCCTTTACATCCGTACTTCCTATATGTAGGCCACAAACATAAAAATGAGCAAAAATAAGTGAATCAAATAAGCCAAGTCCTTTTGAGCTGGCAAATATACAAAGTAAACATTTAGAGTTTTGTCTCCTTGGAAGCAAAATGGTAACATCATAGCAAGAGCCTAGTGTCAAAGCAAAATGATAACATTGTAGCAAGAGCCGGTGTCAAAACAGGGCTGTCACCATAGGGTGGAGAGAAATATGTTAGGTAAACTAATGCCTGTGTTTACCCCCAGAACTTTTTGAGGGTCAGAAGGACCCCCAAGAATTATGGAATGAGCTGTCATCTTCTAAGAGAAGTTTCCAGAGCCTTACTCAGCACGTGCCCTTCCCTGGCTTCTCCTTTGGTTGTTACAGTAGTGGAGTGGGGAGTGGTCAGAACTCGTTCCTATTCCTTGGTCATGATGAAGCACGGCTTATGTCAGGGAAGCAACCTTTGAGGTGACATGTGATCCTTGGAAAAGCCAGTCTCTCCAATTGTCACTCTGACTGAATGGGCCTTACGAGCAGTTGTCAGTATCCAAATAAGATATTGTTTGACTTTGTGATAACACGCCAGAAACGGTTGTTGCTCTTTTAGCCCGCTGCCCCATGCCCCTCTTTCAGCACACCCTCCATTTTCCATATCCTGAACACTCTTGAAAACTGGCCTGTTGAATGTCTCTGACTGTTGATGCCCTCGCTCTAACCTGCTGACCAAATAGCCAGCATGAAAGAGCAGATACATGGTGCTCAGGTATAAATACTGTGAGAGGCTAGAGCAGAGTGTAGACACTGGTGGCTCCATCAGGGATGGGAGGAGGTCATCAAGGAGTCAAATGAGAGTGAAGAGAGGATGGAAACAAAGTGTTGTTTGTATAGAAGGAGGAAGATGCTGAGAGGGGATTTGCCACTCGTCACTCACCAGAGATGCTTGTTGAGGACATCATCTGCCCCACCAGTGGGACAGATCAGTGAGTAAGACACACAACAGCAACAACAGAAAGCCTTCACTCATGGCAGATTTACATTCTAATTGGAGAAATCAGTCAAAGGAAATAAGTAGTAGGTTGGAATCTGGAGAAGAGAGAAAATAGAGCAGAATGAACATTAAGCATGGATAAGACTGTGGGTAGGGAGGGCTGCAGCTTGAAATGGTTCTGGCCTTGCACAAAGAGCAGGAAGAGGTAAGGAACCACAGTGTCTCCACAGTGGCACACCCAGTACCCAAGCTCCCAAAGGCCACCTGTCCCCCACCAGTGTGAAAGACGGCAGATAGGAGATCGCTTATCGTCACTGTTAGCTTAACTGGATGAACATCCCCTAGGACACTGCCTTGCATGCTCAGGGTCTGTGAAGACATCTCTAGAAGACAGACCCTGAGCATGCAAGGCAGTGCCCCAGGGGATAGGGTTCTGTACTAAATAAATAAGGGGAATCTGAGCTGAACACCAGTGTTCATCTGTATGGATACAGTGTGACCAGCTTCCTCCCTCCCCCCACTATATCCTCCCCACCATGGTAGAGGGATACCCCCTTAAACCTGAGCCAAAGCCGGGCGGTGGTGGCACATGCCTTTAATCCCAGCACTTGGGAGGCAGAAGTAGGTGGATTTCTGAGTTTGAGGCCAGCCTAGTCTACAGAGTGAGTACCAGGACAGCCAGGGCTACACAGAGAAACCCTGTCTCGAAAAAAAAAAAAAAACTGAGCCAAAAGAACTCCTTCCTTGCTTTGCCAGTTGCTTTCTTTCAGTACTTTATCATGACAAAAGAAAAATAACTGAATAAAGTCCATTTGTAGCCAGGAGAATTTCAGGTAGAACAAAGAATAACATTCATTTGTGAGTAACTTTTAAGGTCGGGCTTGACCATGAAAAAGCATTTCATTATTTTTAATTTGTTTGGCTGTTGATCATGCAGTGCCTTGAAATGCACGTGTACCGATTTTGTCTTGTTTTGTTTCTGAAGGAGTCTTGTTTAAGTAGCCCAGGCTGGCCTCAAATTTTGATTTTCCTGTCTCACCAGTACTGGGATGGTGGCTGCGCTCCCCACCATACCAGCTAAACTTCTTTGATCATGTCTCATCTTCCCAGGAACTTTACTGGCCTCTCGTGAAAATCCAATGCAGTTCCCATTCCTAGAGACTCAAAAACCAAGGCAACCTCCATTGGTCAGCAAACAACTGAAACAAAATCTCTCTACCTGGCGGCAAAGCACCAGCTTCCCTCTCCAGAAGACTAGCCTAGCCCTGAGTTCTCACTTTCCTGTGGGTGTTCACTCACCACTCTCTTCCAGGAAGTAACTTGGGCCTTGCTAAAGATATATCTAAAGGCCTCTTTTTGTCCTTGCCAGTTCCTCCCTGTGGCCTGAAACACATGATGGTGTGTTGGAGGAAGAGAGCCAGCTGGAAGTGCTGAGCACATTGATAAAGCATGTGTTCTTTGCTCCCTCCATATGCTCTGAGGTCCCAGACACCTCCCAACCCCTTACCCGCCCCAGTCCGACTCAGTGGCTTCTCTGTACTGTGGAGGGCAAGCGTTTCAGATGAATTGCTTCCTGGGTTGAGAACAGTTGCTGGGTTGTAACAGTTACTTACAACTCTTCTTTGACATCTCAGAATCTTATCCTGTCTGTCACTCGGGCCAAAAATAAGCACTGATGTGCCTCGAGGCCAAACTCTTTCTGTCTCCTGTAAACACAAGACCTCTGTGTCATGTGCATAACCGTGGTATACAGCATTTGACTCTCAGAACTGAAGGAAGGAGTGGGGTGGAGACTTCGGGGATGCCAGAGACCTAGCCAGGCTGTTCCCTAGCAGTAGGCTACTGTGAAAGAATAATCTTTGGACCCTTAAGACTTAGGTTCAAATCCCACCTCTGCTCTTCCCTTTGTAGGCTTGGGTGAGTCACCTAACCTTTCCATCTATCTTAGTATTTAAATAATAGGATTTTATAATCCCTGCCTTGTTAATAAGCGTGAGAAAACCCAGATGGAGTAACTGGTATATAATAAATACTCTAAGAGATATAAAGCTAAGAGATGGAAATAATTCACAAAGAACCCAAGAAAGCAAATGCCCTTGTTAACAGTCCCATATACCAGGGAAGAAAATGCTGTATTCAGAGGTGTGAACATGGAATATCTGCAGCCAACCTAGGTTCTTTGGTCTTGACTGAGGATTTTCCAGGCCAGTTACCATGGTTACATTCCTAACTGACTTCAGATTATGCATTATAGAAGCTTTACTCGATCTCTGTATCTCTGCAGCCTTTCAAGGCTGGCTATCACACATATATCGTTCCTCTTTTGCTAAGATAAGGATGGAACCAAAATAAAGGAATAAAATCTCATGTTAATCCTTTGGTCTCAAAACTCTCATAACTCAGTTTTGCTTATAGTTCTTTCTACCCCGTATTTCTGCAACAGGAGATGGGGTGTAGCTTGGTTCATCAAGTGCTTGCCTTGAATATTCAAAGTCCCAGGTTCAGTCCCCAGCAGTGCATAAAACTGGCTGCGGCACAGCTCTCATCCGGGCACTCAGGAGATCAAAGCAGGATGAACAGAGCTTCAGGACCATCCTGGGCTGTATAGGGAATTTGAGGCCAGCCTGGGAAGTAGGAGACCTTGTGTTGCAGAAGAGGGATGAGATCTCTTGTTTAATAACGAGTTGGAGCCTCACTGTCCTTATCTCTTGCTCAGGTTTGTCCTGAATGAGTTGGTACAGACAGAGAAGGACTACGTCAAGGACCTGGGGATTGTGGTGGAGGTGAGCGGTGGCAGGGTGGGAGTATCTGTGCTCACGTAATCAGGAGCAAACTGCACCCTACCTGGGCCCAAGCACTTTAACCTGGTGACTGCATATTCAACTCTCTGGTAATTTTCAGAAATGAAACTAAAAATGGTACAATTTAGGCAGAACATAGAGACAGATTTTGTTTTCCTCTTGAAATATTTTAATGGGTTTAGAGGGAGATGGGGTCTGGTTGAGTAGGAGATGCTGCCACAGTGCTGTCTGCAGATCTACACAGAGTGTGGGCTGGCATAGGTGCTCAAGGATGCTGTCTGTGAAGTCTACCACTAATGTCACCTCTGTCGGGCAGGGCTTCATGAAGAGAATAGAAGAGAAAGGGGTCCCCGAGGACATGCGAGGGAAGGAAAAGATCGTGTTTGGAAACATCCACCAGATTTATGACTGGCATAAAGAGTGAGTTTTGAGCTTCCCTGAGAGTGGGGCATTTGTCCCTTGCTTCTGACCTGAGCCGGCGTTTGAGGGGAAGCCCCTGTCATTTATCTCATCACTGAGAGAGGATGTCTCTCCAAGTAGTGTGACTTCCTTCCCCTCTCTCCTCTTAGTTTTTTCCTGGCTGAACTGGAAAAATGTATCCAAGAGCAAGACAGATTGGCCCAGCTCTTCATTAAACATGTGAGTGTCGCCTCAGCTGTCCCTATCTCCCCCGGTACCAACACACTCATTTTAAAAATCCTCCTGTCTTCAGCTCTTCTTGAGTTTGCTCTCTCTCAACACTCTGGTTTTTGTTTGTTTGTTGTTGTTGTTGTTTTAAACACATTTGGCCATTTCTCCACCTAGTTCTTTCCTTTATATGGCTCATTCCTTGTCTTTAACTGCCCTTGATTCTGTGGGAGTGAGTGCAGGGGAGGTGAGCCGGAAACCAAGGTGCATGATTGTCACATTTCCTTCTGTACCAGGAGCGGAAGCTGCACATCTACGTGTGGTACTGCCAGAACAAGCCACGTTCTGAGTACATCGTGGCTGAATACGATGCCTACTTTGAGGTGAGCTGTTCCCTGTGGGATCCCTATGCTCCCAGGCCAAGACAGCTACCATGAGAAATACTCGGGTTCTCCATCCATAGGTGCCCCTGCCAGTGGTCTTCAGGGCAGGAAACCAGCCTCCACAGAACTAGTAGCTTCTTAACTCTGTCCCCATATGCACCTTTGCTGGAGGGGGAGCTGAGGTGGCTCTGTCTACCCACTGTTGAGAAACCTCCGTTTATGGGAAGACCTTATGACAGACTGTCTGTGGAAGCTCTTGTTCTCATGTGACCACCAAGCACTGAATGTCCACACTCTTCCCCACCTTCCCTTAGGAACATTGCTAAGTGCTTGCCACTGGTTAAAGGGCTCACAGTCACTTCACAGTCGGCCATGTTCTCAGCCTCTAGCTGGTCTCTCAGGCCTTTGAACTGATCCATCCACAGCACCCCAAGCCTTGGGATCCTTTCTTTCTAATACCACTCCCATGTCTAGCACCTCCAAGTGTGTAGATGCCCCAGCCTGGCAGGAGCACCTCTGTAGGTAAAGAGGCAACACTAGCCCTCCCCAGCCCCTTGGAAAGAACCCTGTGTGTTTAGAGAACAGAGTTTAGGACCTGGCCTCGTAGGCCTGTGGTGTCTGAGGGGAAGATTCTCTCCTGATTCTTTCCTGGAGTGGTAGAGAGAGCAATTTCAGCTTTTCTCCCAGGACTAAGGTGGGGAGACAGTGGCTTGACAGTGCCCACTGTGAATACTCAGGAGCCAAGCAAGGCCTTCGGGGCTGTGTGACACATTGCTCAGACATGAACAGTGGGGTGGACGGTTGTAGTGTGAAGATTCGAAACTTTTTATGGGAATCTTGAAGACTAGCCACTCACCCCTTTTACCTGTTGTTTCAGGAAGTTAAACAAGAGATCAATCAAAGGCTGACCCTTAGTGACTTCCTTATCAAGCCCATTCAGAGAATAACGAAGTACCAGCTGCTACTCAAGGTGAGAAGCTGGGAGCTGAGGTCCAGGCTGGAGCCATGGGCACAGGGCTAGGGATCATCTCCATCATACTGTCCTTCAGGGCTGGAAAGTGGCTAGCCCTCAGCTTTGTGCTTGAATAGCTTGCATAGCCCTTGTTTCTGCCCAAAGTTGCTTGTTTTCGGTTTGTTTTTGTTTTTGTTTTGTTTTTGTTTTTGTTTGGCTTTGTCTTGTTTTGTTTGCCTTTGATTTATCTTGTACCCTTGCCCATCTCACTCTCTCTCTTTCTCTTTCATTCGGGCAACTGAGCCAAGGGCCCTACTTCTGCACAGGTGGTTCTCAACCTTCCTCTGGCTGCAGCCCTTCAATATAGTTCCTCATGCTATGGTGAACTATAGAACAATTTCGTTGCTACTTCATGACTATAATTTTGCTACTGCCATGAATCATAATATAAATATCTGATATGCAGGACATCTGATATGCAGCCCACAGGCTGAGAACCGGGGCTCTATTCTGTACCTCCACCCTGAGCTCCTTCACTCATTTTGTTATAGCCACTGATGCAATGGCTTTGAAAACTAAAGCATAAGTCAGGCATGGTAACACTCATCAAGAAGGTCATGAGTATGTAGCCAGCCTGGGCTATGAAGTGAGACCCTATGTCAAACAAACCACAAAGCCCTAGAAAATAGCAAGAATATAAGACCAGAATGGCATATAAGGGAGTGGGCGGAGCCTGGAGAACTTACATAGTCCGTAAGGTCCAATCATGTTCTAAACAACTTAACCTGTTTTTTTTTTTTTTTCTCCTCTTCTGGAAACAAGAGGTCAAGTGGATAAGAAAGACTTAGCTTTCCTTTCTTCTGTCCATCTTTCCGTCCCACTGTCCTTCCTTTCATTCCTTTCCCAGACTTTATGTGTTATATTCCATCTTTAGGTGTAACATGACTCATTATTCACTTCTCAGCCACGACAAACCATTGCCACCTCCTCTGGGAAGGGCAGTCTTTGGAGTGTTGTTGGGTTTTTATAAGTTTTTTTTTTTATAGCTCTCTGGCTATTTTACTATCTGATTCACCCCTCCCACGCCCTTCCTTGATAGGACTTCCTGCGATACAGCGAGAAGGCTGGTTTGGAGTGTTCCGATATCGAGGTAGGTTTCTGCTTGTAATGCTTGCTCTTCTTAGGGAACCATATCGAATGGCTTGTCCTCAAAGGAGGTCCAGGGTTCAAGCCACTCCCCTCTTAGTCAGCAGCATGAGGACTGGCAAGTGCTGCTGAGCATGGAACATTTCTAGAATTCAAGAATTCCCGTCTGTCCTGGGCCAGCCCAGAGCCTAGTCCACTGGTGTTTGGAACTCTTACTGGGTAAGAGTGATATTTGACACTTGGTAAAATTACTGAGATTCAATATGCAACTTTTGTTCCTGGCTCCAGGTGCCATTTGACCCTAACACATAAATTATTCCACTTCCATTCCCCACACACCCTGAGGATTACCCTGTAAGTGAGTCCCTTTGTGCCGCCATAGGGATTATTTTAAGCCAAAGTGGGTTGCAGCCATTTCTGGCAGGTTATTTTAGGTCAAACCCTCCTGTGTTTCAACAACCAGGCTAAGCTGTTGCTTGGGCATTCGGAAAGCAACACAGAAGAGAAAGAAAATAGAAGGGGAGGGAATGATAAAAGCAGGAGGTAGAGAAAGGTTGGGCAGAGTAGCATTTCCCTGTGTGTGTCACAGTTGACATGGAGCCCCTGTGCTGATGCCAGGCTCCCTTATCTAAAAACCCCACACAGGCCTCTGAGAGTGGGCCGCAGGGACCGCACCCTTTCTGAGAACAAAGGGACTAGGGGAGATAAGTCCCTCTTTCCAGCCCTGGGTTTTGTGAGCTTCCTACTGAATGTTGGTTCCTGCATCCTGAATAACGTGTTCTTTCCCACAGAAAGCAGTGGAGTTAATGTGCCTTGTCCCCAAGCGCTGTAATGACATGATGAATCTGGGACGCCTGCAGGGCTTTGAGGTGAGCCCTTAGGGGTGCCCCTCCAGGTCACAGACCTGGAAGACAGAGCTATTGCAGAAGTTCAGTGATAATGAAGAAGGAAAAGTTTGGGCCAAACTGGGATCAGAATTCCAAGGGGGTTGAAAAGAGACAAAGTTCCTTATGACTGAGCAAAGGTCTCCTCCCTTCCTCCTGATTGAGAAATGTGTATATCCCAGACACTGCAGGGTGTGAGATGAGCCAGTAACCCAGGGAAAATGAGCTGTTCTCCAGGGGGCAGGTCTTTTATAGAGGTCTGGGACTCTAAAACTGATCGGATCTCAGGTCAGTGAAAGTATAAAGCTCTAAAACATCACACATTTCTGTCCCTGGACAAGGGAACCAAGTCTTAAGGGAAACAGCTAGATGTCCAGAGGATACACTGGTTCTGAGGAGCAGCCACAGCGGAACACTATGCATTGGATAGCTTAAATGACAGAAATTCCTGCTCACCAGCCTGAGGCGTGAGCCACTGTGAGAGAGGATCTGCTCCTTGGTTTGTTGGTGGCATCTTCAATGCCCCGGGGCATTTCTGGGTCACATCACCTTCCCTCTCCATGTGAGATTATGTCTGTGCCCAAATCTCCCCTATCATAATCCTCCCTCCCAACAGTCCTGAAATCTAAGGTTTCATTATTCTTTTGGAGAAAAGAGGTTCCTGGAAGTTGCGACAGTTAGGGAAGCGGTGCTAGCCTAGCCCAGCTCTGTCAAGTTAAAGTGCAGAAGGAAGGCCAGCTGCGGTATCACTATGGATGGGACATCCCAGTTTGGGTTGTCCTCTCCCTTCTACTCCATCCTCCCTGCCCCTGCCTGGGTCCCATGCTTTTACATGATAGGAACCAGGTGGCCGGGTTTTCACGAGTTCCCGGCTCTCTAGGTAGACCTGTCAGATATTAGCAAAAGTTGAGTTACTCACACGTGCTGTAGTAGTCACGGGTGGTTTCTTGTTGGTCTTCCTGGAGAGATTGTATGCTTTTCTCTCCTGGCTTTATACCAAGCCTAATACTATTTTAAGCAAGTCAAGTACCCTGCTGCCTCTTACCCTTCAACTTTGACCTCCTGGTGCTTTCTGAATAGGAGTCTAGTTAGCTTTCTATGAGTCCCTTCAGCTAGTGACTGCTGAGGCGAAGGATGGCATCCATTTGTGCTGTCTGGCCCACCTGAATCAGTCAGTCTGTCTGTCTGTCTGTCTGTCTGTCTGTCTCTCTCTCTCTGTGTGCATGTGTGTGTATGTGTGTAAAGTTTTCTCTTGTAAATTACGCACCATCATCTGTGTTTTCATCATTTAGCCACAGAGAATCCGTTCTGAATTCCCTCAGCTGATTGGGAAGGACAATGAGCATCTGCCTCCTCCCTCTCTGAGCCCCTCATTCCCATTGTCTCCCTCTTGGATCTTGCAGCTTTTTTCCTTTAGTCCTGGCTGCCCTCTCCCTGAGTTCTTGTGTAATGTTAGCAGAGTGTGTCGAGCTTTTCTGGCTAGCTGGTCACTGGCTTAATATTAACTTTGGACCAGGGTGGAGATAAGCCTGTTCTCCTGCTGACCTTGGCAGTCAGGAGCCATGGTCCAAGCAAAGGGTGGGTGTTTTCAGTAACATGAAGGAAAAATGAGCCCTGTGCCAGGGGATGCTTGGCATCACATGCAGGGCATGACTGACATTTACACTAAAGGGCAGAAGTTGCCCTAAGAAAGAGCATATCCCATAGACCCTCTGACCTCTCTCCCAGATGTCAGTCTTTGTATTGCAAAGCAATTAAATAAGTAAATAAATGATAAAGAGGAGTCTTCCCGATAGGTTATATGAAGATCTGCTGGACGGGCACATTCCCTTTAAACATCTCTCTGGGAAGCTGATTAGAAGCTGGCAAACCAGATGTGCTTTCTTATCCCAGCTAGGTAGTGTGGAGCTTGATAGCTAACATCATTTTAAGAAGGATCACAGGATCCAGAGAAATATCTCTGACCTTATAAAATATATCCCAACTTCATCTGTCAGTCTTAGCAAGAAACTAAAACTTCAGAGTATCCCTGTCTTAAATAATAGAAAGAGGTGAGAGAGACCCGCTTCATCAGGTTATTTGAGATCCTATCTGTATCACTCTACTTGGCTGCAATGAGAGTGTCCCAGGCAGCTGTCCCATACCAGAAAGAAGCCAGGCAGACAAGATTCTCAAAGTTACAAGGGCAGACAGGCTACTTCCAGCTTTGAGCATCATGAGTCTTCTTTAATTAAACAAAAAACCAAAAACAAACAAACAAACAAAAAACAAAAAGCTGGGCAGTGGTGGTGCACGCCTTTAATCCCAGCACTTGGGAGGCAGAGGCAGGCGGATTTCTGAGTTCGAGGCCAGCCTGGTCTACAGAGTGAGTTCCAGAACAGCCAAGGCTACACAGAGAAACCCTGTCTCGAAAAACCAAAAAAAAAAAAAAAAAAAAAAAAAAAAAAAAAAAAAAGACAAGCAAAACAAAGCAACAATAACAAAAGCCACACAGGAGAGAGCACACAGCAGAGTGGCACGCACCTTTAATCCCATCACTCAGGAGACAGAGGCAGATAAATCTCTGAGAGTTCAAGGCCAGCCTAATCTAGCTAGCAAGCTTCAGGCCAGTCAAAGCTATATGTAGAAGTATGTGTTCTGTCATTCTGTTTTAGCTGATTTCCTCTGGCTTTATCGGACATTGTTTCTTGTTGATTCCATGACATAAGCCCTTTCCTTCTTAGCAACCCTATATGGATAGGGGAATGTCCGTAGTCTCTCCCTAGATGAGTAATTGGGCCCTAATTCAGTGTCCTGCTGGAGTTGGAAGGCTTTGAATATCAGGTCTATTGTCTACATCCTCCACAGGTAGAAAACATGTAGCCCAGGAGAACTGAATCTATCTTCTCATGACCCTCCCTTGACTCTTGTCTCCATCAGGGCACCCTGACCGCCCAGGGCAAGCTTCTACAGCAGGACACATTCTATGTGATCGAGCTGGATGCTGGCATGCAGTCCCGGACCAAGGAGAGGCGTGTGTTTCTCTTTGAGCAGATCGTCATCTTCAGTGAACTGCTCCGAAAGGGGTCCCTCACCCCAGGCTACATGTTCAAAAGGAGCATCAAGGTGACAAGGGGCAGTCGGGGTGTAAAGAGGCAAGGAGGGACATCACGGGGTGAAGCTAACTGGCAATCATAATAAGAAGCAGCGACAGGCCCCAGGGCCAGTCTCCACCCAGCCATGTCGTTCACCCAAAGACAGAGCTTGAGACTTTACTCTTAAATCCGGAGTAAATTCAGAAACCTCTCCTGAGATTAGAAATTTTGAAAAAGAAGCTGGAGAAATTTTTTATCACTTAAGAGCACTGGCTACTCTTCTAGAGGGCCTGGGTTCGGTTCCTAGCACCCACATGGTAGCTTAAAACCACCTGTAACTCCAGATGCAGGGGATCTGACCTCCATGGGCACCAAGCATGAACATGATGTACAGATTAAACACTTATACATAAAAATGCAGGTGAAAATCCCTTTGTGGCCACTGAGAGGACCACGACCACTCTGCTGCTGTTTCTGTTGCTATCAGTACCACATTTTCCTCAGCTCGTCTTCTCAGGCTTACAGTCAGGTCACCAGTTGGCTCCAGAGGCACACTGCTGTTTGTGCCTGAGGATTCCTGCGGGGACACAGCCCTGCTTTTTCTTTT
>NW_022196894.1:31722089-31731349 GCF_008632895.1 Mastomys coucha | reverse complement strand
CACAATGCAAAGGCTTTTTGAAAAGTCCATTTCTTCTGTGCACATGGAGCAACAGCACTGTGCTGTGTGGCTTTTGTTGGTTTCATTTATTATTTTAGAAGTGGTCTCCTTCTGGTAAGGAGGCACATTAATCTTTTGTGGGTGAAGCTTTTAGTATCGGGACATCTTTAGCTCTTTAATCATTTAATCAAATGGTTAGAAAGAATTGATTATTCTGTCTAGTCTGTATAAAAATCAGGAACTACAGAGCTGTGTTTTATTTTTGGGGGGTTTTTTGTGGGCATTTCTCTTAGAATTTTCTTTGTATTTTCCATAGTTTCATTGTTTGCTATGCTAGCTCTAGTTTTAAATTTTATAAACTTTATTGTAAAAAATTGCAAATAAAATCAATATCATATACTAAAAAAAATGCAGGTGAAAAAACATGAAGTTTAATTTAAAAAAGAAATACCTTTGAAGGACAGTAGTAGACACGTCAGTTTATTTTAACTCTGTAAGTATGAAAAGGATAAACATGTTTTATTTCAGATGAATTACTTGGTCCTGGAAGACAATGTGGATGATGACCCCTGCAAATTTGCACTCATGAACAGAGAGACTTCAGAAAGGGTCATTCTGCAGGCTGCGAATTCAGACATCCAGCAGGCCTGGGTGCAGGACATCAATCAAGTCCTAGAAACACAGAGGGACTTCTTAAATGGTATGTGACAGACATACTTCTAGCAAGGCCATTTCAGTGGACCCTGCCTCTGAGCATCCTTGGGTCTAAGTTCATGGAGACTTACCAAGCCTGGTCACATTCTGTATGAGGTCTCTGACCTCATATAGTTTATAGGCTATGGTGTATGCATGTCTTTGTGATCCCGTGGCCAACTTGTAATAATTTGGGGAAAAGTATAAGACAGGCACATCTTGTATTGTAGGGTCCTGAGTTCTGGGATTCTTGTTTTCTCAGCTTGTAGCTGATGACTGATATGCTCTAAGATTATCTAGAAATAAATAGGAGTTTAGTAAAGCAGTTCAAATCCTTCTTTTCCCAACAGCAGAGAGCCTGCCTAAGCTTCCCATCCAGCCGACCTCACCCCTTTCAGATGAGAAACAATTGCTAAGCCCAACTCAGTAGTAACCAAACTTTCCGCAACAAACTGGTGGTCTGTCAGGCAATGTGGGCCCTACAAGCATCCTCCGTAAGAGGAGAAGTGGAGTTACTATCTTGTTCAGGTTTCACTATTGTGCCTGCTGGTTTCTGTTCACCTGAGTGGAGGTGGACAGCTAGAAGGTAAAATGGAAGCAGCAATGCAGTGAATGAGTAGTCTCCCAAGCACACACACAGACTCACAAGGACATCACTTCCAGGCGTAGCACTGCTTCTTATCTGTGAGATCTGTACTGCACACATGACCGCTTGTCCCCATACATATATGCCTGTGCATGCCCATAAACCCCAGGTGCCCCATCTCTTCTCACCAGTATAGTGGCAAGGATTGTGGCATATGCCTTTCTTGGTTTCCACATACATTCAAACATGTGTGTGCATATCACACCGGACCTTCTTGGTGTGCACCTCTTACCTCTACCAAGATTGTTATCACATGGCCAGGTGTGCTTGCACACACACGCATCCTCTCTTGGGCCCACCCTTGTAAGGTCTCCCACCTCTTCTTGCCAGTGCAGTCTTTAGACCATTTCAGAAGGTGTGAGCATACCATTCTCCAGATGTCTAGTATGGGACTGAATGCTCTGGGGGAAGGTAAGAGCTGCCATCCTAGCTGAGAACCTCTGGTGGGACAGGAAACTAGAGCGAGATCTTTCTGCCCATGCTGGAGTACACGGGTTGGCACACGGTGTTCCCACAGGATGGCACGGCCTACCTGACTGTCCTGTATCTTTTCTAGAAGTAAGGAATGGAACACTGTTTTCATCCTAAAACAAAAGGTTAGGACTAGGGACATTGCTCAGTGGTTGAGTCCTTGCTTAGCCTGTACTCATGGGGTCTTGAGTTCAAGCCCTATACCTTTTAAAAAAAAAGTTTTCTGGGTATTAAACAAGAAGGCTACTGTAAACAGGACCCCATGGCTTTTTTTTTTATTTATTGTTGTTATTTTATTTAGGGGAGGGGTGTTTGGTTTTTCAAGACAGGGTTTCTCTGTATAGACCCGGCTGTCCACCACAGCCTGGCCCAAGATCCCATGAGTTTTAAAAACAGCACATGGAACTTTCAGGGAGTATTTAAGGGTCGTGTTCCCAACTGGAAAAGGTTGCCAGGACACACTAAGAGCTCCCAAGTTTCTCTTTTCTTTTTAAACAACGCAGGTTAGAACTGAAAGCTAGATAGCTTACAGTTTTTCAATTCGCAGCTTTGAATATACACAGCTTGTGGCTGACGTGATGCAAAAATATGTGCGTGTGGGAAATAGATTCACTTAAGTTACGTTCCAGGAAGGATTTCCGGTGGACTAAGGTGGGAATGAAGGTTTGTAAAAAGCTCATCACTTCAGAACTCAAGTAAAATAAAAAATAGTAAGTTGAAAACAGAAATAAACAAATTAACGATAGTGGCTCCGTGTATTCACCCCTCCTCCTCTCATCAGGAGTTAAACTAAGCATTCTGTCTGTTTCTTCACACTTAATTCCCGTATAACAAACACAACATGGTTGCATCCTGTTTTGTTTTGTTTTTCATGTGAGGAAAAACAGACTTGAGGGCATTAAGAAAGCAAAAGCAATAGACGTTAGGAAAGGGTCTGAGATGGGAGGCAGAGGCAGACAGATCTCCGGGTTCTAGGCCAGCCTGGTCTACAGAGTGAGTTCTAAGACAGTCAGGGCTACACAGAGAAACCCTGTCTCGAAACCTAAAGTGTGTGTGTGTGGGGGGGGGATATCTGAACCCAAAACTATGACTTGAGAGCTGATTTGCTGGTTCTTCCCTACAGTTACCGGCAGCAGGGCAGACATTCGTCCTGTGCTCCCAAACAAACAAGCAAAGAGAAAAGGAAAGGAAGGAAGGAGGTGTGGGAGCAGGGCAGCGAGGCAGGAGATCAGACATAAGCAAATGAACCCAAAAGGCGACACCTCACTGTTAGAAATGCCCGAGTTTTGAGCTTGGCATGGCGGTACATATCTGGGATTCCAGCAGTCAGGAGGGTGAGTCAGGACTGAGAGAAACAGAAGCTTCCTGGTCCCAAGCGCGGTATTCCTGTTAAGGCTGGTGAGAGAATACAGGCCTAGCCTTCTTCGTAGCTTATTGAAGAAAACGGTTTTTTCCAGTGCTTTAGGGTAGTCAGTGTGCATAACCACGTAGCACCCATTTCCACTTCATGGGTAGAGTTTGCAGCTCAGTTTATAGGACTCACTGATCGAGACAGTACTAACGTATTCTATGATGTGCTAACACTTGGGACCACGCTGCCTTCTGTAATCAGTGGGTCAGAGTTATGTGGTCCCAAAAGACCTTCCTCCTAATTATAGTGAAGGATGGAGCTGTCGCTGAACTGGGTGACCATTGCCTAAATATTTAATGCCCACAGAATTCTTCCCAGGAGCCTCAGGGGCTGTGTTCAGGCAGGCCTGCTATTCATTTTCATACATGTGGGAAAAGATGATGTGGTGATAGAACAGGACCAGGTTTCTTATAGACACATGTGAAGGCACCTCTGCCAACCTTCCCTCTTGAGACCTGTTAGAAAGGGGTGTGTGACCCCCCATCGAGTCTGTTGAAAGGCATGCTGTACCCATCACTCTGTGTTAATCTACTTAAATTGCTGTTGCAACAAACACTGGTAAAAATAGCCTAATTGTACTCGCCCTGAAAGTCCTTTATACAGCAGTCTACCAAAGTGGCTTTTCCTGGTTGTACCTCTTTAGTGCTCAAACCTTTGAATCTTTTTTTTTAAAAGATTTCTTTATTTATTATACGTAAGTACACTGTAGCCATCTTCAGACACCCCAGAAGAGAGCATCAGATCTCATTACAGATGACTGTGAGCCACCATGTGCTTGCTAGGGTTTGAACTTAGGACCTTCGAAAGAGCAGTCAGTGCTCTTAACTGCTGAGCCATCTCCCCAAACCTTTGAATCCTAAACTCAGGAAAGCAGAGCAGAGCTCACATCTTTCCCTCCAAGCCAGCCTTCTTCATCCTCTGAGTTGCCCACACTGCCATTTGCCTTGCTCTCCCCTGCTTTTCCCATATTCACATGGACTTTCCAGCTTCCCTCCCCTGACACCCCCTGAGCTCCTGTTTTATATTGGCCTCAAAGTGACTTTTGAATTAGATGGAAAGGCTTCTGCCTGCTCCTTTCAAGTCTTCTGGCTAACTGCTTCAAGGTTTACATTCCTCAAATGTGCCCCAGTGATAGAATCTGAATCCACAACTTTTTTTTTCTTTTTTGGTTTTTTCGAGACAGGGTTTCTCTGTACAGCCCTGGCTGTCCTGGAACGCACTCTGTAGACCAGGCTGGCCTCGAACTCAGAAATCCGCCTGCCTCTGCCTCCCAAGTGCTGGGATTAAAGACATGCACCACCACCGCCCAGCAATCCAAAACTTTTAAGGTTTATTTAATACAACCGCTTCTCTTCTTCAGACAGACAGCTAGCTGCGCTGGCCTCCTAGGTATCATGCACCCTCTCTCCCTTACCTGTTTCGTCCCCTCCCCTTCCATGGAAACCTGTGATCCTACACATGGGTCTTCTGAGTGCTACCTATTTCCAGTACTTCACACATTCTTCCATCCTTGTAAATGTCAGAGTGGCAGCCAGTCCCCTTCTGAAGCTCTCTAAATATAGGAAACTTGGCTCAACCCAGAGAACACAGATTGACAATAGGTCGTTACAATAACATGAGGTTTATTGATCCACGTAGGTAGGGTTGCCCACCCTGGGGGGGGGGTCAACCTCAAATTCAGAAAACACACATCTTTTATACTTTACAGAGGGAAGATTTCTGCAACAGGGCTAGTTGGCTGTATTAGTCAGGGTTCTCTAGAGTCACAGAACTTATGGTAGTCTCTATGTAGTAAAGGAATTTATTGAGGACTTACAGTCTGTAGTCCAATTCCCAACAATGGTCGGCAGCAGTTGTGAATGGAAGTCCAAGGATCCAGCAGTTGCTCAGTCCCACAAGGCAAGCAGGCGAAGTAGAGAGAAAGCCTTCCTTCTTCCAATGTCCTTATATAGGTCTCCAGCAAAAGATTAGAGGTTTAATCTGGCCCAGATTAAAGGTGTGTGCCACCATATCTTTAATCCCAGATGACCTTGCTTGAACTCGTAGATCTTTCTATCTTAATCTTCTGGGATTCATAGCCACTATGCCACCATACCTTTAATCCCAGATGATCTTGAACTCATAGATCTTCGTATTTTAATCTTCTGGGATTCATAGCCACTATACCTCAAGATCTCCATGCCATGATTCAGGTCGGAAACTTGTATCTCTCAGCCTCCAGATTAGGGCCACAGGTGAGCCTTCTAATTCTGGATTGTAGTTCATTTCAGATATAGTCAAGTTGACAACCAGGAATAGCCACTACATTGGCTTACTCTGGTTGGTGGAACACAGGAGAAAGGATCTTATCAGGCATTGGTTGGCTTGCTCAGGGGGCTGTTCTTGGCTTAGTCAGCCAACTTTCTTATCCAGCTCTGCACCTGGCCTTGAAAGTCCCTGGGAAGGGGCTGAGTAACTAGGTGGTAGGGGGGGTTGTCATCAGCAAGGTCAGGGTGACAGTTTGTGGTCTTTTTCGAAATTCACCACAGGGAGGGGTTGGGGAGTTCTTCTGAGAATTGGTAATCTTGTTTTCGTGGACTTTAACGTTATTGCGACCACCAGTTATTTTTGTTTTGGCCTTACTTAGCTTAGTCAGAATGGCCTGGTCATTCTGTCTCAACATTCTGACTACCAGAACTTTGTTTTTACAGAAGGTCCTTGGCTATCTCTGAAACACAACTTCTCAGTGTTTGAAGCTGCTGCTTGCTACTGTAAAACTTTTGTTTCCATGTTGCTTGCTGCTTATAAGAGCTGGAATATGGCTCTCTTATTTTACTTTATTTCTACATTCCCAGAACCTTGTTTCTACAGCTTTGTTTTTCACTTTATTACTTCATAAACACACATGCACAAGCACACGTCCACTCACACATCTAGCATAAACACTGCTACCTATCAGGCCCCTGCATCCCTGTGGGGTCACTGAAGGTAGAGTAACCCACTCTTCTTGCCTGCAGCACTACAGTCACCCATCGAGTATCAACGGAAGGAGAGGAGCACAGCTGTGATCCGGTCCCAGCCCCCTAGGGTTCCACAAGCCAGCCCCAGGCCCTATTCTGGGCCAGTGGGCTCAGAGAAGCCCCCCAAGGGCTCCAGCTACAACCCACCTCTGCCACCCCTGAAGATATCTACCTCCAATGGCAGTCCAGGGTTCGACTACCACCAGCCTGGGGACAAGTTTGACGCTAGCAAGGTAAGTGGCAGCTTGCTCATGCCCCTGTCACCTAAAAGACCTGAAGCCATCCTTAGGAAACACCATCGTCTCCTGTCGATTATCTTAGCAGGAACAATCCATTAAATATAATACAGTCTTACTTATTTTTCTTTCTTCCCTTGTAATTAACTGAAACCAGTTTCCTCTGGCTGGGGCACTGTGTGACCAAGGGCTGTTAGCATCTAAATGTGAGGGAATCCCCATGGCAATAGGGAAAATGGGTGCTTTAAACCACAGCTCCTCTTTGCCATATTAGAAAGAGCCAGGAGCTAGAGAGATGGCTTAGCAGTTAGCACTGACTGTGCTTCCAGAAGTCCTGAGTTCAAATCCCAGCAACCACATGGTGGCTCACAACCATCTGTAATGAGATCTGATGCCCTCTTTTGGTGTGTCTGAAGACAGCTACAGTGTACTTACATATATAATAAATGAATAATTCTTTTTTTAAAAAAAGAAAGAAGAGCCAGCCCCATCTAACAGTGACATGCACCAGGACCTATACAGAAGGAAGCTCACTCCATTGGCTGATTGGGATGTGCCAAGAGGAAGCTGATCATTGAGCACATGTGGAAGCTAGACTCCATAGTCCAGGCTTTAAACACCACAGGGATACAGTGTACCACAGGGATACAGTGTACTGCAGGGATATAGTGTACTGCAGGGATATAGTGTACTGCAGGGATACAGTGTACCGCAGGGATACAGTGTACTGCAGGGATACAGTGTACCGCAGATCTAGTCTGCACACACAGCTGGCTTCATCCTAAACCACAGTGGGAACAGGAGAAAGCCTAGAAAGTGCTAGCTAGGTTGGGAACCAGGCGATTTGCTTCCCACTCTAAACTGTGAGCCTCACTTTTAAAACCTAGAGGATTTGCCCAACAGACCTAAGTAGTCTCCAGAGCTCATTAGGTCTGGGAATCAAGACACGTGCATCTCTTACACACGTGGTCCAGTGTTAAAGATGTAATTCTTCTCACCTCCACCCCCAGAATTATTAGTTGATGCTGATTTTGTTCAAATGAATGGTTGACGTATAAGTTCAGCCCTGTACTACAGTAACTGTCCCTCCCACCTTTCTCACCGTACCACCTGAAATAATTTTCTGCCCTAGAAAAACCCTGCCCGTGTGAATCAGTTGAAGTCACTTTGGCATTTTGTCAGCCATATGGAAGATTTTCTGGCTCTCACCATGCCCTAGGGGGCAGCCTGGCCTCCCGGGGAGTTACAGGTCTGTGTAGATGCAGCTGCCCCGGTATGACTCGCATGAAGAGGTCACATGGGCAGCGCCTCAATATTAAGTGCAGTGGTGGGGAGACCTCAGGATGTCTGTTCCACAAGGTAGCACAGGGCCTTACCCGTGCATCAGACACAGTACCATTCTTACTCCTGTGTCAGAGAGGGTCAGGATGAGGCGCACAGGCAAGTGTTGCTTCTTAAAAGGATAAAAAAATGAGCTGGGCATGGTGGTGCATGCCTATGAATTCCAGCACTTGGGGAGGTTGAGGGTCAAGGATCACGAGTTCAAGGTCCTGGCTTATGTGTCAAATGAGATCTAAAAAAAGGGGGGGGGAGCATAGCATCAAAGGGTCTATGTTCTTCCCATAGTGGAGGATTGTGACCCCTGACCTGACATTCACCCTGACCTCACTCTGCCCAAGTGCTTACATGCCCTGTGCTGATAACAGGTTCTTCCTGCCATCAGCAAGAGGATGCCGTCAGGAAGGCTGCATGCTAGGAGGGAGCTTCCAGTTGAAGGCTGTCCATAGCTTTCCCCGGGCACCACCTGAAGCCATTATAATACTCGGTTATAGGCTTTGGTAATAGTACTGTACTGCCATAAAATGTGCTTTCAGAGCATGGTTACGAAAATGTCCTCCCTCAGGAGTGCTCCGCTTTTCCGCTTGCCCTTCATCCTGCCAGCGAGCCGTCCAGCCTCTGGCCATGCAACAGGATGCAGAGCAAGCCCGTGAGAACCACCCTCCTTGTGTTTGTGTGCCTCCCGCCCCTGTCTCCTAGCAGAACGACCTGGGAGGCTGCAATGGGACATCATCCATGGCTGTAATCAAAGATTACTATGCACTGAAGGAGAACGAAATTTGTGTGAGCCAAGGTGAGGTGGTCCAGGTCCTCGCCGTCAACCAGCAGAACATGTGTCTGGTGTACCAGCCTGCCAGTGATCATTCCCCAGCAGCAGAGGGCTGGGTCCCAGGCAGCATCCTGGCACCCCTCACCAAAGCCACAGCAGCAGCTGAAAGTAGTGACGGGAGCATCAAGTAAGTGCTTCCATGGCTTCCGGGAGAGGAGTGTGTGGGTTAAAGAAAAAAAAAGTCAAAACCAAAAAAACACAAAATGCAAGCCTTCCCTTAGGGAAGGGCTGCTGCTTGTCACGCCAGGGGGATGGGGGTGCGGAGCCACCCGCCCGCAGCTTGGGGTGGCCAGGCTAGACCTCTCTGGGGTCGTGGAGGTGGTGGTGATGGTGGATTTTATTTCCCTTTCGTTTATAATTTTCTGTTCATCTTTCCCCTTCTTTTTCCCCCCACTCGTTAAGAAAAGAACCCTACTGAAACCCTAGGGGACAAAAGGCATGCCTTCCGTTGCTACATTTGGCCCACCACGGGACTCACTGGACTGGACTTCTATTTATATTGTATGAAGTTACTGATATATATATATTTTTTGATTGGCACCTAGCAATGACCTTAGCACAAATGCCAGGCCTGGACAGGTCAGAGCCTGCTGCTTCTCCCAAAAGAGAGGGGATTTTTTTTTTTTTTTTTTTTTTT
>NW_022196894.1:31645047-31722056 GCF_008632895.1 Mastomys coucha | reverse complement strand
TGTCACTTTAATATATGTTCATGGTAATTTGTAAGATATTCCTTTTCCTTATTTTGATTGCAAAAACCCTTCTGAACACATTCCTGTATAAAGCATTTTGCACTATTTAAAGAAACCCTTATGGATGAAGTCAGGTTGTGCAATATGGGGAGCCGCAATGTTTATCATTGTACCTGTAATGTAACTAATAATTTTAAATGTACTATTTTAAATATGTAAAATAAATTTTCACCATGAGCATGTTTTAATGAGGTTAAAGGTTAGTTGACCCTTTCCCCCCCATCTCATTATTCTCAGACTTTGAGTGTGAAAATGATTTTTTTTCCCTTTCTTTTCTATAGTTTATGGGTTGGTTGACTGCATTGGCAGGGTGGGTTTTTTTTTGTTTGGTTGTTTTTTTTGGTGTTTTGTTGTTGTTGTTGTTGCTGCTAAATCGTGGGCCCTGCCCTCTCCTCTAAACATCCCCTCTGGATTTTCTCTGACTTTAGCAAACAGAAATGGCAGAGTCAGTGCTATCCAGAGGGTTCCCAGCACCCGAGTGTCCTTCAAATGCTGACGTCTGTGGGTAACCAGCATAAGGCAGTGTCAGACTGCTTTTCCCACAGCTTCACAGTCACCCAGGGGTCCCAGGCACTGTCATGAGCAGCAACACCAGCAGAAATGGCTGCTTTGGCCCTTTTCTATCAGGATATAGAAGGTACTGATGTCACCTGGCCTCTCCAGGGGACCACAGGAATCAGAAGTGGCCACACAGTGATACAGGCCCTGCCTTTCCTCGTCTAGAGATGTTTATTTCAGAAACCTCGGATGGAAAGGCCACAGAGCCCCGACATAACCAAGCCTCACAGATACAGCTCTTAATGGGCAGTGCCCTCGTCACCCAGGCACTGAGCCCACCTTCCCCTCCTCCACCTTTGATGTCTTGGGCTCAGGGGGGAGGGGCAAAGAGAACAGATAGATGGATCCACTAGCTCCTTGGGTTCCTTGCAAGCCACAGCTTCACAAGGGTTGGTGGCACTGGAGGTAAGCCACTGACTAAAAGCAGTACTAGTGTCAATCAGCAAAGGCCACTCACTCCCCCTGCCCTGGGTCTGCTGTGACCACAGGGATGCCTACAGGATAAATGTCACTGAAACTGTGTCCACATCAGCCGCTGGGCTTGTGGACAAGAGATGGAAGCTCCCCAAACCGTGGCGAAGTGTTCTTCTGGGAAGAAGAATTTGAAATCGAACCTCTCCTGCCTCTGTGCTCCTCCGACTTTCCTCCTGCACTATTTTTTTAACAGTTCTCACCAAGCACACTGAGGAGCCCAGAGGGTGACCGTTAACAGGCGTACACCCCACACATGCACAGATGTATACACTGTACCTTCTGCCTTGGAATTCTTTTCGACAGGGACCTCCCTGACTCAGATATTACCAGGGGAGCCAGGGACATGGATTTGGGAATAAAAGACAAGAGACAAAAGTCAGCAGTGTTATCTGATCTGGGGTGTCTTGTATGTCTGATTCTCACTGGGGTAGAGAAGAAGGTGGAGCTGGGTGCTCTGGGAGGGCCTGAGGAGCTTCTAGTCAGGGACTCTGAGACAAGCTCTGGCC
This sequence comes from Mastomys coucha, assembly GCF_008632895.1. Taxonomy (NCBI): domain Eukaryota; kingdom Metazoa; phylum Chordata; class Mammalia; order Rodentia; family Muridae; genus Mastomys; species Mastomys coucha. The sequence continues at coordinate 31,720,458 of NW_022196894.1, read as the reverse complement.
TTTGGAAGGATCCTACTTCCCACGACATGCCAGAACATGATCGTTCATTAATTGTTCTCTTCAGGTTAATTGTTAAGGCTGTATGTTAGCTGACGGATGTTTCTAGAACATCTACCTCGGGTTCCTTCGGCTCCTGGTGGCTCTGGAGTGCTGTGGAGGAGAGGCATTTGAAGTATTTTCCTCCTGAATCTCAGCTGCCTCTCCCTTCATAAAGGTTCTCCTCACAGAACCCTATCTGCAGAGCCCCAAATTTAAGCAGAAAACGCAGAAGGAAGGACAGGCCTCACTCCAGACAAGAACTAACTCATGCAAATCCTGTGGCCATGAAACACCACCGCTGCTCAGGTCCCTGATGCCGCTTAGGTCATGGCCTTCATTGCCCTTGACTCTGACAGATGTGGGACTCAAGGGCTGAGCCTGTCTTCTGTAGCTGTGAAATGGAACCCAGCCCCCAAGACATTGCCACTGTCACTTCCCTGGGAGCACACACTGGGTCTTATGGAGGATGCATACAGAAACCTTGTCCTGAGGTTTTTAGATATGTATGGGGTATATGGCTCCACTTACCAAGGCAAACCCTGGCACTCCCCCAGGACTTGATAGTATATGAGGTATTATAGAAGGTGCCAGTGACTTGTTTGCACAGAATAAGGTGTATTTCCTTTATCTTTCCTATTCTATACTCATCCCATCCACTATGCCCTTGTCAAAAACGCCACCTCAGTCCTAGGAGGCTTCATCAGATGATCAAGCAAACCTCCCTGGGTCTGGTGACCTGGTACTCATTTCTTCCAGATGTTGCCCTTTACCTAGCCTACCTTCAGGAAGGGTCAAAGTTCATTCTCACTCCCAGTTTGAGGTGAGGTCAGCCCTAGCCACCGCAGGAGCTGGTACGCAGGTCTGGGGCCCTAAAGCTGGCAGGGGCTTCACTGGAGCGTCTCCTCTGATACTCAGCGGTGGTGAGCCCACCCACCACCTCACTCTGCTCCATCCTGCCATTTTGATTGGTGCATTTTTTGGTATAACAGGAAGTCATGCTCTTGGCACACTCTACGCATGAGAAAGCGGGCAGACGTGGAGAACACGGGTAAAAATGAAGCCACAGGGCCTCGTAAACCCAAGGATTTTCTGGGCAACAAAGTCTCTGTTAAAGTGAGTAAGGTGTTCGCAACTGGGTCCCCATCATCTCTTCTCTCCCTGAAGTGTGCTCGTAGGCAGTTTGGGCGGGTGGGGTTGGCTACTTATTCACTGCCCAGTGTGGAGACCAAAGGGGGAGTAGTTTAGCAGGTTCTGCATGCAAGATCAATCTGTTTTTTATTTTTTATTTCTCCCGGCACCTTCAGTTCAAGTAAGTACCTCTCTTTTCCTTGTCTTTTTATGATGAAGCAGATATTTTGCAGCAAAATTATCTGCAGCATTCTTAGAAATGCAAGATGCTTGTTTCATATTAAACTTCTCAAAGATGCTCACTCCGTAGCCTAGGTTCGGGGACACATTCAGGTTAAAGGGGTACACTCTGAACCCCTGATCTCATGAAGGCAGAGGTTTGGCACTTTAAGTCCATCATGTCCTTAGTAAAGTTTCATTTCTTTTCCCCAGACATCACCTGTAAGCAATTTCTTTACATTCCCACTGAGCATGGGAAAAATAGGGAGACACATTGGCGAAGCCTGTGTTAATTTTTAAATTATCTGTTACTTTGAACTATCAACCGTGAGCTTGGCAGACCCTCCATTTTTCCCAACTAGAAACAATGTGGTCACCATCTGCCTTGTTAGGTGACTCTTCTGAAATGCTTTGCCTCAGGACAATGAAAATCACACATTGGGGCTGGAGAGATGGCTCAGAGGTTAAGAGCCCTGTCTGCTCTTCCAGAGGTCCTGAGTTCAATTCCCAGCAACCACGTGGTGGCTCAGACCCATCTATAATGAAATCTGGTGCCTTCTTATGGCCTGTAGGATACATGCAGGTAGAACAATGTATACATAATAAATAAATAAATCAAAAAAGAAAGAAAGAAAGAAAAAGAGGGAGAGAGAGAAAGAAAGAAAGTCACACATTGATTATCTCTTGGGCACTTTGCCTTCCCAAGCAAAGAGCAACCAAAACCTATTCAAGATCCTTTTGGGGAAAAGAAATTGGAAAGTCCAGCCTCGACAGAGTGGACAGTTTAATTCCAGCACTCACGCTTTTCATCTGGTCACCTCCATTGCTCTTGCTGGTGTGATAAACAGGTGTCCACCGTCCCCTGAGAGAGCATGTTGCTGCCGTGATGCCCCACGCCCCACCTGAAAAGCACCTGGTTGTTTCTCTGCCTGGTTTCCCACGTCCATGCTTCTCTGATATGCCCCACTAGACCGACTGCTGTGTTCTAACTGTGTTCTTTTTCTTCCCCCTTCTTCATGCTGCCAACCAAGGAGACGAACAGTTCCGAGGAGTCAGAGTGTGATGATCTTGACCCTAATACTAGTATGGAGGTAGAAGCAGCTCTGTTGTCCTATTTCCTACACTGATTGCCTTTTCCCAGTGTGTTCTCTGACAGTGACCTCACTAGAACCCAGGGTGGCTCGCGCTTCTGTAATGTCAGGCCATCTCAGGGTGTCCCATCCAGACTAAAGCAAAACAAAACAAAACCTAAATTCACCTCTATTTGGTTAGGAAACTCTACTGTGGTGCTGTTTTAAAAACAAACCCTTGTGCTTGTCTCTCGAATGCTTTCTTAATGTTTTCTTCCTTGGAAGGTTTGGCTTTATGTAGGAAATACCCAACTTAATTATTTGAAACATAGAATACTTTCTTTTTTTTCATAGAAAACAGCTACAATTGGTAGTTGGCTCACAGAGGAAGGATAAGAGCCACCCAGTGGTTGGGTTTTGTTTTGTTTTGTTTTTTTCTCTTTATAGTTTTCTCTACTCTTTCCTCTTTCCTTGTTCCCCTTTCTCTTCCTCTTGATCTTCTGGGCTCTAGTCCTTTGATGTTCTATGGTTTTTCTGGATGACCTGGCTCCTAGTTCCTGGCTACTAGTAACTGTAGCTGGTGAAGACCAAAACAAGAAAGGATTAACTCAGGCATTCTCTCTCCCATTCCCAGGGCCCAGGAAGGGCCAGTGTCTATGACTACCATATGAACAGGCCTACCTAACAGCTTCTCTCCTGGAACCTTGGTCTAGGGACAGTGAGGCAGGAATATGTGGTAGACCTTTCCCACATCCCAGTTTTGCATGAGTACAGGAGTTGGAATAGTATCCTCCCATCTTGAACATCCATTGCCAAGTCTGTAACCATACAAAGCCACAAACCCTGGAGAATCAGAGCAAGCATATCCTAGCTTGCCTTGCTATTTAGATTTTTGGGGTAGACTGAAATGTCTTTCTCCAAATCTGTGACCCATCCCTACCAGCATATTAAAAATTATAGATTTCCTCTAATGCAGAATAATTTCTTTAGTTTTTAAATGTATTTTTGACTATTTCATAATGTATAGAATATACTTTTATCACATCTATACCCCTCTATTGCTCTTACCTCCCCCACTCCCTCCAAACCCCATTCTTCCCAACAAATCACCTTCTTCCTTCCACAGTGTTTGTTTTATTCTTAAATACCCCCTGAATTTAATCAGGGTTCCTCATTCGAGCACAGACAACATATCAGTGACTATGTCACTGAAGAAATGAGGACAACCCCCACTCCCACCCCCACCCCAGCAATGATAGTAGCTCCTCAACTAGGGATGGGGCCTTATGTGTCCCTCCCCTCTTCCTCGTGGAATCTTGTCAGGCCCAATCTTGTGAAGATAATCACAACTATGAGTTCATGAGACAACATCCATATCAAGTCCTCTGCATCCTCCAGAGCTTGTGTTTTCTCTGTCCCCTCTTCCAGGATATTTCCAGTGTCTTGGGGGTGGGGGATGGAGAGCAATATGTAACGTGCATGTCTCGCATATGGCTGAGCACTCGAGAAGTCACTCGTCCTCAGCACTTTGATCATTTGTGGATCTATCTATACACTAACCACTTACTGCCCTGTGCAGAAAGGAAGCTTCTCTGTCAGGCACTAGTGATACACTTTATTCCCAGCACTCGGGAAACATGGATAGGTGGGTCTCTGAGTTCAGTGCCAGCCTAGTCTACAGAACTAGTTCCAGGACATCTGAGACAATACACACGCGTGCACACACACATACACACACACATTCACACAAAGAAAGAGAAAGAGAGGGATTGTCTCAAAAAAAGGAAGGAAGGAAGGAAGGAAGGGAAAAACCTCTGAGAGTAGCACTGATCAATGGCTACAAACATAATTATTTAGAAGACACCATGTCCATTTAGCATAATAGTGGTTGGTTTTCTTGTGTGTAGCCCTAAAGTTTTCACCTAGCTAGGTATTATTATTATTATTATTATTATTATTATTATTATTATTATTATTATTAATTTGGCATAATCTCTAAGAAGTCCACCACCACATTACAAAAGCAGCTAAAAAGCCCATGAGAGACCATGTGGCCTAAGAAGAGGAAAGGCAGCAGTGGAAGGAACCACCTGAATTGAGCTGAGCCAGGAAGTTGAAAACAGGAGCTCTGCCTGAATAAAGCAGTCCCTGTGGATGTGGGTTCTGGGGCAGAGACAAGGGTGGCAGGTGTGGGTCGATAGAGCACTCTATTGTGGAAGGAAGTGGTGAGAGCATTCACAGCTTAAATACATGTTAGAGATGAGGAAGGCAGAGGGATTCCTGACCCTGCTTCCCTTGCATTTCATAGGACAGGCACCTGCAGGTATGGGTCCCATACCTATCAACGTGTAGACAGACACCCATGGTGCCTTATCACCGTGCCTAGATGTCACTGGTGTGTACTGAAGGAGTCAGCTACAAGTAGAGGGAAACCAGACAGGGGATATGAGTCAGGTATCTGTGTCCCAAGTCACCTTGGGACTTTGTCTAACTCTAACAGTGTAAGGAGAGAAGAGTGTGATCCCCACACTGTCAGAGAAGAGGTGAATACAAGGGGGATGTGCCAGTTGTCCTCCACTGAGAAAATTAATTGATCTAGTTAGATGTTTCATTCTATACTTAGATAAGAAGAACACACAAATACCTTAGCCCTGCTTTCAAGTAAACCCATTTTTAAGGCTCTTAATATTCAAAGCAGGGTGGCCTCTTTGTGAACTGAGTGAGATGGGCCCCTGGGAAGTGCTACTGGCTACCCAAACAAAGGGTAGAAGAAAGCCCCCCCCCGTGTGTGTGTGTGTGTGTGTGTGTGTGTGTGTGTGTGTTGCTACATGAACAGAAAGTTTTTGCATATGATAACTGAGACTCAAAACTTCCTGTAGGCAGAAAGTTCAGCTAACCTAAACTCTTGGGGGGTACAGTGGGGAGGGGGGGATGTGCGGATCTGCTCATTGCTCCAGGGTGTCCAGCGCAGTTGCCCCAACAGCCACTGGCATTCGTTCCGTGCAGACCCTCCCAAGAGTCCATGAGCTCCTCTGAACCTGTCACTATCCTGATGGTAGCCGTCATCTCCGATGTTGGCTTAATGACTTCAGACACACACACACACACAAAACAAAACCACATGGGAGCTTGAACTTTAAGTAGTTAAACATGGGCGACATGAAAGTGGAACTTTATTTGCAGCAAAGGTAGGCGAACATGGCTGGTAGTACATGCCGAAGACCAGTTGAAACCCAGAAGGCTGCGCTTCCTCCAAAAGGCCTCTTGCTGCTAATTTGGAACCTATTCCCAAGCTCCCCGGCTTCACCCTTGTCTTCCGGAAGTGTAACCTGTGCTCTTGCTGAGTTGAGCGGCAGTCCCCTCTAGTCTCATCTATACTCAGCCTCTGTTCCTGGGACTCCAAAACCTGGCACTATGTACCCATGCTCCATGCCTGGAGTCCCCATGTGAGAGTCCTGCCCTGTCACCCAACCACCCGTGACCTGATAGCAGCATGTCCTGCAGTGTACTGTCAACGGGCTCATCTGCCTCCATGAGAACGACGTCACCAAGGTGCCCTCCACCTTCTCTCCTCTGGGGACTGCATTTCTTCAAGGGGCAGTGTACTGGGCCTTTGAGTCTCCACAGTACTCTAAAAAGACATAGGCTGTCATTGAAAGCAGTTTATGAGGAGAGCATGGCCCACGTAATCCTCAGATTTAGCCAGCCACTTACGTTAAGAGGGGCCATTGGCACAGCCCTTCCTTTCCCTGTCAACCAATGCTTGTGGATATTCTCACATACGTCATCTACTCCCAGCACTGCAGGCCATACCACCAGCCACAGCAAGACAGGTACAAGGTCCCTGCATCCCCTCTCTGCCTGGCCATCTCTCCATCTGTCACCACGCCACATGGAGAACTGTTTTAAAAATGAATGCCTGTAGTTCAGCTTTTCCTTGCACCCTTGGGGGGAGGGAGTGAATGGGGACATTATGGTGTGAAAGAAATTTACATGCAAAAAAAAAAAAATTCCAAATGAGGATAAAAATGAAACACTGGGGTCTCTTGAGAACAGCTCTTCTGGGCTTAGAGCCACATGGCTGCCTGCCAGCTTCTTCAGTCCCATGACCACCCCCATGTCTACAAGTGACACTCCAGGCTAGAGCTGGGGACTGAGTACCCAGGCCCAGCATCTGCCTCTAGCCAGGGCCTGTCTCTAAAAAACTGACATCTTCTCTGGCCAGGGCTGGATTTTCCTTCCGGCTCATAGCTGCTGCCAGGAGGTTCCCACATTCAGACCTCCTCTGAAAAGCTGGGGAGATCCTTCCTGGGTTTTCACAGCTCCTCAGCCCCACATTTCCACCCGCCTGAATCACTCAGTGAGGTTGAAAACTCTGAGCCCGTTGCCAGACTTGGTTGGGTCTTTATCTCCAACGATCAGAATTCTCAACCCAGCTCTTACATCAAACCTAATTAACTACAAGCGTTTTAGCGTCTTTAATAAAGCTCTGTAGCCCTCTTGGCTGCGACTAATCCATTGGAGCGAGAAAGACTCCCCAACCCCTGTGGGCTTTGCCCTTTTTCAGCTGCCAGCTATGTGGCTTAGGGAGCTAATGAGGACTGCGTCGTTGTTGAGAAGGGCTCTAGAAGGTGACAAGGCTAGACCCTTGAAGAAAGGAGGCCAGTTGGGGAAAGATTACTAATCAAGGTAGAAGTAGCATTTTCAATGGCACCTTGGGAGCCTGTGCTTTTTGAGGATCCCTCTTGCCACTTTGCAGCAGACACAACCTACAGAAGCGTCCTTTCTGTTGGAAGAGCAGAGTTCGGCGACAGGAAAGACCTTCCCCAGGTTGTGCAATCATCACCGCCTTTGATCCTATATGCTCCCCTCTCCTCCCATCCCCCTCGCTCTTTTACCTTTTCAGACAGGGAGCTAAAGTACAAAAGATTGTAACTCAGGGCTGGAGAGACGGCTCAGTGGTTAAGAACACTCGTTGCTCATCCAGTTGGGTTTGGTTCCCAACACCTACATGGTAGCTTACAACCATTCATAACCCCAGTTCCAGGGGATCAGATGCCCTCGTCTGGCTTCTGTGGGCACCAGGCATGCATGTGGCAGGCACACACACACATACACAAACACACACACAAGTGCAAACAAGCACACATATATGCACACACACACATATATGCAGGCAAGCACAGGCACACAAAACAATTTTTAAAGCTGTACTGTTCTGTTTAGTAAATGATTGCCATGCAAGCAGGAGGGTCTGCATTTTGAACACCAGCATCTGTGTAAAAAGATGGACACAGTGGCATCTGCACCCATAGTAATCCCAGAGCTGAGGTGACAGATAAGATCCCTGGATTGACTGGCCGGCCAGCCCAGCTGAATCAGTGAGCTCCAAGTTCAGTGAGAGACCCTCTGTGTCAGAAATGAGTCGTAGAATAGTCAAGGAAGACCCTCAGAGCTGACCACTGGCTTCCACACACAGGGGCAAACAAGTGCATGCTCGTGACCACGCATACGCATGTATACTGATTTAAAGAAGAAGAGAAGAAAGGGGAACAGTCGCTCAGCTCCCCTGGCCATTATTAACCCCCTCTCACACCATCCTGTGGCAACTTAGATCACAGCCTTCCCAGGTTGGTTTTAACTAAAACACAGTTTCTGGGAAGGCCTGTGTTCCTCTGCCAGTTGCCCCGCATAGATATACTGTTCTATCCAGCTCAACCCATAGGACTCTCCTTTGTACCAGTCCTGGCTTCTCAGGGCTGAAATATGATGCAAACTGAAGCCACACAAAGCCAGTAGGACTGACCCAGAGTCGGGAAACCTGGACTGTGGGTCCTGGCAGCTGTGTGACCTTGGACCAGTTAGCTTTCTTGAGCTCTGGGTTTCTCTGCAGGCAGCTTACACAGTCCCTACTGTGCAGGTCTTTAGACACTGACATGTAGCCCTTTGAACACCATGTAGATCTAAGAAGTAATGTATGTCAGGAGACTTGGCTCTGAACCTCATCAGCCTCCCGAAGCATTGAAAAGAGACTGGAAGAGGTGCTTTCTGCTCTCGAATAGGGGTAGGAATGGCAACTGAAGTGACCACTCTCAGTTCTAAGAACAGTGAGTGTTCTGAGCTGGCACATATTTTCTTCCCAACACACAATGTCAGGTCCCAGATATTCCAGTCTTGAAGGGCCAGTCTGTGTCTCTTGCCTCAGACATTCTGGTATCCCCATCCCAGATTCAGGGCTTCAAAATGAGGACTTGGCCACATAGATGAAAACTTGGCCGCCCCAGTCAGGCAACTGAGCTGGCAATGCCAGTATGTTTCCACTGAAGCCTGTTTTTGTATTTTTAATAACAGAATTCGTGAAAAGGACTCTTTAAAGAAAAAGAAAGGGAAGCATCACATTCCTGTCGTTTTGACAAAACATTTGCTCTGTAACCTATCTGATGCGTTTGGCAAGCAGACTCTCTCTTTCTGCCCAGATTTGTTCTGATTCCCTATAAGGGTGGATAGATGTCCTACTACCCAAGGGACCTTAGCTGAAACAAGACAGCCCTCCATCCTGTGCTCTGGCCATCAGGGAGGACACAGTTGCTCACCTCTGTTAGTCTTGTCACTGACCAGGTCCCCAAGAAAAACTACTGTAAAAGGAGGAATTGCTTTGCCTTGTGGCTTCTGGGTGTCCGTCGTCGTTCCTTCAGCCCTGATGCTCTGGAACGGAGATGAGGGTGAAGCTCATGGTGGCAGGGGTGTGTGGGAGAGGAGGCTGGTCCCTCATGATGGCCGGGAAACAAAGAAATGGAGTGTCCACACTAGAGGACTGTTGCCTGCATTCAGGCTACGGGATGCTGCCACCCACATTCAGAGCCGGTGTTCCCCCATTCTAATTGATCGTCTCTGGAAATACCCTCATAGACACAGCTAGAGCTGTGCTTCACAAATCTCCTAGGCACGTCTCAATCCAAACTGACCATAATATTAACACCTCTTAGCCAGGCAGTGGTGGCACATACCTTTAGTCCCAGCACTTGGGAGGCAGAGACAGGTGGGTCTCTGTGACTTTGAGGCCAGCCTCATCTAAATGGAGTTTCAGGACAGCCAGGGCTGCTACATGGAAAAAAACCCTTTCTCAAAAACAAAAAGCAAAGCAAAACCAAAAAAAATCCAATCAACTCTCCTAGAAAAGGCAGAGGCAGAGAGGTCAAGGTCACACAGCCAATGAAAAAGCAAGTCTTGCTGTTGACTGATGTCCTCAGCGCCACTGGTGCCCTCAGCTAGACCTATGTCCTGCAGGAAGTCTGAATGCAGAAGCTTGGGCCCTTTCTTGTTGCACATCTCTTGAAGGAGGAGAATTTCTTCTTCAACAGCTTTTCTAATCCCCTGACTGCTGGCATAATCATAGGTCTTTGGGCACACACCCTTTCCCAGTGACTCAGGAGCTCGGCCATTGCAGCCAAGAGAGCAAGTCTATTTGACACTAGTTGGAAATGTCTGAATTGGTTTCCTGGGCTGGCCATGTTGAACTCTTAGTCATGTGTCCCGCGAGGCGCCTCACCCTAGACGGAAGGTCTGGCCTATTTCCTTATGTTGTACACTTACAAGCGTGCAAGTGCCATTGACCTAGGAGTTTCCCTAAGAGCATATAGAGACAAGGCCACTACTCCCACTTGCCTGTATACACAGATATCCATATACTATCAAAGTTCGCCTGCAAAGCTCGGCGTACATTCCTCATGATTCACAAAGCTAATCTCAGGGAAATCAAGGATTCAATAGCACATAGACAGACCAGGTTCTCCAACCACAAAGATAATTTTAAAAAAGAAAATAAAAGGTTTGGAGGGAGCTGGAGAGTTGGGTAGTGAAGTTTGAGGCCATGTTTAGGCAGCTCACGGCTTCCTGTAGTTCCAGCTCAAGGGGTTCTAATGCCCCTGGCCTTCTTGGGTGCCTGCATTCACATGCATCACACAAACACACACACACACACTTAAAAAAATTTATAAAATGATTTGAAGCTAGGTCAAGGTGAATGCCTTTAATCCCAGGAACAGGAGGCAGAAGCAGGTGGATCTCTGTGAGTTTGAGGACAGTCTTATGGTCTACAAGAGTGAATTCTGGGACAGTCAGAGCTACACAGAGAAACCTTATCTCTAAATAAATAAAGGAATAAATAAATAATTGGGAAACTGTCTGATCTAGTCAGATTGAAATAATGAATAGCTAAACCTTCAAATCAGAAATCATACCCAACCCCAGGACCACATGCAGAAGAAAAGTTTTAGGTACTTTTATTTTATGCTGGGGATAGAACCCAGGACCTCACACATGCTGGGCAAGTGTTCTACCACTGTACTATATCCTCAACCCAGAAAATATCTTTTTACTATCTATTCATCTTCTAACTAAATGTTATTATCTAGCATCCCTTTCCTTCCCTACACTCAAGTTTGTAGTTCTGGGGTTCAGAACATTCGGTTTGAGCTTGTTTCCACCATCTTTATCCCATTAGCATCTTTCGTGTGCAGTATGGAACTGTGCTTTGTGATTAGGTGATGAGGGACTCAGAGAAAACCAAGGTCAGATCATCTTCAGCTGACAACTGGTTTCCAGGCAGAATTTCACCTTCTTTCTCGGCGTCAGACTCTGTTAGGCATTAACTGAGGAGGATACTGGAGTTCTCTTCAAGCTCAGTTTATTATTCAACACTGGTTGATTTTACCTGTAACATTCCCCTGAACTCGCTGCTGTCCCATTTTGAAGAAAAATCCAGAAGGAACTAAGGTGCAGTGGCTTCAGGAAACCCTGCTACCTACTGCCCTCTGCTGTTCAAACAAAACCAGGCTACCCAGCTGTTCATCCCCACCTCTCCCCTACTCCCAGACCCCAACCGACTTTACTCAGCATATTCTCTCTCTCTCTCTCTCTCTCTCTCTCTCTCTCTCTCTCTCTCTCTCTCTCTCTCTCTCTCTCTCTCCCTCTCCCTCTCTCCCTCTCTCCCTCTCTCTCACCCTCCCATCCTCCCTCTCTCCCTCTCCATCTCTCCATCTTTCCCTCTCTCCCTCTCTTCCTCTTTCCATCTCTCCCTCTCTCCATCTCTCCCTCCCTCCCCCAACCCCCGCATCTCTCAGAGTCAGACTACATGCATTTCGTATGAATAACACCACATTTCCTCTACAACCACTTCTATCTGACATTCTAGTTCTCCATGGCTTCCCATCCGTCACCATGCTCACTGCCCACCTGTTTGGGGGACATTCAATTTCAAGAAATATCTGAGATTTGGGATTGGTACCTCCGGTCCCTGCATGTACCCACAATGGTCACCAGATAAAGACAGCCAAGAGACCCAAATTCTAGTCCAGTACTGGAGGGACCTGAGTTAATCTGATCCAACAACTTTGGACCTGTTCTACAACAGACACTGTGTTTGACACCATGATTAATGACTCTGTGTACATAAAACACAAAAGGGTGACCATCTGCTGAGGGTGCACGAGACTGGCGAGCAAATGCAATGCAGAGAAGATTTTAGGCATGGCAGCTCATGACCAGAGGCCCAGAGGTACCAGCCTTTGAGTGAGCACAGAGGAAGATGATCACCATTGGCTGAATCCCAGCCTTGGACTGACCAATGGGATTCCCAAGGAAGTCACGTGTCCAACTCATAGAAAATGAAAAGCCCTCTAGCTTCTTGGGAGGATGCATTATCTTTACCTCCTCCGAATTAGAATCCCACCACTAAAAGCTGTCGGCGATTTGACCTACACAGAACACCACCTGCCAAATTTTGTGCTAAATCTAGAGGCAAATAAGAAGACAGCTTGACCCTTGTCCACGTGGGCCTGCGAGCCATACAGATCCATAGCCAAAAACATTCCTGGGTAGACCACGGTAGGAGAGCGCCACAGCATCTCCTGCCCACACTTAGATTTTCTTCAAATAGAAGGAGGAAAAAGTGTCTTCGGTACATGTGACCCACAGGCACAGCTAGCAAAAGCATCCGTGAGGAACCTCACTCAGGGTCTAAGGTCCTGCCGGAACGCTTATGGAGGACTGGAAAGAGATTGGGCAGAGGCATCCCAGCAGAGGGTGGGCCTTTGGCAGCAATGACAAAGTGCGGTGCTTTCCCCAGACATCTCCCAGTGAACTCTACACTGTGACAGACAGAGTACTGAGCCAAATCGGAGACTCCCGTAGCCAGCCAGCCCACTGTCACTGTGGGATCTTACACTTCACTTCCCTGTCTCATTCAGGAGATGGGCATCAGCAACCCTACCTCTGTGTTTCTCTGGGGCTTCGGAGGATCTAAGGAAGGTGTTTGTGAGTATTAGATAATTGCTGTCCAGATCCGTGCTGGTATTACCACAAACAGCAACATCTGCTCTCCTCCCTGGGTCAGGCAAATGGCAAAGAAACAAAGATGGCTGGCTTCTCCGGGTCTTTCCAGGTGAAGAACCTACAGTTGAGTCTCTCCCCGGCATCCCCGCTAAACCTACACCCTCCGTAGGAATGTTCATTTCTTAAGCAGCGTACGTGTTCAATAGCATACATGATTCAGCTCGGGTTCCACGATGAGGAAGAGGAGTAAGAGAAGTTCTCTCTGTGGCTATCTGGGGCGTGTTCTCCTGGGCTTTTGAAACCTCACTTCAATTCTTTTCCTATTAAGACCTGAGAATGTAGCTCGGCGCTGGGGTGCTTGCCTAGCACGCACACGTCCTGGGTTCAGCGCCTGGCACCTCAAGTGTATATGAAATATGTTACCTTGTCACTTGCTCCATTGTCTTCCCTGTGAGACTCCTGGTAGGGGCTCCATATCCTTCTCTCTGGGGAATCTCCAGCATGGTGGGAAGTACAGACCACCACACAGCTGATTTAGCAACCTCAGGTTCTTTCTCCACTAGAGTCCCGATGCCTCAGGGGAACTGAGGTTGCAGAGTCTAAAGCTCTGTTATCTGTTGCAGAATGGTCCATGCCATGGCAAACTTAGAATGCAAACGTCACTGAATCCCGCTGCGCTGAAACCTGTGGATGCCAATGCATCTGCCTAACTTGTTCCCTCTTGGTACAACCACCTAACCGGGGTCTGCTCAATCAATCTTTACCATCATCAGACAGCCATTGCGTGTTGGCATTACAGTCCCCAGATTACAGAGGTCTGTGTCCACAAAGCCGTACTGGCATCCACAGTCTTCAGATGATGTTGAGTCCCACCTTGTTTAAGAATTGTAGCCAAGGGCTGGAGAGATAGCTCAGCAGTTAAGAGCATCAACTGCTCTTCCAGAGGTCCTGAGTTTAATTCCCAGCAACCACATGGTGGCTCACAACCATCTGTAGTGAGATCTGATGCCCTCTTCTGGTGCATCTGAAGACAGCAATGGCAGTGTACTCATATGTATAAAATAAATAAATAAACCTAAAAAAAAAAAGCATTGTAGCCAAGTGCAGAGAGTGCCAGGGCCTCCTCCCAGCATTTACACACTTTCACCTCACTCTGCTAAGAGCCGCCACTCTCAGAGGTTGTGCACAGTGCTGTTCTGGCTGCAAACAAGCTCTAGTCAGATATTATACATTTACCAACGACTAATTATTTTACATATCTCTTGATCTTGTTTTGAGATCCTGCTTATGAACCTAACATTTCTGGGAGACATGAAATGAGGCAAATGGTCAAGCACTTATTCACCAACACTCATCAAATGCTCACTGTGTGGAGATCCTGGGAACAGGGGTGAATAACAGCAGCTCCCACCCTGAAGATCTTGGGGCCTAGTTGGTCTGACTGTCCCCTTTCTTTACAAAGTACTATGACAGTGAAATGGGTTGACTGTAGAAAATTTGGAAAGTCCATGTACGAAAGAAAAGGAGAGCTGGATCATGACACATGTCTTTAATCCCAGCCCTCTCGAGACAGAGGACAGGTGGATCTCTGTCAGTTCAAGGCCAGCCTGATCTATGGAGCAAGTTCCTGTACAGCCAGGGCTACACAAGGAAACTCTCCCTCGGGGAAAACAAAACAAAACAAAACCCCAAAAATAAAAAGAAGAAGGTGGGAGGAGTAAGAAGACGCGGGGAGGAGGGGAAGGAGGAAGAAGAGGAGAAGGAAAAGTCACCGAAATATTATATACTATTTTATAAATACAGAGTAGAGCCTGTGTGTTTGTATTTCTGTGTCCACAAAACAATGCACACATCAGCCAGTGCTTCTTGAGTGGGAAGGAAAGTCTCCTGTAAGCCCAGCACTGAGTAACCACCATCAGTATTTGGAAATATTCTTAGCCTCTTTTCTGTGCCGAATAACTGATCTAGCCAAGCCCATCAGTGTATGACCTCTTTCTCTCGCCCCCTGCTGGTACCATGGTGCTATTGCAGTAGTTAATTGATCACCCTCAACACCCTGAAGAAAGGTTTATATCCTTCTCTCTAACATGGAATGTTTTCACACAGAGAAATCTGTGTGTGTGTGTGTGTGTGTGTGTGTGTGTGTGTGTGTGTGTGTGTGTGACTCAGTAGCTCTTATTTACCATGTCCTTCCAGGTGTCATGCATCCACAAAAGCCTCAGGGGCAGGAAGCTAGCAGGTTAGAGATCCCTTGCCTAGCACAGACCCAACCAGGCTGCCAGGGAGTTCTCCTGAGTGGGGCTTTTTAAAACAAAACAGGCCCAGCAGTTGTGGCACACGCCTTTTAATCCCAGCACTTGGGAGGCAGAGGCAGAGGCACTCAGATTTCTGAGTTCTGCTCTACAGAGTGAGTTCCAGGACAGCCAGGGTTATACAGAGAAACCCTATCTTGAAAAACCAAAAACAAACAAACAAACAAACAAACAAAACTGTCTGTCCTGCCTAACTCCCAGGACCAACTGATTAGTGTAGCTTCTTTCTCCATGGGCAATTATTACACAGACCCATAGCTGGTTAGGGTCCTGAGCATGAATGAATTCTACTATGAATTCTACTGTGGGGCATTTCCCACTAAATGAGAAGTCTGTATTATAGCCCCTCCCCAGAGGGAACACTGCAGAAGGACAGCAAGGTTATAAGGGCCAAAGGTTGAGAAGGACGGACGACCATGAAAAAGTGTCTTCTGGGTATACAGAGCCATCGCTTGTATGACTTCTCCACAGCAGTGATTCCCTGCACAGATGGGGAGGGACTCAGAATCCAGCCGTAGACGAGGGCTGTTAACTGAAGGCTCCTGGAATAGGAAGGTCAGTGTCCTCAGTAGGCTGCCTGTGCTCCAGAAGATGGCCCTGCACAGCACCATGCACACCGACAGTACTGACTGTACTCTGGGCTATGAGAAGAGAGGACAGAAGCTGGGAGAGAATATGGCAGGGAGTTCTGGAAGGAGCTGGAAAGGGAGTGGGGTGATATGATCAAAATAAATTACATATATGTATACAATTCTCAAAGAATGAATACTCTGTGTATGTGTGTGTGTGTGTGTGTGTGTGTGTGTGTGTGTGTGTGTGTTTTAAATGCCAGCCAGACATAATGACACACGATGCCTGGAACCCCAACTATTCAGAAGGCTGAGGCAAGAAAAGCACTAGTTCAAAGCCTGCTCTAGCAATTTGGTAGGGCCTTATATCAAAATTTTAAATAAGAGAACTTACGAAGGGTTGTAGGTGAGTGCCGTGCACTTGTGTGTGGGCTCGGTCCCTAGCACACTCTCCCCTACTCTAAACACCTGCACACCACTTCACACCAATCCAGACAGGAGCTTTGGTCATGAGGTCCAGGCATCGGCTGCACTTTCTGTTCTTAAGCCGCTTCTGTCAAGGAGCAGGCACCATAGTGTAAAAGGGCAGTTTCTGTGCAAAAGGGAACTCCAGGGAGGAAATAGCATCTTCCAGGGGGCTCCTACACGCCCCTCTATATGTGAATACACAGAAACTGAGTGTGTTTGCAGGAGGTAGGGGCAGACCATTTAAAAATGGTCTACCCGAGCTTTTCTTTGTATAAGGTGAGTTTTCCACTCCGGCTGGAAGGCAAGAACCTTGCATGATAAAGTAGGTTAGGCTCCTCAGCAGATGGCTTAGCAGAGGAAAGGCCACTCACCAGAACTTCACATTTTTATTTGAATAGGAGTTAAGTACTCATTATTCAGCATGCACCCTGCTGGGCCCTTAGCATATATAACTGTACTTATTATGCCTGTAATAGCCAGCCTCACTTCATTCCCCCAATTCATAGTGGAGGAAAATTAATACCAAACAATGCCATGCAGCCACATCAAACAGAAGGTGACACCTGGCCCTCATTTCACTAAAGCTTGAGCTTTCTCACAAGCCAATTTGTTATGAACTGGGCTTCTCTTTGCTTGGGAAGAGGTAATACAGAAGGTTGGGGATAGAGCAAAGTGAACAGCCACTTGAGAAAGGAGAACTTTCCAGGCTGGCTAGAGTGGCCGGGTGTTCTGGGGCAGGGCACATTTGAGTGTCCTGCTATTTTCTCCTCAGACCAGCCATGGAACTCAAGAATCATCTGGTGGGCTTGAATTTTCCTTTGCTCCCATGAGTAGCACAAAGATCGAGTGTTTGTCCATCCCCTGTGGAGACCAGGGCCATAGAGTTGGGACTGGGACCAGATTGACAGCTGGGATCTACTGCTCTTTTTCTTCAACCAGGAGAGCTCTGCTTAGGGCCAAATATGGGGGACCTTTGAAAGGGAGCCTCTGGGTAGATTCATTGCAGAGACCAAGTTTGATCACTGTCATGGGTTTTGTTACTGCCCGTAATTTGTGGGGGAAATTGTTGCTATGGTATTGGTAGAGGACATGTTGAATAGGAAAGGTATGGGGTTGTGCATGGAAAAAGAGCAACAGAGAGGAAGGGAGAAAAGCAGCCACAACCACCATCAAGCATTAAGTCCATGCAGTGGCCATCTTAGACAGGAAGTAATCCCATGCCCTTTGGTGTCGAAGAAGGGTATCTATGACTGGGGTCATCCATAACAGCACAGGGAAAGAAAGGGTGGGCTCCTGAAGCCATTCCCCCAAACAGTCCTTGCTTTTGACTCAGTATAGTCTATCATGTTCTCCAAGTTGTAAAGCTTCAAGCAATTTTCTCTTCTTTTGTGTGTGTCTTTTTTTCAGATCTTGAATCCAAATTTCATCCAGGAAGGTGAGTTTTTAAGGGGATAAAATTGAGAATGTGGGGACTGGCTAAATATATTACCTTATATCTAGCTTTAAGGTGGGGATTTTAAGAGGAGAGAAGAGGAGACACACTTCTGTATTTATGGATAAGGAGAGATCATTAAGATAAGCTAGTAAGGGCAAGGAGCATAGCATGTAAGATATGTAAGGGCGGTGGTGGCGCACACCTTTAATCCCGGCACTTGGGAGGCAGAGGCAGGCAGATTTCTGAGTTCCAGGACAGCCTGGTCTACAGAGTGAGTTCCAGGACAGCCAGGGCTACACAGAGAAACCCTGTCTCGAAAAACAAACAAATAAACAAAGATATGTAAGGGGCTCTACTTTGATTAAATAAATAAATAAATAAATAAATAAATAAATAAGTTTGTATAAAGTTCAAAGACTGTATAGTGAAATGCTCTCAAATACCACCTCCACATTATGCCATCATGAAGCTTCTCCCTCTTTTGTTTTTGCTTCTAATGTTGCTGTTAAATAAGAGGGCACAAGGTGGGCATGGTGGTGCGTGTCTTTAACCCCAGCACTGAGAGGCAAGCAGATCTTTTTGGGTTTGAGGCCAATCTGATCTACATAGTGAGTTTCTCACAGGTCAAACAATACACACTGATCAAACAATGTTAAGCCAAGGGTCATTTGAGACCTGATGCCCCTCCATCTCTAGGTGTGAGAATACTATAAGGTCTAAAATGGCTATTGTAAGTGTGTTTCGAGAAGCAACATGAATGTGTATCAATTCAATTGCAGTGGCTCCGGAATTCCTTGTGCCCTTAGTAGATGTGACCTGCTTGCTTGGAGACACAGTGATACTACAGTGCAAAGCCTGTGGGCGGCCAAAGCCCAGCATCACCTGGAAGGGTCCAGATCAGAACATTCTAGATACTGACAACACTTCAGCCACATACACCATCTCCTCCTGGTAAGTGGATAGCACCCAGTGTCTGGGCCGATAACACCCAGAGGCTGGGCTGGGGTAAAATTCTCTCTGGATTACTAGTCACCCCAAAAGATCTGTCCTGGTGTTTATTCCAGATCATACACGTGGCTATTGATTAGGAGAGACTGTGTTAAAAGCATGGGTGGGTTAGCGCACCCTGTATTCAAATCTCAAACACAGTCTCAACTGCCCACTCTGCAGCTGGCCCCTCAGCCTGGCTCTGGACTGTGCCAGCACACATTGAGTGTGCTGCCCAGCACCAGACAGACAGACAGACATGAGCCTTATTACAGGAACCATCTAGAAACATTCTGTGCAGAGCCGCCAAAAAACAAATAAAGCATTCTCCTTTAAATAACAGGCCAAGCCTGAATTATAAATATAAAAACGTTTCTGTGGTCCTACCTCATTGGCACAATATTAGATGATCTGTCCAAGGATCCCCAGGGAGACCTGTCAGAAGTACTGAATGCTAACTGAACACCCTGGAATGCTTGATGCCCATCAGGATGCTTTGAGATAAAGATAGCAATGTGATTCATTCCTTACCTAAGTACGATTTTATGAGGGGGGTGGTTCATATTGCAAACTGTGCAATGGAATATCAAGCTACAAGGCTCATCTACACTCAGGGCTGCCTGGTTGACTGCCTCCCAGCCACTCTGCTAACTTGTCTGCGCATCACTGTGCATGGCTGCTTCCAGCAGACAAGCAATACCAAGCTCTAATGGCTCACCGGCCACTTGGCCTGGAGTAGAGCACATTTCGATTGGCTTAAGTTGTGTCTGTGAGTGTGTCTATGTGTGTGTGTGTGTGTGTGTGTGTGTGTGTGTGTGTGTGTGTGTGTGTGAGTATCTGTGAGTCTGTGTCTGTGACTGTGTGTCTATGTGTGTGGATGGCTGTGAGTCTGTGTTTGTGATTGTTTTATGTCTCTGTGTGTGTGAGAGTGTCTGTGAGTCTATGTCTGTGATTGTCTGTATGTCTATCTGTGTATGTAAGTATGTGTGTGTCCTTGTTTGTGAGTGTGTGTGCGTGTGTGTGCATGCATATGTGTGCGTGTTGGGGGAGGTATCTTCTTTGGTGTTTCCAAAAGAGATATCTGGTCAGGCCATAAAACCTCATGGGTCTCAGCAGCTCAGTGTGAGAGTCATTGTTTGGCAAAGACTATGAAGATCTCAGAACATGTCATACAGCAGGGATGGTGTCTTAGTCACCTTTCTATTGATGTGAAAAGGCACCATGACCAAGGGAACGGAGAGAAGAAAGCATTTAATTTGGAGCTCATGGTTCCAGAGAGTAGTAGATCCATGACCATCATGGCAGGGAACACAGCAGCAGGCAAGCAGACATGGCTCTGGAGTCTAGCTGAGCTCCACAAGCAGGAAGCAGAAAGAGGGAGAATGGGCCTGGCATGAGCTTTGAAACCTCAAAGCCACCCCCGGTGCACACTTCGTCCAACAAGGCCATGTCTCCTAGTCATTTCTAAGCAGTTCCACCATCTGGGGACCAAACATTCAAATATTGGAGGCTATGGGAGCCATTCTCATTCAAATCACCACAAAGAGAGCTGGTTGACTTCCCTGTGATTCAACCCTTTCAGAGACAGACGTTCCTTCTGTGAAGTGCTTCTGAACCTCATTCTGCAGCAAGAGAGAAGGTTACCATTTAGGTGCAGGAATCCTTTCTTAGTTCACTTTGTGTACGCGCGTGTGTGTATGTGTGTGTGTGTGGTGTGTGTATGTATGGTATGTGATGTGTGTGTGTGGTGTATGTGCTGTGTGTGTGTGTAGGGTATGTGTGATATGGCGTATGTGTGTTGTGTGTGTAGTGTGTATGTATGTGTGTATGTGGTGTGTGTGTATATATGTGTGTATGTATGGTATGTGATGTGTATATGTGTGTGGTGTGTGTGATATGTGTGTGTATGTGTTGTATATGTGTGTGGTATGTGTGATATGTGTGTGCATGTATTGTGTATGCGTGTGGTGTGTGTGGTATGTGTGTGTATGTGTATATTGTGTGTGTCTATGGTATGTGTGGTATATCCGTGTGTGTATATGTATATGGTATGTGTGTGTGATGTGTGTATATATGTGGTATGTATGTGGTATGTGTGTATGGTGTATATGTGTGTACAGTATGTGTGTGTATATGTGTGGTATGTCTGTGTATATGTGGTGTGTATGTATGGTGTGTGTGTGTGATGTGTGTATGTGTGTATGGTGTGTGTGTGTGATGTGTGTATGTGTGTATGGTATGTATGTGTGTGTATAGTGTGGGTGGTGTGTGGGTGTGGTATGTGTGGTGTGGGGCATGTGTATATGTGTCTGTGGTGTGTTTGTATGTGTGTGTGGTATGGGGTGTATGTATATGTGTCTGTGGTGTGTTTGTATGTGTGTGTGTGTGTGTGGTATGTGGGGTGTGTGTATGTGTGTGGGGGGTGTTTGTGTGTGATGTGTGTATATGTATATGGTATGTGTGTTTGTGTGGTATGTGGATATGTATCTGTGGGGTGTGTGTGTGTGTGTGTGTGTGTGTGTGTGTGTGTGCATATGGCAGAGTATGGAGGCCAAAGGTCCACTTCAATTGTCTTCATCTGCTGGTCTCCTGTTTTTTTGAGACAGCATCTCTCTGTGAAACCTGGAGCTTACTGCTTCAGCTAGACTAAGCTGGCCAGCAAGCCTCTGGATCTGCCTGCTCCCCAACCCACCCAGTTCTGGGGTCACAGGCACAAGCCTCTGGATCTGCCTGCTCCCCAACCCACCCAGTTCTGGGGTCACAGGCACAAGTCACACACACCTTGTTACTAACTCAGATTCTCATGCCTGTACAACAAGCACTTTACCCACCGAGTCACCTCCACAGACACCCACTTAATGATTTTAAGGGTACCTCATGTAAGATCTGAAATACTTAAGCATATTCCTTACTGACTCTGTTTTACCATTTGTTACTGACCTAGCAGAGGTTATTTCAGCACAAAAATTATTTGTGAGATATACTCATAATTACATTCCAAACTGGTAGGTTGTAAGATTTTATTTATTTCTAATTCATATCTCATTCAATCCCTATTCTATCCCTTATTTACACAAATTTGGACAGTGAGCATAGCCAGGAAAAAAAAAATTCCCCACATTGAGGGCCCCAAATGGGATAGGAATTCCACAGGAAGACCAACAGAATCAACTAACCTGGACCCTTGGGGGCTCTCAGAGACTGAACCATCAACCAAAGAGCATACGTGGGCTGGTCCTAGGCCTCCCTGTACATATGTACCAGATGTGCAACTTGGTCTTCATGTGGGTCTCACAACTGGAAAGGGGGGTACCCCTAAATCTGTTGCCTGTGGATGGAATCCATTCCCCTAACTAGGCTGCTTTGTCTGGCCTCAGTGGGAGAGGGTGCACCTAGCCCTGCAGGGTTAGGGGATACCCAGAGGGGGCCTTCACCCTCTCAGAGAAGGGGAGGGGAGTGAGGGGTGGGGCTGAGGGGGGCACCAGAAGGGAGAGCAGTGATTGGTATGCAAAGTGAATTAAATAAATAAATAAATAAATTCCCACATAAGGAAACGGATGCTAGGTGCTCACCCAAGTTGCAGAGGTGAGCTGAGGTGGAGGAGGTATGCACTCTCTCAGCTCTGCATACCATGAACCAAGCCTCTGGCATTTTGCCCATCCCTCAACTGTCTCCCCATGGGAGTCTGAAGGAGATCCATTTAATGTCCTAGTGATTCTGGGGAAAGCACGCTCAAGATCTGCAACCTGATGCCCCAAGACAGCGGGATTTATACCTGTATAGCAACTAATGATCACGGAACCGCATCCACGTCCGCTACCGTTAAAGTGCAAGGTATGCTGTAATCTCTCTCTCTCTCTCTCTCTCTCTCTCTCTCTCTCTCTCTCTCTCTCTCTCTCTCTCTCTCTCTCTGCATTTAACTGTAGCAAAACACAACAATGAAACTTAGCATCTTAACCACTTTTAAGTGTAGAGTTTAATGGCATTGAGGACACACCCATCGGTGTGGCCACCACCATCCATCCACATAACTTTTATCATCTGTTCTTATTAAACAACAACTCCAAATCCCTCCCTTCCCACTGCCCTGGCTGCTCCTATTCTGCCTTTCCTATTACGGCCTCAAAGACTTTGCATTGTCCATTTTAAGTGAGCGTGACCGGGACTTCCAAAAGGATCTATTGCAGACCAATGGCAAGATTCCCAACCCGCTAAGAGCTCCTACCCTAGCCTCCAGCATGGCTCCCGTCCAGCTTTTCCTACGCGTGGTGTTTAATCGAGGGAGGTTGTCAAACAGCACGTCCCATCTCCTAGGCCTCCCTTGGGCTTAGAGAAAGGTGTGCTTCTTGGACAGGGTTATGTGTCAAATTTAAGACATGGTTGGTATGTTTCGCCTGGACCGTGCTAGAGGGCATGCAACGCCCAGCTCTGAGAAGCCGCACCGCCCTGCTGTCTGTCTCCACAGGTGTTCCCGCAGCCCCCAACCGCCCAATCGCACAGGAGAGGAGCTGCACCTCCGTCATCCTCCGCTGGCTGCCCCCAGCCAGCACCGGGAACTGCACTATTTCGGGGTACACAGTGGAGTACCGCGAGGAAGGTGGGTTGCTCTCTTCTGTATCTGCTTCCTCTCAGGAGGTCTTCAGAGTCGCGCGCGAGCCTTAGATTTCAAATATCCTCCCATTCACTGGAAACAGCCAGGCTTGGGCATCCTGGGAGTTTAGCACAGAAGCCTGGGGCCAGGCTCTATCTGCCTACGGTTCGCAAATGGAAACCTCTCTGGCGCCGTCCTGGCCCAGCCACTAGGCGGCAGTGTGTCTTCATTGCTTTGTCCTACTTACCTATCTCAATCACACAGATAGAGGCAATTGAGCCCATGTTACAGATGGGGAAGCTAAAGCCTAAAGAGTAAAGAAACACGAGGCTGTTAATAAGGGGCAAGCTCCCACTGGACCCAGCTCTGTAGTTGACTAATCTGATTTTTCTCCCAGACCAGAAACCACGGTAGGTTGATCAGAGATCCAACCCTCCCCCTCCAGATATACTCTATAGCAAGTGTACACTGGGATAGGAAAAGAAAAGTTTAAGCCAGCCTTTAAAAAAAAAAAAAAGATTAATTTGCCGGGTGGTGGTAGCGCACGTCTTTAGTCCCAGCACTTGGGAGGCAGAGGCAGGCGGATTTCTGAGTTCGAGGCCAGCCTGGTCTACAGAGTGAGTTCCAGGACAGCCAGAGCTATACAGAGAAACCCTGTCTCGAAAATACCAAAAAAAAAAAAAAAAAAAAAAAAAAAAAAAAAAAATTATTTATTTATTTTATGCACGTGAGTACACTGTAGCTGTACAGATGGTTGTGAACCTTCATGTGGTTGTTGAGAATTGAATTTTTAGGACCTCTGCTCCTTCTGGTCAACCCCATTTGCTCAGGCCCAAAGACTTATTTTATTTTATTTTATTTATTTTTTTGGGCTTTTCAAGACAGGGTTTCTCTGTGTAGCCCTGGCTGTCCTGGAACTCACTCTGTAGACCAGGCTGGCCTTGAACTCAGAAATCCACCTGTCTCTGCCTCCCAAGTGCTGGGATTAAAGGCATGCACCACCACCGCCCGGCTGATTTATTTATTATTATAAATAAGTACACTGTAGCTGACTTCAGATGCACCAGAAGAGGGTGTCAGATCTCATTACGGGTGGTTGTGAGCCACCATGTGGTTGCTGGGATTTGAACTCAGGACCTTCGGAAGAGTAGTCAGTGCTCTTACCCGCTGAGCCATCTCACCAGCCCAAGCCGGCACTTTTAATCCTAGCACTTGGGAGGCATTGGTGGGAGGATCTCCTTGAGTTCAAAGCTAGCCTGGTCAGCTAGAACTAGCTACATAGTGAGACACTATCATCATCATCATCATCATTATAAATAAAATGTTTTTAAATGTTTATTTATATTATTTATATGAGTACATCATAGTTGTCTTCAGACAGACCAGAAGGTGGCATCAGATTCCATTACAGATGGTTGTGAGCCACCATGTGGTTGCTGGGATTTGAACTCAGGACCTTTACGAAGAGTAGTCAGTGCTCTTACCCACTGAGCCACCTCTCCAGCCCAATAAAGCTGTTTTTAAAGGCGCTTCTGGGTAATTGTCATGACACAACTCCGAACCACATGCGAACCAATTGAATCTAAAGCACCTGCTTGCCCCCCCACATACACACAATAAGACCATTTGTTTTACTTTTCTTTCTATTAATATTGTCATTTTAATTCTTTTTTCTTAAGCAGGAAGTGTACAGTTATAAAACTATTTCTTTCAGCCTTTTTCTAAAGCTGTCTGCAACAGGGTATATAGGGCCAGCCCAGGTGTGACTGCTGAGCCACAAAAACCTGTTTTACTCTTTCTGTGTTAAGCTCATAGCTCATCTCAGAAACTAAGTTCTTGTATGCATGCTGTTTAGTGTTTCTGAGTCGCCTACTTCTTCATCTGTCAAGTAAGATTAGTTCTCCGGTCATCATTGGGTTTCTGTGAACTTTAGCTGGAGTTAAAGGAGAGAATTGTGTCATGCCCTGAAGTGTTTCTACATGTACATAAGCCCCATATGTATTAATTTTTATTTCAATTTCCAAAGGCATGTTTCCTCTCATTTTTTTTTCCTGACTTGTATTTTCTTCCAGCCTGATCACACTGCCACGAATTCCCATTCTTCACCTTGCATATTTGAAAAGAACTAGAGCCCACAGGTCAACTCCTTGCACCTGTTGTCATTTGAGCTGTTAC
Organism: Mastomys coucha; assembly: GCF_008632895.1. Taxonomy (NCBI): domain Eukaryota; kingdom Metazoa; phylum Chordata; class Mammalia; order Rodentia; family Muridae; genus Mastomys; species Mastomys coucha. The sequence goes on along the minus strand of NW_022196894.1, from coordinate 31,695,133 downwards.
TTGGGAAAACTGGGTCGAAATCCCCCACAGTTGGTCTGCAGACTTTCAGAGCTAGTCAGTGACCACAGTGTCCATTTCCTATCTTTGTTTACTGAAGGCCTTTGAAACAATGTCTCTGGCTCTGGCTCCATTTTCTAGGCCTTTGAAACAATGTCTGACTGTCTCTCTAGGTTCCCAGGTCTGGCAGCAGTCCATAGCTTCGACCTTGGACACTTACCTGGTCATTGAAGACCTTAGTCCTGGGTGCCCTTATCAGTTCCGGGTCAGTGCCAGCAACCCCTGGGGAATCAGCCTTCCCAGTGAGCCCTCGGAGTTTGTGCGCCTCCCAGAGTACGGTGAGTCCCAGCAGACCAAGGACAGCTAGCCCAATGGAAGTGAGGCAGTGGGCCACTGTAACAAAATCACTGGTGTCTCTGACCCCATGGGGAGGTGTCTTGGGGCCATGTGGTGGCTTCCATCAGAGAACCTTTGAGTGACCAGGTGGAGTGTCTCCAGGAGGTATCTTGGAACAAACATTAGATCTACCGCCCTTGCTGACCATGCGCCTTTTTTGCGGTTCCCCAGGGGAATCGCAAAGGACAAGCAGGAGACCTTTGTCACAATGTGCTTTCTGTCTCTGGCCCTCCTCTGAGACCTTTTGTGGAGTTCAAAGCCTGTTTTCTTCTGGGTGCCTCTGGCAGACTTGTGTTTCCCACCGTATCAGGGGATGCTCGGCTCCACAACTTAAAACACCGAGTTCAATACTGAATGAAACCTTGATATTTGCCCCACCCTTCTAGAATTTGCTTTTCAACATGGATCTACACAAAATAGAAATTGGCTAAGACATACATGTAACTAACTAGATGAAAATATTTTACCAATGTGGTTCTCACTTTGCCCACCATGCTTGCTGACCCACCTTGCCTGCCCATTTTGGTGCTGGGGACATTTTAAAAGAGGAAATGCTGGTGTGAAAAAAATATCTCATTAGTGACACTTTGGGCAGCGCACCAGAAATAGCATGTGTATGCTGAGGACAGGTCAGGAAAGGGTGGGAGGTTCACCATGCTTAAAACAGCAGACTTAGTGTCTCTGTGGGTTAAAGGAAGTCTGAAGTCCCAGAGTGCCTTGGGCTACACACTGCTCCGGCTGAGGAAACACCCTGTAGTCCCAAGTCAGGATCTGCATCATCTGCTTGGGACTTTGACCTGTTTGTTCTCACAGTCTTGTGACTGACTCTGAAAAACCCTAGCCCTGGGTCTGCGGGTGCTCAGAATTCACTGTGGGCCCGTCACCAGAGAGCTGAGGTCACTAACCAGGGTGGAGTCAGAAGAACTGAATTTCTTTGTGAGGTTCCTTTCTTTCCAAGCCGTTAACTCAGTGTGGCCAGGGATGGCCACCGTTTTCATTTTGTTACTTCTGAGACTCGATCCCCAGCAGACACCACAAGTACAATGGGTGTGTATGCTTGTGTATGTGACGAGAATTAACACAACATGCAAAGTCAAACCAAATCCCCAAATCACCCAGGAGAATCAGTTCATATAGAACAGTGGTTCCCAACCTGTGGGTCTCACCCCCAATATCAGATATCCTGTATATCAGATATTTACATTACAATTCATGACAGTAGTAACACCGGCAGTTATGAAGTGGCTATGAAATAATGGTATGGTTGGGGGTCGCCACAGCATGAGGAACTGTATTAAAGAGTCAGAGCATTCGGAAGGCTGAGGACCACTGACATACCGGAAGAGCTTGCAAAAGGACGAGGATGGTGATGTCAGAGAAGTCTCTAGAACGCTTGGCCCACACTGCTTCCTCTTTTTCCTCCGTGACCTTCAGCTCGCTCATCTTCTCTGCATCCCATGCCCCTAGATTTCACTGACTTTTCTAATCCTTCCAGAGTTCCTCTTTCTGCCTCCCTATGTCTTCTCTGACTTTTTATGAAGCTACATTTCTGATCCTGACCCTGTTCTCCCTCTGTTTGAGGAGATGACCTACTGACTCTGCCATATCCATCACCCTCGGACATTTTAAAAATAACAGTCCAGAGAATAACAAACTTCCCCCACTGGGTGGTCTCCATATTTAGTCGTAAGTGTTTCCCTGAGGTTATTATGCTGGAGTATCTTTGTAAGGTCACATGTGGATTCTGCCTCTCCCAAAGACGCGGCCGCCGACGGTGCCACCATTTCTTGGAAGGAAAATTTTGACTCTGCTTACACCGAACTGAACGAGATTGGCAGGTAAGGATGCCAGACTTCTCACAACAGAGAATGACCAGGTTGGTTTGTTGGTGTTTCTTTCTATCTTGTCTCCTTTTGTTGGAAAACCGAGAGTGCATTCCTGGGACTTTTCTTCCATTCTTTTTCTTTACTGGAGTTGAAAGCTTGCCTTGTCAACACTTAGCTTTTTGTTTTGTTTTGTTTTGTTGAGACAGAGGCCATGGCTGTCCTGTAACTTACTTTGTAGACCAGACTGGACTTGAACTGAGACATTCGCCTGCCTCTGCCTCCCCAGTGCTGGGATGAAAGGCATGTGACACTAGGTCTTGTGTAACATGAGATTTTTAAGCCTCAAATTTTTCCTAAAAGTGTAATTTTAGTTACGTGTCTCAAATTTTGATCTATGATATTTTCATTATCATTGTTTCTGTGTATTTTTCAACTATGGGTTATTTCTTAAATCAATTATAATAAATTATAAGTAAAACAAGATGCTTTAATATGGGTTGGTGAGATGGCTCAGCAGGGTAAGAGCACTGACTGTTCTTTTGAAGGTCCTGAGTTCAAATCCCAGCAACCACATGGTGGCTCACAACCACCCCTAATGAGATCTAGCACCCTCTTCTGGTGTGTCTAAAGGCAGTTACAGTGTACTTATATATAATAATAAATAAATCTTTGGGCTTGAGTGAGTGGGATTGACTGGAGCAAGCAGAGATCCTAAAAGTCAATTCCCAACAACCAAATGAAGGCTCACAACTATCTGTACAGCACAGTGTGTGCTCATATACATAAAATAAATAATCTTTAAAAAAAGCTGTTTTAATATATATGAGATTTAAGTTATATTTTGTTACTCACTACTAATTTCATTGCACTGTGATCAAAGAACTTGCTCAAACTTACTCTGTGGGTAAAGAATGGCAAAATTTTGTAAAAATGTTTTTGTGTTCAGAATCAGTAGGTAAGAGCACTGACTGCTCTTCCACAGGATCTGGATCCAATCCTAGCACCTACATGGTGGTTCACAACCATCTGTAACTCCAGTCCCAAGGGTTCTAACACTCCCTTCTATTCTCTGGGAGCATTGCACACACATGGTGCACAGACATGCATGTAGGCAAAATAGCCATACACATAAAATTAAAAAAGGGGAATTTTAAAAAGCTCCATGTATTCATTTTACTTTCTTTTTAAAAAATTAATTTCTTTTATGTGTATGACTTTTGCCTGTGTATGTCTGTGTACCACATGCAAGCCTGGTCCCTGTAGAGGCCAGAAAGGATACTGGATCCCTGGAATGGAAGGCATGGATGGTTGTGATCCACCCTGTGGGTGCTGGGAGCCAAACCCCAGTCTTCTGCAGTAACAAGGGCTCTTAGTTATTGAGCCACCTCTCCAGCCCATCGTTGTATATAGAAATATACACTTGATGCTCCAAATGGCACAGAGATATCGTGGCTAAAAAATTATATTAGCTTACCTTTGGGGTCTGAAAGAACCTAGGATGCTGAGAAAGTAAGATGGCTTTTTAAATAATAATAATAATAATAATAATAATAGTAATAATAATAATATCATAATTAAAAGTACAGAAAGAAGGGTTTCTTTTCATTTTGTTATGTATTCATATATGTGTGTGTATTATGTGGGGATGTACATGCATGCCACAGCCCATGTGTTGACAGCTCATGTGTGGATAGCCCATGTGTTGAGGTCAGGGACAAATTTGTGGAGTCAGCACTCTCGTGCTTTTATGTGAGTTTCAGGCATTGGGCTTAGGCGGTCGGATAGCAGGTGACTGTATGCCCTGAGCCAAATTACCAGTCCTAGGAGAAAATATTTCTTTCTTTTTTTTCCAAATTTATTTGCTTTTATTTTATGAGCACAGTTAAGTGCCTGCACACACACACACACACACACACACACACACACACACACCACATTTGTGTCTGGCAAAGAAGAGGGCATTAGATACCTTGGAATTAGAGGAATAGAAAGTTGTGAGCAGCCTTGTAGATGCTGAGAATGTAACCCCGTCCTCTGGAAGAGCAGCCCAGAACCATTAACCTCTGAGCCATCATCCCAACCCCAGAACGATTTCTAATATTACTTGATCTCTTTTCTTCAAAATGCTTGGAACCAGAAGTGTGTTCGCCCTAAGGATTTTAGGAACTATGTACCTGTTCACAAAGAGCTGTCCTGAGTCTGGGACCCAAGTCTAAAAATAGTCACCTATATTTCATGCACTCCTTTGCCTGAAGGTGACTTTGTGTGATGTGGCTAGTATACCTGTACTTTGTCACTTACAATGTGAAGTCAGCTGTGGAACTTTCCACAGTAATTTCATGTCTGTACAGAAAGGGTGTCAGACTTTAGAGCATTTAGGATTTGGGATTTTTGGATTAAGGACACTCCACCTGTAAGATGTTACTGTCCCTGCAATGCACCTGGGCATGTCTGAGTGCTCATGCACCCTAACAGAGTCTGGTAAATGATGCCCCTGCTGACTGGTGAAACTTGGAAACCCTTTGTCTTCCTCCTTTGTCTCACAGGGGCCGTTTCTCTATTGTAAAGAAATGCATTCACAAAGCTACTCGCAAAGATGTTGCTGTGAAATTTGTGAGCAAAAAAATGAAGAAGAAGGAGCAGGCTGCACATGAGGCTGCCCTGCTCCAGCACCTGCAGCACCCTCAGTATGTCACTCTCCATGACACGTACGAGTCCCCCACATCCTACATCCTGATTTTGGAACTGTGAGTACAGAGGTCATATCTCTAGTGTGGTCCTCATCTGCTTGGGTTATCCATTGCCCACAATTAACAGACAAGAGTCACATTTTGTTCCGTGCTGTATGGTTTATAAACTGTGCTGTGGACCATGTTTTCTTTCACCTCCAGCTTTATATTAATGTAGTTCTCATTCTACAGACTAGACAAATCAAGAATGGAGAAGGTCTTTAAAGCAAGCTCAATGAAAGTACAGGTGGAGAATCTGTCCTTTTATTGGGTCCATACAATGGATCTTGAAAGAATGTCTTCTCACTCCACTTTTCTTAGTTTTTCTAAGCTTTATTTCATGTTTTTTGTTTTGTTTTGTTGGTTTTTCAAGACAGGGTTTCTCTGTGTAGCTCTGGCTGTCCTGGAACTCACTCTGTAGACCAGGCAGGCTGGCCTCGAACTCAGAAATCCGCCTGCCTCTGCCTCCCAAGTGCTGGGATTAAAGGCGTGCACTATCAACGCCAGGCTAGGTTGTTTCTTTGTAACAAAAACATTTGAAAAAAATTCCTCTTCTCAAGCTATTTGAAATATATTAGCAGTTCATATTGTTAACTCTGGTAACCATACTATAAACTAGATCACTAGAACTTATTTCTCTTCCCTAGCTGTAATCTGTATTTCTTACCCTTATTTTCATTTTCTTTCCATTACATACTCTCAGGCGTGGCTCATTTAAGAAGACTTTCCTGGTGGTTAACTAATTGACAGAAGTGGAGGTGGAATGAGAGGAGTTTATCCATCAATCAATAGCTATAGCATTCCAACCTACTATCTAGAATTTTCCATCCAAGACATCTCTGGAATGGCAGATTATCTAGGTAGCAAATGGAGAAAGATACAGCTTTCTCATTAACTAATTTGCTTATTTACTTTACATCCCAATCAAAACTTCTTCTCCCTCCTTTCCTTCCAGTCCTTCCCTCTCACCTCATCACCTCACATTAAAACCCCTTGCAAAGGATCAGCTTGGGAAAGGAGTCCTAAGAGAGGGGGTGTCTGGGAGCTGTGAAAACAAACAACTCAAGAGTCTGTTGTGTGTAGCTTTTCACTTCCCAACTAAGCTCTGGGAACAGGCTGAGCTACCAGCCCTCCCTACCCTCGCCCAGCTTCCCTTGAATCCAAGGATAAAAGACACACACACACACACAGACACAGAGACACACACACACAGACACACACATAACACACATAGTTCATTTTCAGCTTGCCTTCTTGGCACCCACCGCTCCTCCCAAGACCTCACATGGTTGCCTTGTTCTCCTCTATCCTTCCTTGTGTCTCCCTGCTTGCCTCCAAGGGCCTAGAAGTCCCACCTGTATCTTCTGACCAGCAGTTGGCTCATGGCTTTCTTTATTAACAGATCAAGAACCACTTGGTCAAATTGTGGGTCCAAGCTTGCAGCCTAGGTTCTGTTGAAATGGTTTTCCAAATTACTCTGTGTGTGTGTGTGTGTGTGTGTGTGTGTGTGTTCTACTCTGCTCTTCCTGTCTCAAAAACTTTCTGGGGCTGGCAAGATGGCTTAGCAGGTAAGAGCACTGAGTGCTCTTCCAAAGGTCCTGAGTTCAAATCCCAGCAACCACATGGTGGCTCACAACCACCCATAATGAGATCTGATGCCTTCTTCTGGTGCATTTGAAATCAGCTACAGTGTATTTGTGTATAATAATAAATAAATCTAAAAAAACAAAAACAAAAAACAAAAAACAAAACTTTCTGGTTGAGACAACTCTCTCTGCTAGTAGAAATTCTACAAGCTAGCCAGGCGGTGGTAGCGCACACCTTTAATCCTAGCATTTGGGAGGCAGAGGCAGGTGGATTTCTGAGTTTGAGGCCAGCCTGGTCTACAGAGTGAGTTCTAGGACAGCCAGGGCTACACAGAGAAACTCTGTCTCGAAAAAACCAAACAAAAAAAAAAAAAAGAAGAAGAAAAGAAAAGAAAAAGAAATTCTACAAGCTATTTTGTATAAGATAGCTCATGGGTTTTCTAACCAAAGTCAGAAAAGCTGCTATAAAAAAAAAAAATTATTGGATCTTCTGACCAAGTCAGAAATCTTGTTAGAAAAAAATTCTTTTTCTCTTAAGATTTTATTTTATTATTTTATGTATATGAGTACACTGTAGCTGTCTTCAGACACACCAGAAGAGGGCGTCAGATCTCTCATTATGGGTGGTTGTGAGCCACCATGTGGTTGCTGGGATTTGAACTCAAGACCTCTGGAAAGAGCAGTCGGTGCTCCTAACCACTGAGCCACCTCTCTAGCCCAGAAAGAAAATTCTTGAAGAGCTCTTATTTTTCTCTCCAGAGATTTCAGACAGCTCAGCTCTTGCTAGAGAAAATTCTAAAGAATTGTTATCACATTCTGTTTAGCTCATCTCATGCAGACCAAAAGCCCATTTTTTTTTTATTTATATAGCAATTCAGTCATTTACTTTAGGTTACCTTTTGATTATCCTTTGAGTCGGCATCCCTGTGACCTTTGATTCTTAGGAGATAGTAAGCAGGCATGTTTTTCTTAATATTGTGAAAGAACTCAGAGATCTGCCTGCCTTTGTTAATCACAGATGATTAGTTTCCTGGGTAGGCCCCTGTTCTCTCCCCCCCGCCCCCCAGAGACAGGGTTTCTCTGTGTAGCCCTGGCTGTCCTGGATCTGTAGAGCAAGCTGGCCTCAAACTCAGAAATCCACCTGTCTCTGCCTCCCAAGTGCTGGGATTAAAGGCGTGTGCCACATGGGCCCCTGTTCCGAAATCACCATTTCTACCACACCAGGGCTTTGACTCTATGTCCCAGACTGACCTTGGAGTCAGGAATCAGTCTGCCTTTGTATCTTTCTGACAAGTTGGCTCATTGATGCAGCTACCTCTGTTCCTTTAGATTGTGAAGCCTCTCATAATTCATATTGTGTGCTTATATTTTTACATAGTTGAGAAATTATATATTTTCAAGCTCACATATTTAGAGCTCTTTCCTGTAGCCTGAAGGGCTCTCCTGAAGGTCCTAGTGTTTACCATTTTTGTTGAACCTTTGACTTCTGGACTCACGCTGTTTCTAATTATCATGAAGTCATTAATGTTAACAGGGAGGACATTCCTCAGAAGGAAGGAATCCTCCACTGCTAGTACATTATTACATAAACAAGCAGTACACCCACAGCAGCCATTGACACCCGTGGAGGCTCACACCCCAGCCCTGTCCCAGAGGCAGGAGCCATGTCACTCTGTCCTCACCAAGGCCACACTGGGGTTGGCGTCCCCTCCCATTCACCTCAGTGTCAGGGAGGCCTCCCATGGATACAACAACCTGCCTTGGCATATCAATTTGCAGTAAGACGAGGCACAGAAGATATAGCGCTTATCCTTGGGGCCCATAAGTCCAATAGTTAAAAAGATAGTTAAAGACTGGGAGATAAATAATGCTTTAAATATGGCATGGGAAATACTAGAGACCATACATTAGGCAGGGTTGTGCTTTGCTGTGATCTTCAGGGAAGATATGTGGGAAGCAAGGCCCATGTAGAACCACATGCTCACTCTTGCTCTGCCTGTAGTGGTCAATAGGGATAACTGGTAGACCCTTCCTCTGCTGGGAAACCAAGATTTCCATTCCCTAGTCTCGGATGGCTGTAGGCTGGAGAGCAGCTAAGGAGGGTGGAGTGGCCAATCCTTTCTGGGCTTGGAGCAGTGTTGCTGTAAACGGCCCCCTTATTTGTTCCAAGTATCTCTGAGAGTTCCACGTGATGAGCACAGTACCCCCTCCTCTCTGCTCTTGCCTCTCTTGCCTCATACCTAGAAGATCAGAGGGAGGTAGGGAGCCTTCCAGGAGCTCCATCCTTCTCACCTATCTATAAAATAGAAGGGTCTCATAGCAAGGAACAAATTAGAGGAGATAATGAGGAGATAATGAAACCATGCAGGTTTCAGCTATGGTCTAAAGTTCTGCGTATACTGGGTCACACTCCTTGACATGGGCACTTCCTGAGATGTATCTCAAATGACCCACTTCACATTAAAGATTTGATCACTTCTTGTTACAAAAGGGCGCAGGGAGCCTAGAAATAGCTGCTGTTTATTCAGCACCGTGTGTTACTTCTCTCTCTCTCTCTCTCTCTCTCTCTCTCTCTCTCTCTCTCTCTCTCTTTCTCTCTCTTTCTTTCTTTTTTCTTTCTTTCTTTCTTCCTTTCTTTCTGTGATAATACACCATGACCAAGGTCACATATAGAAGATTTTATTAGGGGCTTAAAGTTTCAGAGGGTGAGTCCATGACCATCATGGTGGGGAGCATGACAGCAGGTAGGTATGCATGGGTCTAGACCCACAAGCACAAGCAGGAAACTAACTGGGCTTTTTGAAACCTTCAAAGACTGCTCCAGTGCCACAACTTCTCCAACAAGGCCACACCTCCTATTTCTTCCCAAACAATTCCAGCAACTGGGACCAAGTATTCAAACTTAGGAGCCTAAGGGGCCCATTCTCATTTAAACCATCACGAGCATCTTTGTATAGTACAGACCATGCCTCAAATCCTCATGGCCTTGCCTGGCTCTTGCACAAACCTGACAAAGAAGTAGGTCTTATTTTGTCATTAATGTTGCTGTTGGCAGCCACTTGCTATCCCCACCTTAAAAGATGGTGCCTTTCAGGAAAGCCAAAATACAGAGTTTAGTGATTACCTACAGCCACCAGCCGGTTAAGAGGCAGAGCCAGAACCTAAATCTGCATATGACTGGCTCCAAGGATCCCATTTTCCATCGGTCTTTAAAAGTTGGCAAGCTGTCAGAAAGGCGAAAGAGTTAAGAAGAGATCAGATATGCTAAGGACAAACCTTTCCTCTTTCACATTTCTTCCATCTAAAAATGTTAAAAAGTAGGCTGGGAGGTGGTGGCACACGCCTTTGATCCCAGCACTTGGGAGGCAGAGGCAGGCAGATTTCTGAGTTCGAGGCCAGCCTGGTCTACAGAGTGATTTCCAGGACAGCCAGGGCTGCACAGAGAAACCCTGTCTCGAAAAAACCAAAAAAATAAAAATAAAAATAAAAATGTTAAAAAGTGAAAATACTTTTAACATCTATGAGGCTCACTATAGGCAGCAGACTCTTCTTTTTCCTTCAACCTAACTTAACCTCTTAAAGCCAGGTTAGACATTAAAGTCAACAAAGCAGTGTTCTGTCAGCGAGGCTATAAGGATTTCTCATGCAGTGTCACAAACTTGATTCATTCTATTCTGAATGTGGCACTGACTTTGGGCTCTAAAATACTCGTGTGCTGCACTACTAAACTTTATTAATAAGAGACCTCTTAGGAGCTTTTTTGGCAATATGCATGAGTCATTTCTCTCCTTCTCCCCTCCCCCCATCTTTGCTTTCAGGATGGATGATGGCCGACTCTTGGACTACCTTATGAATCATGATGAGCTGATGGAAGAAAAGGTAGCTTTCTACATTCGAGACATCACAGAAGCCCTGCAGTACCTTCACAACTGCAGGGTCGCACACTTGGACATAAAGGTAAGAAAGGAATCAGTACCTGCTACAGTGGAATAGACCAGTTCAGCTTACCAGCCATTTCCTTGGGGAATACAAATTTGAATTTCTTTTTATTGTTTTGTTTTGTTTTGTTTTAATAAAGACAGAGTTTCTCTGTGGAGCCTTGGCTCACTCTGTAGACCAGGCTGGCCTTGAACTCAGAGATCTGCCTGCCTCTGCCTCCTGAGTGCTGGGACTTAAGGCGTGCACCACCACTGCTAGGGAGAGAATTTGAATTTTTTTGTCTACTTAGTGTGACATCACATGACTGTTAAACTAGAATTAGACTTTCACCCTACTTAAGTGCATTGTTCAGGAATGAAGGAGAGCACACCAGAGACAAGGTGGCACATGGGTAAGAGAGAGCTTTAACCAAGCAGCCTAACTTAATGTCCTATTCTCCTTTGTTCTGTGAGAAAAGGGAGCTGCTGAGGGCTTGAGAGATGATTCAGTGCTTAAGACCCAAGTTCTTTTCCCAACACTCACATTGCTCGGCTCACAACCACCTGCAACTCCAACTGCAGTGGATCCAGTGTTTTCTTATGGCTTCCAACAGCACCTTCACCCACGTGGAAGATAAATACATACACATAAAGAAAAATAAAATGTTTTTTCGAGAAAGATTTTTCTCTGTGTAGCTCTGGCTATCCTGGAACTCACTCTGGAGAGCAGGCTGGCCTTGAACTCAGAGATCCACCTGCCTCTGCCTCCCAAGTGCTGGGATTAAAGGCCTATGTTACTACCACCCAGCAATATACATGCACACACATATATGTAGACACACACACACAGAGTTACTAAGAAGCTTTCTTTTTCTTAAAAAGCTATTTCTTTCCTTGATTCACTGCAAAAGCAAAGAGTAAGTAAGAAGTCCTGCTCTTCTGGAATAGGTATATGACTTAGTAGCAGAACACCTGCTTAGCATGCATAAGGCTCTGGGTTGGAGCTCTCACACTAGGGTGGGGAAGTACAGGCCGGGTGCCGCAGCAGCCCTTACCTTTAAGCCCAGCAGTCAGTAAACAGAGACAGGAGGATCTCTGTAAGTTCCAAGTCAGCCTGGTATACATAGTAAGTTCCGGGCCAGCCAGGAGTACACGGTTAGCCCTGTACCCTTCCCCCAATGCCAACAAACTTATCTAAAGTGCCACCTAAACTCAGAGTTTAGTGGGTTTGAAACCTCCTTTGCCTTTGCATAGGGAGTATTCCACACGCACAAACTGAATCAAAGAATAATAGAACTGTGTCAGCTAACAGACTCCAGCTGAGGGTCAATAAAGACCTGATCTTGCCTCTCTTGTTCCTGCCTTCCTGGATCCCTGTAGCCTGAAAACCTGCTCATTGACCTCCGGATCCCAGTGCCTCGAGTGAAGCTCATCGACTTGGAAGACGCTGTCCAGATCTCAGGCCACTTCCACATCCACCATCTGCTGGGCAACCCTGAGTTTGCTGCCCCTGAAGTGATCCAAGGCATCCCTGTCTCCCTAGGCACAGACATCTGGAGCATCGGGGTTCTGACATATGTCATGCTTAGTGGGGTCTCCCCCTTCTTAGATGAGAGCAAAGAGGAGACCTGTATCAACGTGTGCAGGGTGGACTTTAGCTTCCCCCATGAATACTTCTGCGGTGTGAGCAATGCTGCCAGGGATTTCATCAACGTAACCTTACAGGAAGACTTCCGGAGGCGGCCCACAGCGGCCACGTGCCTGCAGCATCCCTGGCTCCAGCCCCACAACGGCAGCTACTCCAAGATCCCCTTGGACACCTCCCGTCTGGCCTGCTTCATAGAACGCCGCAAGCACCAGAATGATGTGCGGCCCATCCCCAATGTCAAGAGTTACATCGTCAACAGGGTGAACCAAGGGACCTAGCTATCCCACAACCCCTGAGGTTTCACATAGAAGCGCAGTGTGAACCAAAGCAAGACTGAGCATGGTGTCTGTAAATAACTCTCTTCATCATTTCACTCCATGTGGTTCTCTAGATTGAGAGGTGGTCCTCTGAAACCTTGTCTGTGCTTACGTGGGGTCTGAGCACCGTGGAAGTCACCTTCATCCCAGGAGCGTTCCAGAAGGTCATGCTGAAGAAGTAAAGAAGCAGAGCTGCAGAAAGTATTAAAAGAAAGGGCAAGGCTGACAAGAGAGCACTTGGTATAAAAATGTTAATTGTACATTCCAAAATGAGCAGTTAAGTGGGAAAACCGCACACCCACTGTGAGCAGTATAGTAGGTTTCTGACTCCATTGAAAATGTAAGCAAAAAAAGTTCTATTTAACAGAGATGTCAACTATTCTGCTTTAGATGGCTTAGATATAGTTTCTTAACAGGATACATATACACATACAATATAATAGATCCCATTCAGGTTTCAGAGTTTTATAATATAGAGTTCTATATGAAATCAATCTTAAGTAACTTTGAGTGCTCCCGTTAAGACAGTAATTTATTTACCGAAGCATTGCATTATTTTGACTAAGCACAATTAGATGAGGAGTTTTTTAGAGCATTTTATAAATCTTGTATAGAAATCTTTTATCAGAACCTGCGTATTAAGAGAAAGCAATGTGACCCTTTTGCAATCTGTGAATGGGATATTTTTCCTCCGTCATGGGTTGTTTGAATAAGATAGGTTCTGTATATCAAAGCTTCCCCCCTGAACTCACTGGTAGCTCAGAGCTATGGGAAAGACTGCCAGGAAATAAATCCAAGTCTAGTAAGAGTTGGGGGGTTGTTTTTATGTCCACCCTGGGCCTGCCACAGGTAAATGAATATCACAAGTTCATTCAGAAGGGCACACGGAAACTTTTCCTACAGTTCCTGTGACCAGTGTAGCAGCTCTTTCTGATTTTATAGCTGTAGAATACAGTTTTCAGAAAGTTAGCTTGCTTTATTCCTAACCCCTCATGAAGCTTTGGGGTGCTTACCCAAAGGAGGCAGCCATAAAAGCCTTTTAGAGGCTAGTCCTAAGTCCTTCCTGAAGCCATGGAGCAAAGCCTGACCCATCACTCTAACACAGCATGGGGCTTTGTGATAGCAATACCTGTCACCACACAGCCACCAATGTCTCTGGACTAAAAGGACCAATTGTATTCTGAGGCCAGTGCTTCCTTCTCCATACAAGATTATGTCCGGTGCCCTCTGGAGGGAAAGCAAATTAACCAGGGCACATCATGGTTTTTTGTTTTGTTTGTTTTTGGTTTTGCTTTTTTTTCTTCTTCTGTTGGAAGGGGGATGGGGGAAGTTTTTTTTTTTTCCTGTTTGTACATGATCCACCCTTTGTTTCCTAGAGTGTGCTTTAAAAATTGCTTTGATGCAAATAATTTAAGTTCTTTTAAAAAATATAACTTGTGTAATGTTTGTGTAAATCGGGTTTCACATCATCATGTTGCCCCTGCTAGTGGGAACTGAGAAAACGGAAATTATGTAGCACAAAGTGCAATCAGAGAATTTGGGATGGGAAAATGGAACTGCAAAACTATTTCAACTGTTTAAAGGGTGGGAACAGTCTAATTTTAATGTATAAAGACACTTATTCCCATGGTGGAAATATAGAATTAAAAGACTCGTCACCCCCTCTCCCCCATCAGTTGCAAAGTCAGATTATTCATCATCCGCCCTCCATCACAGCTCATCCAAGATTATAGGGAAATAAATTAGAAGAAAGTAAAAGCAATAAGACTAGATAGCACCTAGTACTGGGGGGATTAACCAAGTATGGAGAAACCGACTCTGACTATAGTCTCCTTGCCTCTGGGTGGCTCTGGGTCAGGTGACTTCACTCCTTCATGGTCTTCACTTAAGTCACGATGCATACACAAAATGTGCTTACTAAGGCTTTTTTAAATAAACGTGTCTTTATTAAGAAATGTAGCATTAGGGGGGAAGGCCTTAGGCCAGAGAGCTTATTGTAGGATAAAATGCAGATTCTGAGGACTCCAAAGATCCAGAAAGTGACATGGCTAGGTCTCTTCTGTCTGCCTGTCCACCCTGGCTGTCTTGAAAGAAGGGCTTCCTGCTGAGTCACTTAAAGTTGTTCTGACCAGTCAAGTTTCTGCTAGGGAGGGCCAGAGCCTAGGGCAGTGGTGTTCAGATGCTACAGAAGCGCCATAGTGAAAGCCTGTTGTATGTGGCAGAGCTCTATGGAGAGCCAAGTTTTCCCAGCCTTGTTTGTGTCAGAGTTGGGATGGTCAAGACATGAGGCTACATGAAATTGCCCCAGGTACACAGTATGACTGTGAGAGTAGTGTAAGCTTCAGGGACAGACAAAGAGAAAGGGGGCATTCTTTGTGTAGTGTGATGACCGAAGTGAACAGGGAGGACCCTGTCTACAAAGCACCTGATCCCTCCAATGGGGAGCAAGATCGTCTTGGCTGGAGAATTCTCCCTAGCAAGGTGGGAATTAGGAAGAAAAAAACCCATTGACAGGGCTAGGAAATATAGTTTGGAGTACAATTGTGCTCAACAGTGGCTGGAGAAGAAGAACCCAGGATCATTCTCCTGTACCTGTTTTAACAGGGAGACCTAGTACTAGGAGAGAAGCGGGGGGGAGAGAAAAATCTCCCACTCCTAATCCCATCCCAATAGTTCTTGCTGAGAGTGAGCTGCCAGCTGACCCCAGGAGAGCAACAGCACTGGTCGAAAGTCTAAAGTCTAAAGATTTCTTGTTTGGCTTCTGTTCATCTTTTTGAGCTTGTTTGTTTTGTGTTAAAAGGGTGGGGCACAGAAAGATGGAAAAGATCAGGGCCAACCCAGGATTCCTGATGAGAAAGAACTCTAATGATTTTTGTGCCATTTACATTTGTTTTGAATTAAACGGATTTCTACCCACTTATAACTGAATGTGGTTAAAAAAAAAAAACTGTTAAGAAAAAAAAAAAAACATCGAAACGTTGGATGTGTCCGTCAGGTCTCTCCTAGCCACCAGCAACCTGAGTGGGTAGAGGAGGCAGAGAGGAGCACAGGCTCAGCTTTGTGTTTCACAAAGCCTTTATAAATAGTAGTGCCTTTAGGAGGGGAGGTGGAGAGTGAAGTTCACTTGCATTTAGGTTTAAGGTATGTTTTAAATGAGAATGTAGGATGGGAACAGGAATTTTTGAGTCTCCATCTCAGCTATTCCAAACTCATTCTTTCTTCCAGAAAGTCTTTTTGTTGTTTTCTGGTCCAAATGTCCCCACTGATAAAATGGAATTTGGGGAGAAGGAGAAAGAACACTAATCTCTTAAGAATGTTGAGAGAAATATCCTTGTTGACACATCTATAAGATATTTTGATTTTCTTCAAGTGCTACACACTGCCAGTGTTTAGAATTTTATTGACCATAACTTTGAACATTCCAGTTTCCCGCAGTCTTATCTTTGGGTACAGTTTACAAACTCCTGAGGTTAACCTCTGTAAATTGCTTCTCATTGGAAGGTCTGGGTCCTTCTCGTCTATATGTTATTTGTTCTTACCTTATAATTTCTAACCTCTAAGAGCTTGTCTACAGAAAAGGGCTTGGGAGAGCTGAGGAGGCCTTAAATGTCCATAAGCTCTTTTCTACAGTATTTCTTATGGTGGACATGAGAGTCTGAGCCAGCCATTCCTTTCATGCCTTCCAAGACAGTCAGCCATTCCTTTCTCTTACCAGGCTTTATGCTGGAGGGTTGGGGGGTGGAAAAAGAAGAATCCAAATAGCTACTTTCCTCACTGGAAGGACAGATGTGAGAATCGAACACACTTCCTACGCTCCCTGTCACAAATCATTTCTTTAGGAATCTTCTAGAAAAGGCAAGTGATACCTACAGTGGGAAAGAGAATTAGATTTTGGAGAAAGAGAGCTTTGGCTCTGCTCTTCGAGGGTTGTCTTCTGTTGTCTCCAATCCTCTATGCCTATGGCCCACCCACCCTTCCTCTTTTCTTGCTTATCTTGAAAAATATGGCAAGTTAGATTTTTGAGAATATGATGGGGAAAATGCCATCTAAAGTAAACAGTGGTTATTTTTCTGGGCTAATAGAAACTCTCTCCTCTATACCTGATAAAGGGAAATAAATTGAACCCAAAGGGTCTCTGTAGTAGACAAAAGTACACAATCCTCACATCCTAGGACAGCCCATGAATTGCACTGGGTAAGTTTTGAGGAACACAGACCATATTCTTTTCTTGCCTGGGTAACATTCCAGTGGAGTCTGGGTGAGGCAAACATATATAAGCTTTCAACAGATTTATCCATTAAAAAAACCTCTCATTATTTTTCTTGCTATTTGAAATTTAAAGACCTTTAGGGAAGGAATTATTAGACCCAGAGTAGGCTAAAGAAAATGCTCACATAGATTCCACCAACAAAAAAGAAGATACTATGATAGTAATTATTTTCTGAAAACAGTAAGGCTCTCACTGCCTCATTCATTTTAAAGAGCTCAAAGGAGCTGAAATTTATCTATAGATGGAGTTTTTAAATAGGAAATGTTTTTCATGAAGAATCCATATGGAAATTGAACACAGAAATATCATATGGCCATATTTGTTAAGAAAGACATTTTCCCCTTATTTTTTTAAAAATATAAGTTGATGTTATAGGAGAAGAAAACGGTCATTCTACTACAATGCTTTAACCTTAAATGACATTAATTAAAAGCCTAAAATTAATACTCCCAGGCTATTGTCAAGAACTCCCAAACTGTGTTCAGATCTCGTTCTTATCTGAATGACCAACCCAACAGTTCCGTCAGATAACCTACTTCAGAAGGGGGAAGAGCAAGGAAAAGTGCAGATAGCAAGTCTTGGAACTCCTGAGCACTGATTTAACCAAGTACTTCTGCCAGTGCAGGGATAGGAGTTGCATTAATCCCCCATTTCCATCAAGAACTAAGTCCGCATGCCGGAGTCCACGGAGACCGTTACTGTGACCTCAAAGACTGTGGCTACGAATCTTAAGTCTTCTCTTACCAACTGAAGCCATATTGTTCACCTCTGTGTTTGAAGTTTTTGTTTTTGTTTTTGTTTTTTAAAAAAACAAAACCCTGGTGCTTTTACTTCTGTTTCTGCTGAACTTCAGACTACTCTGTGGGAAAGTAAATAAAACTAGAAGAGGGATAAATAGAAAGACTGAGAAACTAAACATACCCTTGAGAAAATGCTATTTATGCAGAGAACAGCGGCAATGGAGGACACACTGTCGGAAAATATGGATATATGTACATCTGTACATGTATATAGTGTATAATATGTATGTATATGTTATTGCTCATATGCAGAAATCTATCCATTTTCAGGCAGCCCAGGTGGATCAGTTTTTCTACTGGAAAACCATTTAGGACCATTCAAAACCATTAGGGACAATACATAGAGAATCCTTGTTACATGGGAATTAATTTGCTGACTTCTGAAGTCTACATGGCCAAATGAACAAAGTATGAAACACATTGAGTCTGTAATTTCTGTGATTCTGTTTACTCAGAAGTCTATATTTGAATTCTTTTGTATGTGTCTGTGTTTGGATTTTTTGTTTTTGTTTGTTCAGACAGTGTCCCTCTATGTAGTTCTGGCTGTCCTGGGACTCACTCTATAGACCAGGCTGGCCTTGTACTCACAGAGATCTGCCTGTTTCTGCCTCCTGAGTGCTGGGATTAAAGGCCTGTGCCATCATGCCCAGCTCATATTTGAACGTTAATATCTGATTTTCAAACTGCGCCAACACTTCATGGTTTTGAGTGATCCCTTCCCCCAAAGCCTTTTGAGAATTTGTGGTGGGCTTCTCTGGCCATTCAGATAAAAGGCCTTATCCATAAGAGGACAGGTTTCCCCATAGGGACCATTACACATATACATAGAAGTACATACTTCCATCAGGCTTGTGACAATTGATTTAAAATCACTCCACAGTATTGGTAAATAGCTCTATATTTTCAAGGTGCAGAAGAATTCCACAGCCTTAATTATTTCAGTGTCTTGCTGGTCTGCCTTAAGTGTACCTTCTGGGGTTTTTGGGTTTTGGTTGTCTTATTATTTTAACTTTTCCTGCAGTTGTTCATTTTGTATGCACATGATGTTGTTTTGTAAAGGTAGGTTGTAAATATTTTATTTGTTAAGTCTGACTCACTCCTGTGTAATGTTGTAAAGTGCTGACCTGCTGTCTTGTTATTATTACTGCAGTAAACGTTATGAGTTGTGGATGAAACTTCAAAATGTACATTTCACATGTTATGCATTCCTATAAATATAATATACTGAAGATACTTTTTAGTCGTGTCCCCCCTTAAAAATGTTATAACATTTAGTGTGTGTGTGTGTGTGTGTGTGTGTGTGTGTGTGTCTGAGGATAGCCTGCAGGAGTTGGTTCTCTCTCTCCTTCCACCATGTGGGTCCAGTAGACAGAATGCAGGTCACCAGGCTTGGTGGTAAGTCTCTTCACCCACTGAGCCACCTCTTACTGGCAGTTGTCTTTTTTTCTAACTAAAACTTCTGCTCTTTCTCCCTCCCCTCTGGGGGTAATCGTTGTCCTCTCTTTCCCCCAATTATTTGAAAGTCTGGTAAGCTTTAAAAAAAAACAAAAAACAAAAACCTTATCAGTGGACCAGCAAGATGGCTCCTCAGATGACAGTGCTTGTTACTGGAGGATGTGATTGTGGCCCACAGGCCAGCATAGCAAATGGAGAGATCAACTCCAGCTGGATCTCACAGGTTTATGCACACAGATTGGTAAGTGGCTTGATCAGGCTTTCAGTGGCTGCAGGTGACCCACAGGTGGGAATGAGGCTGATTTATAGCATCCTGTCAATTAACAGCACACAGAGATGAAAGTCATTTTGATTTGGCAATAAGAACAAAAGTATTGGGCCGGAGGGATGGCTCAGCAGTTAAGAGCAATGACTGCTCTTCCTGAAGGTCCTGAGTTCAAATCCCAGCAACCACATGGTGGCTCACAACCATCTGTAAATGAAATCTGACGCCCTCTTCTGAAGACAGCTACATTGTACATAGATATAATAATAAAAAAATCTTTAAAAAAAAAAAAGAACAAAAGTATTTTAACATTTGAATTCTATTTAATCAAGGCTTTACTGAAGTTACTGGAAATGAGAGACACAACTGTCAGGACAATGAGTTTTACTGGACATTGTGGTGAATACTTTCTTCTCTTTTCTTTTCTTTCTTTCTTTTTTTTTTGGTTTTTCGAGACAGGGTTTCTCTGTGTAGCCCTGGATGTCCTGGAACTCACTCTGTAGACCAGGCTGGCCTCGAACTCAAAAATCTGCCTGCCTCTGCCTCCCAAGTGCTGGGATTAAAGGCATTCGCCACCACAGCAATTTAGGGGATTATTATTGACACTGGCTCACTAGATAGCTAGGTCAGCCTTGAAGTTGTAATCCTCCTGCTTCGGGTTAAGTAGCTAGGACTACAGTTCACATAATCAGCTAAGGGATTTGTAAGCCAAATAGGCTCGGGTTTTCAAACTGCCCAACATTATCCGTCCGGATACCCGATCCTGCCAGTTCATCCTCCCCTAACTGGTCCCACCCTTCTTCACCCAGTTCACTTCAAGTGATCTAAAGGAAGTAAGCACACGTTTCTTTGCCAGCCCTTGAGTGCACAATGAGCTGCTTTATATTTCTATGTGCAAATTACTGTGAGACTCCTCCACGCCAACTGCTATGAAGTTAATATAAGAAGGTAGTCAGTCACAGGCTCTGTCTTAGAGGATTTCTATTTTATGGAAAGAAACTCTGCGAGAGTAGGGAAGTGGCAGTTAACAGCGACGGTAGCAGATCAAGAAGCGCTAAGCTATAAACAAAACAAGACACACACACACACACACAAACCCACAAAATGAACGGAGCCTACTGACTCCTTCGGGGAAAGCAGGCTTCCATCTGGCTTGCAGGTTTTAAAACCCAGCTGGCTCTCCAATCAGGAAGCCTCTAGCGAACGCCAAGAACCCCGCGGCCAAGGCCGGAAAGGGTGGCGGAAGAGGCGGGGCTTCTGCGTGACGTCACGGGCTCCAAGCCCCTCGGCTTCCAGAGCGAACGGAGCGCGCGAGAATGGAGGTCGTCCGCCAAGCCCTGGGCCCCTTGGTCACCGAGCTGTACGACGTGCAGGCTTTCAAGTTCGGGAGCTTCGTACTGAAGAGCGGACTCTCCTCCCCAGTCTACATCGACCTGCGGGGCATCGTGTCACGCCCGCGTCTTCTCAGTCAGGTACCAGCCCGGAGGGACGGCGTGGCTCCGGGTGGCGGGAAAGGAGAGCCTAGGAGACGGCGGAGGTGGCCGGCGTTGGGGACCAGGGAGAGCCACAGACCAGGCAGGCAAGCCCATCCCTACTGCTGGTCTGGAGAGTGTGGAGGAGCTTGGAGACCGGGAGCCTTCGGGTTCTTTGGGACCTTGTTTCTTGACCGATCGGTGTAGACACGTGCTTTGCGAGAGTCAGGGTATCTTGTCGGACTCTGAACGGCAGAGAAGTCCTTGAGTGAGTTCTGGGTACTTAACCCCCATAAAGTGACAATTAGGGAGAAAAAGGCGGGAGGGTGGAGAAATTAGTCGCTGACCAAAGGATTCAATTTAATAGTACCTGGCAAGAAGCAAGAAATTGGAAATTGGAAGCCATAGGGTGGACACATGAAAGGCAGATGTTTTTGGCTGGTAAGGGTAAAGTGTACACTTAGAGGTTTCTAACCTGGTGCTTCTTAAAACTCGAGTCGGTTGTGTATGGGTCACCGCCAAGTTGGCCGTGAGGTAAAGATTTCTAGCGTAACAAGCTGCCCGCCGAACTGCATGCAGCTGGCATTTAGAATAAAAGGTTGGAAATGGCTGGAAGTGTTGCTAGCAACTCCGTGTGGATATGAGCATTGTGAAGTTTTTATTACGTTTATCTTGGGTGGGTGTGTGGGTGTGCAGGTGCTGTGGCACACTTTGGAAGGTCAGAGACAGCTCGCAGGAGTGTATTCTCTCCCTCTGTCTTGAGGGTGGAAGGGATTGAACTTAGATGGTCAGGCTAGGCAGAAAACACCCTTGCCAGATGAGCCAGTGTGCCTGCCAGAATTGTTACTAAAGCACCGAGGCTGGAGGCAGGAGTTAAAGGTCATCACAGTCCCTCTGGCTGCTCGGCTCGAGGCCAGCCTGGGCTGCACGAGAATTTGTCTCAAGAGCAAACAAACTAGTGGGATAGTTAAAAGTCACTAGTAGCTACTTTGTTGGCTAGTATAAACTGTAGGATATCAAGACAGATGGTGCACACCTATAATTTCTGCATTCACGAAACTGAGGCAGGAGAATTGTGAGTTTGAGGTCAGCCTGGGTTACACAGGGAGACCCTGTTTCCAAAAACCAGCCCCTCTGCCCCCAGTGATGTGCAGTTCCTGTCACACACTTAAGGTTTGTTTCTTGGGTACCCATTTTGCCTAACTGTTGTAAGTAGACTGAAACCCTGATTGACGGGCGGCTTGAACTGTTAGCTTTCCACCATCCGGAATCTTACTATGATTAGGAATTGTATTACCAAGAACTGTCTAATTAAAATTTTAAATAGGTTTATGCAAGTAGTTGCTCTCAATATACACCCCGACCCAGAAAAACAGTAGATTACATGCTTCTAACTTCCTAGGAATAAGTGATAATTGACTGGTTGTGTATAAACATAAGCAGTTAGAGGGAAACTATAGTATTTATCTTACTAAAAAACAAATTCCCCAAATCACCTCTTATACTCACTCATATGATTTGTAGGTTTATGTTTTAAGTACATGCTCATGTCAGTGATAATCCAAAAGAGTGTCTAGCAGACTTAATCGTGAAATTTATTTAACTTAGTAATTGGTTTAGGTACATGTAAAGTATGACATCAGTAAAAGCCTGCAGGAAGAAATATGTATTGTAGTATAATACTGTGGACAAAGTGGAGTGATAATATTAATTTGAGAAAATAAATGTTCCAGTTTTCATAGTTTTATCTATATCTTTGTTGGGGGGAGCGAGGTTTACTGGGAATTGGGTCCCGGGCTGTAAGTACACCAGGCAAAGAGCTCTATCACTGGTCTACCCTTAGTCCTAGTACCTGCCTTCTCTCCAACTTCATTACAGATAATGATATAACAGTTCTGGGTATGTTCATGATTTTAGTATTAGAAATTACACACTTTGCAACTTAGAAATAGTCATAACCTTTTCAAAATACAGAAGAAGCCAAACGAGTAGTAGACCATGCCTATAATCCCAGCACCTGGGAGGCTGATGAGGCAGGAACATTAACTTGAGTTTGAGGCCAGTTTTGACACTTCAAAACGTCAAAAATAGATGGCTAGAGAGATGTCTCAGTGGTTAAGAGCACTGACTATTCTTCCAGAGGTCCTGAGTTCAATTCCCAGCAACCACATGGTGGCTCACAACCATCTGTAATGGGATCCCATCCCTCTTCTGGTGTGTTAGAAGACAGCTACAGTGTACTCATATACATAAAATAAATCTTCTTCTTCTTTTTTTTTTTTTGTTGGTTTTTTGAGACACGCTTTCTCTGTATAGCCCTGGCAGTACTGGAAGTCACTCTGTTGGCCAGGCTGACCTCAAAAAGAAATCCACCTGCCTCTGCCTCCCAAGTGCTGGGATTAAAGGCAGGTACCACCACTGCCCGGCATAAAATAAATCTTTTTTTTTTTAAAAAAAAAAAAAGAGCTCTCATTCCCACCCACCCCAAGAGTAAGTGGTAGATGTACAAGAAATAAAGTATTTTAAAGACCTAACCTGGTTTACAAAGCAACTGTGAGTCTTTAAATTTTTACTTTAAAGTAGGGTCGTGTTGGATGGGAGTATGCATTCTAACATTAAAATATGATTGGTTTGACCTGGTGTTGGAAGCTCATGCCTTTAGTTGCAGTGTTTAGGAGGCAAAGGCAGGCGGAACTCCGAGTTTGATTGAGGCCAGCCTTGTCTACAGAGCTACACAGAGAAACCCTGGCTTGGACACCCTTCCCCACCCTTCAAAAAATGATTTCTGTGGAAAAGATAAAATATATTTCACACAATAGGCTCTATACTTAGGAAAGTCTTCGTTGAACCAGGTGTGATCCTAGAGATTCAGGCATGATGGAATTCTGGAAAGCATCTTTGGTCTTCAGTGTGGAACATCCTCCCTAACATGTTTCCTGTTGCTCTCAGTGTAGGTCTTGAATCTCTCAGGCAGGTTCTTGGTGTTTATGTTTGCACACCAGGCTTTAAGATTGTTGTGATGGGTCTAAATTGGTTGCTTGATAATTTTCTCTCCAGAGTTTAGATACTCAAATGGTAAATGGTTATGAATAATCCATTTATATCTTAGGATTTAATTTTAAAATCTCTCCTGGGGGCATCCATTTCCATTTCCGTTATGCTATTGCATGCTTCGTATATCATTTGAAGTAATAATAATGGAAAGTATGTATGTTCCTTTTCTTCCAGGTCGCAGACATTTTATTCCAAACTGCCAAAAATGCCGGGATCAGTTTTGACAGTGTGTGTGGCGTTCCTTATACGGCATTACCACTAGCGACAGTTATCTGCTCGGCCAATCACATTCCCATGCTCATTAGGAGGAAAGAAACAAAGGATTATGGTAAAATAAAAATAGCATAAGCCTCAAGTTAATATGTAACCTGTTAGGGTTTTGTTCCCTTTCAGGCCCCGCCCGGTGTTTGCTAGAGCTATTGAATGCTCTTCCGAGGCCTGGTCGGCTGTTGAGTTGCCGACTCCTGCTACAGGAGACCTTCCCGTACAGTCTGGGTCTGAAATGCTTTCTGTTGACTGGGCAATAGAGACAAAGTGCTCAGTGAACCCCAACTTTTGTATTGGCCCTTCCTTCATTAGCAGAATGTTTAGGGGCACATATTTCTAGGTATATTTACATTCAAATGCATGCAGTCATGAGGAGTAAGATCCCTCTTATGAAATTACGTAGACACCTTGGGAACATTTTTTGATGGGGTCCATGTCAGGAGTGTTTGTGTTAAAACCTGGAAATCAGTCTAAAAATAAAAGAACTGAGTTGTTACTTAATGATATTAGAGAATTAGCAGGATTTTTGTTAATAATGGCATGTTAGTTTTTTTGTTTTTTAAAAAGAGATCTTTTAAGATAAACTATGTAATGTCTTGGGTTTGCTTCTGAGACTTGTAAGAGGACAGTCAGATACCTCAATAGGTAGAGGAGCCTGCAGCTAACTCTGACCTGAGTTTGGGTGCTAGGTCCCATGTGGGGGAAGGAGGGAGCCTACTGCTGCAGGCCGTCCTTTGACCTCTACACGTGTGCCTACATAGCCACAGCATTGTTGGGGAGGAGGGAGGATATGAATAAAGGTGACTCTTCCAGTAAGCCCCCCACAAACCTAACATGCCTACCAAAATAATACATAGTAGAAAATGTAAAATTGAGTCTCAAAAAATGAATATGAAGTCTAGAGCCTGAGTTAAATTTTGTGGATTATAGTGGGGCTTAAGGGTGGAGAAATCACATTGGATAATTCATTGTGGTTATGGTGTGCAAGAAGTTGTGAAGTGTTTCCCATCTGAATTTAGTTAATGAGTATGAGCGTTTTACCTGCATGTCTCTATGCACATGCATGCAGTGCCAGCAGAGGCTATTTAGGGCATTAGAGTCCCTGGAACTGTGGTTATATATAGAGTTGTGAGCTGCCCTGTGGGTGCTGGGAACTGAACCTGGTTCTCTGCAAGAGCAGCAGTGTTCTTAAGCCACTGAGCCTTCTCCCTAACCCTTATTTTGTTTGAGGCAGGGTCTTGCTGTAGATCCCCGATTGTCCTGCATAGCCTAGGCTGATAGGAGGGCTGCCAGAGACTTACAGTTTCAGCCTCCTAAGTACTAAGTGTCGCCTGGCTTTAAATTGCTTTTTTAAAAAAAGCAAGTTGTTCAGTTGGTCATGAGTGGTAAACTTATAATCAATATACATGGGAAAGGAATGATTTTATTGATGATACTGGCTTATTCTGTTTTTCATTTCTGTATAAGTGATCTTGTTTTAAGAAACTCCACATTGCTGGGGGGGGGGAAGTTGTTACTTAACACAGAGAAATAATTTGTTTTATTATAAACCTATTCTATATATAATTGACAATTTGGAGATACAGAGGATAGTGAACAAAACAGTTGTGGCACATTGAATGATCAACAGAAAGTAGCTTCAAAGTAAATGATCATAAATAAGATTTAAATAGCCTTTTGTTGTTGTTGTTGTTTTTGAGACAGGGTTTCTCTGTGTATCCCTGTCTGTCCTGGGACTCACTCTGTAGACCAGGCTGGCCTCAAACTCAGAAATCTGTCTGCCTCTGCCTTCCAAGTGCTGGGATTAAAGGCGTGCGCCACCACTGCCAGGCAGATTTAAATAATCTTTAACTCTTTTTAGGTTCATAGCAAGCGTAGACTCGGATACATCTTGTGCTAGCTGAAATCTCTTACTTGCTGTTTCAACAGAGGCTTTTCTTTTCTAGGTACCAAGCGCCTTGTAGAAGGAGAGATTAATCCCGGGCAGACCTGTCTGGTCATTGAGGATGTTGTCACCAGCGGGGCCAGTGTTTTGGAGACTGTTGAAGTTCTTCAGAAGGAGGGTCTAAAGGTGACTGACGCCATAGTGCTGTTGGACCGGGAGCAGGGCGGCAAGGACAAGCTGCAGGCCCAGGGGATCCGCCTCCACGCAGTGTGCACGTTGTCCCAAATGCTGGAGATTCTCCAGCAGCAGAAAAAAATCGACACTGAGATGGTTGAGAGAGTGAAGAAGTTCATTCAGGAGAATGTTTTCACAGCTAATCATAACGGTCTTCCTCCGCCGGAGAAGAAAACATGCAAAGAACTCAGCTTCGGTGCTCGAGCAGAGCTGCCTGGCACCCATCCACTTGCTTCAAAGCTTCTCAGGCTTATGCAGAAGAAGGAGAGCAATCTGTGTCTGTCTGCTGATGTGTCGGAGGCCAGGGAGCTGCTGCAGCTGGCAGATGCCTTGGGACCCAGCATCTGCATGCTCAAAACTCATGTTGATATCCTGAATGATTTTACACTGGATGTGATGGAGGAGTTGACAGCTCTGGCAAAACGCCATGAGTTCTTAATATTTGAAGACAGGAAATTTGCTGATATAGGAAACACAGTTAAAAAGCAGTATGAAAGTAAGTGCGTTCAGAAATAGACTGGCTGAAGGGAAGGTGTACTGTCAGCAGTAGAAAGAGCTGCCGGGCACTGAGCTGGCCTTGCTTCTCTCCGTGTCTCAGCTGTGTTCTCCATTCTGCTTTCTTTGTTGACTTGTTTCCCAGGTAGGGAATTCCACGCCTCGCTCTTTCCTCTGTGTAGACTCCGTTCATTAGCTGGCCCAGGGAATACACCTGCTCCTACCACTGCCCAACAGAGCTGTTTAACCATCGTGGACTCAGAATCCTGTCAATTCCCATAAAGAAAATGGGTGAGCTGCTATCAGAAGCTGTCTGAGTTCTGGGCAGGCAAAACAAAGTATCCTGGCACTGTCTGAAAATTGCCAATATAGGAAAGAACAGAAAAGTATAAAGTACTTCTTAGCAGGATGTGTTGATATGCTTTTTCCCCATTTACGTTCTAATAGCAGGCAGGCAGAGGAAATTACAAGAGGCCTGGGAAGTGCTTGGTATTCTACCTGCTTTCTCGTGCAGATTTCTAGTGGCCATGGTTTGTACTGTGTAGGTCTGATGCTGTTTCACAACTCTGTGGAATAGATAAGTACCACATGATTTATTTCTTAGTGCATGCCTACACCTAATTTTTTTCTTTCAAGTAGAATTGTCTGCTACCTTCTGTACTAATGATGTCCTACCAGGACTACATTGCTTAGCTTCCTGGCTGAAGTATGGCTTTTCTTTATGCTTATGTGTTCATTTTTCAAAAATCTGCATTTTTATTGTCAAAAATTTATATAGTTGGCGGGCAGTGGTGGCACACGCCTTTAATCCTGGCACTTGGGAGGCAGAGGCAGGTGAATTTCTGAGTTTGAGGACAGCCAGGGCTACACAGAGAAACCCTGTCTTGAAAAACTAAAACAAGAAGAAAAAAAAGAAAAAAATGTATATAGTTGCCTGTGAGATTGGGACAGTCAAGAAACCTGTAGAAAGTAAATTGCTGAGACATCTCCATAGGGTGGAAAATCATGTCCTTAAGAGAATTTCTAGATGTCACAATGCTTGAGCTCTGTTCGTCTTCATAGCAGTCCCTCTGTAATGGCATAGGCTTGATCGGTGGTCTAAACCTGCAAAAAACAAAAAGGTAACAGCCCATCAGTGTTCGTGATGAACCAAGTGCAGCACTCTTTGCAAGGATTTTCCTCACTGTGACCTCTCACCTAGCTACCAGATAGAACCATGGGTCTACTGATAAAGTACTCGACTCTCACTTGTTAGAAGAAGATCATTTCATACTATAGTTGGTTGGGCAAAAGGTTATCATTTTATCTTTGAAAATTAGCACATATCTTTTTTATTTCTCCTCAGGTGGTGTCTTTAAAATAGCTTCCTGGGCAGATGTAGTAAATGCCCACGTGGTGCCAGGCTCAGGAGTTGTGAAAGGCCTACAGGAAGTGGGTTTGCCTTTACATCGAGCATGCCTGCTCATTGCAGAAATGAGCTCTGCTGGCTCCTTGGCCACTGGAAATTACACCAAGGCAGCAGTAAGTGATGGGGTGCTGGGGTGAGAGGAGACTAGGTCTGTTTGTGCTGTATGTTCTAGGGCAAGAAAATACCTTCATCCGAGGCCCAAGGCAGCCATGGCCTCACTGCATACCCCTCCTCAATCCAGCTATTCCGACAGTTTATTAGCACCAGCTGAACATTTTGATCTTGTAGCAGGTGAAGGGTTTGGATTGTACTCCAGCCCATTTGGACATTTTCCTGTGTTTGTTTTTTTTCTTCTTGAGGCAAAACTGAAGATAAAGGTTGAATTTTAAGTTGCTCTTCATGTTTTCCTGTAGTAAATTTTCTAGTTGGATAATCATCTAGAAAGTGAGTAAATGATATTTATAGATACTTTAAGGACCACATAGTGTTTTTTGTACAGTGCTTTGCCTGCATGTCAGTCTGTGTACCACATGTGTTCCTAGTGCACAAAGAAGCCAGTAGAGGGCATTAGAGTCCCTGGAACTGAAGTTACAGATGACTGAGCAACCAAGTGGGTGCTAGGAATGAACTTGGGTCCTAGAAGAGCAAGCGGTACTCTTAACTGCTGAGCCATCTATCTATACGTAGCCTGCTGTGGTGAATTTAAAACCCTGAATGGACCATAAGTACAGGCTTCCTATGTCAGAGGCAAAAGGTGTGGGGGTGAGGCCTGGCTCAAGGTTAAGCTGTCCCTTACGGTGGTCGTAGCTGGTTGGAAGGCTGACATGTGCCTGTGAGGAGATAGTATAGGAGTAAGGCCAGTGAAGAGCAGGTGCCAAAGAGAAAGTATTGGAAGAGTGTTGCTTAGGTCTTAAAGGTGTGGCGGTTTTGTCTCTGATGGAACACACCTCAAATCCTTCTTTCAGGTAGGTGAGCCATCAGGCATTGTTATAAGGAAGAACTATGATGTACACTCTGTCAGAGTTCTGATCTTTTTCAAGCATGACTCCTTGGGTGAAGGGTGTTCTCTCAGGACCTCTACTGGCTAGTTTTGTGTGTCAACTTGACACAGGCTGGAGTTATCACAGAAGGGAGCTTCAGTTGGGGAAGTGCCTCCATGAGATCTAGCTGTGGGGCATTTTCTCAGTTAGTGATCAAGGGTGTAGGGCCCCTTGTGGGTGGTGCCATCCCTGGGCTGGAGGTCTTGGGCTCTATAAGAGAGCAGGCTGAGCAAGCCAGGAGAAGCAAGCCAGTAAAGAACATCCCTCCATGGCCTCTGCATCAGCTCCTGCTTCCTGACCTGCTTGAGGTCCAGTCCTGACTTCCTTTGGTGATGAACAGCCATGTGGAAGTAAGCCAAATAAACCCTTTCCTCCCCAACTTGCTTCTTGGTCATGATGTTGTGCAGGAATAGAAACCCTGACTAAGACAGGACCGTAGTTGTGTTATTGTGTTCTTGTAATACTGCCTACTGTGTTCCATTTAGGTTGGGATGGCTGAGGAGCACTGTGAATTTGTCATTGGCTTTATTTCTGGCTCCCGAGTAAGCATGAAACCAGAGTTTCTTCACTTGACCCCAGGAGTTCAATTAGAAACAGGAGGTAAGTATGCTCACTAGCTATGGCTCTTCCAAACTTGCTTCCTTATCCAGGCCAGGCAGAATAACACGTTGAAAACTGTGATGGTGTTGTCTTAGTCTAGAACAGCAGTTCTCAACCTGTGGGTCCAACCCCTTTTAGGGAATCCCACATCAGTTATGGAGTAGCAATGAAATAATTTTATGATT
This sequence comes from Mastomys coucha, assembly GCF_008632895.1. Classification (NCBI taxonomy): domain Eukaryota; kingdom Metazoa; phylum Chordata; class Mammalia; order Rodentia; family Muridae; genus Mastomys; species Mastomys coucha. The sequence goes on along the minus strand of NW_022196894.1, from coordinate 31,665,287 downwards.
GGGGGCTGGGTCACTATCTTTAGCATTGGGAAGGTTGAGAACCACTGATCTAGAACAATGAGTGAACCTTTTAACCTGTAATAGTGTGTACTATGTAAGACAGTTTAGTTTTAGGATAGAAGGCTACTTTGGAGATGGAATGTGGAGAGATATGCTTAATTTAACTCCACCTCCCAAATGTTGGGGCTAAAGTCGTGTGCTGTCATGCTGGCTAAAACCTGATACTTGAGTTTAACATTTCCTATTGGGTGCTCTGAGTATGCCACCCAAAGGAAGCATTCAGGTCTGGAAAACTCTTAGCTAAACAGATGATTGTCAGCAACTTTGATGTGCCAGTGCCTGGCTGTGATTCTTTTTTTCTTTTCTTTTCTTTCTTTTTTTTTTTTTTTTGTTTTTGTTTTTGTTTTTGTTTTTCGAGACAGGGTTTCTCTGTGTAGCCCTGGCTGTCCTGGAACTCACTCTGTAGACCAGGCTGGCTTCGAACTCAGAACACAGAAATCTACCTGCCTCTGCCTCCCAAGTGCTAGGATTAAAGGCATGCGCCACCACCGCCCGGCTATGGCTGTGATTCTTAAACTTGCAACCACCTCAAATGCAGTTGTAAAGGTGCAAGCCAGGAGGATGTAAAAACAGGCATGAGTAAGGGCTGGATGTCGTTCTAAATAGTGTGTGCTTAGCTGACACAAGGCTCTGGGTTTAGTTTCCTGTACCTCACCTCTGCCTGCCAACAAAAGTGTGACTATCCTGTAGAACAAGTAAACCACGGGTTCCCTAGAAGTTGCCGGTCGTTGCTCAGGGGTGTGTAGCTCAGCTGGTAGTATTTTATGTCTGTTGAGTATTTCTAGGAAATTTGCTCTAGATCAGACGGTCTTTTAAGATGAGTATTCTTGAAGAACTCTGGTCCCTCAGCTCTACCCAAATGATAGAACTGAAGGAGTGGATAATGTGCCAGATGTGTGAAGGTGTAAAAGAACTGATTTCTTTCAAGCACTGAATTATTAGGATTATTTTATATAATATTTACTGTGTTGGGGGAAAGCACTGTCCTTTGTTTGGAGTTACTTTAACAGTCTCAAGTTTCGCACATTATGGAGTAGATAGGCTCCACAGACTAAGTGGCCTTGGAAGTCAGCAACTCTCAGTAACTTGAAACTGCAGTTGAAAGTATTTGAGTTCTTTGCCCGTCCATTCTGTGGATCCTGGTTTTGTTTTAGACAAGATCTCTATTTTGTCCTGGAACTCTATGTAGACCAGACTGCCTTCAACTCAAGAGATCCTCATGCCTCCCTGTTGCTGGGAATTAAAGGTGTGCACAACCACACCTGGCTTTTTTTCTTGTGCAGTATAGGCTGGTCTCGAACGCCTGAGTGCATATGCCGCCATTCCCAGCTGACTAAAGTGAGGCCTTGCATATAGTAGGCGTGTTCTCTTAACACTGAGCTCCAGCCCCAACACTAAACAATTTTTTTTGAGATAGGATTTCCCTATTTTAGCTCTGGCCATCCTAGAACTTACTATGTAGACCAGGCTGGCCTCAAACTCAGAAATCCGCCTGCTTCTGCCTCCCAAGTGCTGGGATTAAAGGTGTGTACTACCATACCCAGCCTCAGAGAAAACTACTTTTAATCTCAAATTTACTGTAAAATGAACGTATTTATAGTGACCTTAAAATAATGGGGAGGCATGGAGATGTTATGACTATTTCTCTGTTTAGCATAGTACCTCAACACAAAGCAAGCTGCATTCGACTGCTATATAAGGCCCTGCAGTTCTTTCACTGGATGGATAGCACATTAGGACCTAGGTCCTTAAACATTGAAAGCATCAAAATCCACTTAACACAGTGTTTCTAGAACAACAGATATTATTAATAAAATGTCATTTTCCAGGTATGGTGCCATGTGCTTTTCATACTGGAATTGGGGAGGCAGGAAGATTTCTGAGTTCAAGCCCAGCTTGGTTTACTTTGTTTCCAAAAACAAGGTGCTAGGGCCGAGAACTTGATGGTTATGAATAATAAGGTGTATTATATATAGTAAATGCTCTCTGGATGCTTTGTGAGTTTGCATCATATTAAATAGCTTTTGTTTCTCCGCAGGGGATCACCTTGGCCAGCGGTACAATAGTCCCCAGGAAGTGATTGGTAAACGAGGCTCTGATGTCATCATTGTAGGCCGGGGAATACTTGCAGCAGCTAACCGCCTGGAAGCAGCTGAGATGTACAGAAAAGCTGCCTGGGAAGCTTATTTGAGTAGGCTTGCTATTCAATGAGAAGACACGGAAAATGGGGTGGTATCCAAAAGTCGCTGGCTTCAAAGAACAGTGCTCAGGGTCCTGCATAGGGTCAGTGAGAGGCAGACTGTCTGGAGCATCATGTCGTGCTCTTTAACTTGTAATCACTGCACTGGTGTTGTAATGAGCTCTTCTGAAAGCTTTCATCGAGACCGGTATTTGTTTGGCAGCCGCTACCTTTGAGATTCCTCGGACTAGACTGCTTAATTCTTCTAATTCCAGTGAGACTCAGTCACATACATCCAATGTTAGCTGCTTACCTCCTTCAGTGCTCTGAAGCTGGATCCTTGAGTGGAGCAGGAGTTCTAGCTCATTCTACTCAGCAGTCAGTGTAGAAAACCAGTCATAGCTTCGTCTTGCCGCATCTGGATGGTAGGCCTCTGCATCTGAGGTAGTACCCGTCCCCACTGTCACTAATGTGTTTGCTGATGGGCTGGGAGCTTGTGATGAATGGCTAGGTGATTAAGAGCACTGTTGCTCTTCTATAGGATCAGCATTTGGTTCCCAGCCCCACACTGTGTCTCACAACCATCTGGAACTCCAGTTCCAGGGGATCCAATTTCCTCTTCTGGCTTCCAGGGGCTACATGCTTGTGATACAACACACCTTTACTTAAAAAAAAAAAAGTCTTTGCCACTGCTAAAAGGGAAAATTTGAGTACAGAAATGTTTGCTCACAGACTGAGAAACTGAGTGCCTCCTGCAGTGATCTAACCACTGTTTCATACAGAAGTTAGCTGTGCTCATTGCAAATAGAATTCACAGCCCTGGTAAACTTGAACCATTTCCCCCTTTGGTTCACATGCTCACCAAGCAAAGCATCATCACCCTCGTTTCTGCCCTCCACACATCATCAGTGGTACCTTAAGTTCTTATTCCTGCCAAAAGGAAAGGTCATTTAGCATTCAGCAGATAGCTGTAAATAGTCTAGTTCCAGGTGGAATGGTCTGAGAGTATGTAGCCTGCTAACTTCCTGAGCTCTGAGTCAGTGCGGCACCCAGTCTACACCTATAACATTAGCGTGTACCCTGACTGCAGCATGATCCCATCAAGTAAAAGCATAAGGCATGAGTCTCAGGGTGGGTCTGAACTAATGTCCGAGAAAAGCTGTAAGGAGCTATGTGGTTCTAGGAGTCCAAAGGGACCTTTTCAGTTGTAAGATGTGCAGACCTAAACTGTGGTCCTGAAGTTAATACACACACACACACACACACACACACACACACACACACACACAAGCTTTTAGTGGCCAAGAGGAAAAATGGATTAGCACAATGCATTAGGCCCTACACTGTTAATTCAGATCAGCATTTGGGGAAATAGGAAGCAAAGTCCTCTTTAGAACAGATTTTCTGTATCTAATCCACCCATTAAAATTAACTACAGTATCTTTGTCCAAATCAATTCATCTTAAAATAATGTTAAATGCTTTCTGCTTTTCCAGATGGTTGGGCACAGCAGTTTCATAATTAACAGCTACATAATTTATCCAAGAAAATGGCTTTGTCACTGGAGATGTCAACACTGGGTACTATAAGTTAGATATTCCCTAGTGGCATTTTAACTACGCCTGTCACAGTGGCCTTCCTGCTTGTCTGTAAGCAAAAAACAGACTATCATGAGAGCATATTTATGTCCCACTGAAGGTGGCAGTTCTGTGAGTTCCTCTTGTAAGTTCCTCTTCTAGTTCCTCTTTTGTGGTCCATCAGATGTTTTTTGTCAGTGTGACACAGATGTATCTGGGAAGAGAGAATCTTAGGAGAGAAAATGACTGAGATTGCACCGTGCACTCCTGTAAGAGCATTTTCTTGTTTAATAATTGATGTGAGCTGGAAGAGCCCAGTCCACAGCGGGCAGTGACACCCCTATTCATGTCGTCTTGAATTGTATAGATAAATGCTTAGCAAGCCAGGAAGACCATCCTCCACAGCCCCTGGCTTGCTTCAGCCTACACTTTCGGTTCCTTACCTGGACTTCCCTCTGTGATAGATGAGTGTGACCTGAGGATGGCAAGTGGAAGTGAGCCCTCCCTTCACAATAGAAACCTAAGAATTGGTGTAAGAATAGTCCGCTCTAAGCTTTGGTAGTACTTGTCTCAGGATTGGGGGCTTGATATGATACACATTGGTAGTATCTCATTTTGGCAAGTTTATTTAATTTTTTTGATCTATTTATATGAGTACACTGTAGCCGTCTTTAGACACACCAAGAGAAGGCATAGGACTCTGATGGTTGTGAGCCACCATGTGGTTGCTGGGATTTGAACTCAGGACCTCTGAAAGAGCCATCACTCCAGCCCCAAGTTTATTCTTTTGAGAAATGATCTTGTCGTGTTAGCCCAGCCTCGCTTTGGATTCACATGGTAAGGATTGCAGGTGTGCATACCAAACAGCCTCGTCTCAGCAGTTTCAGAGTAGTTGGCATACTGGTACTGCTAGAATTCATTTCATTTGCTCCAATGAAAGGTACTGTGTGCAGAACTTCTAATGATGGAAACTTTAAACACAAGGAAGGGACAAGTAGCTATTCAGGCCCTTCATGGTGATACATATTTCACACTGGATTATCTGTTGCTGTAGTCCTGACTGGAATTAGCTGGTTTAGAACTCTTAGCGAACTGCCTACCTTAGCCACTTGAGTCCTGGGATTAAAGACCTATGCTACCACACCAGGCAGAATTCTTTTCAAATACTGGTTTTGCTTTTCCAATTCAGGCATACATATATATTCATTAAAGGGACCACTATATGGACTAGAGAAGTGGCTCTGTTCTTCCAGAGGACCCAGGTTCAATTAATTCCTAACACATTTGGCAACTACAGACCCATGAGGATTGGAGACCCTAGGTATACATCAAGCAAAACATCCGTAACACAAAAACTTTAGCATGAGAAAAAGATTTTAAAGCCTGCTTGCTGCTGTCGATTAGATTTGGACCAGCCTTACAGAATTGGTTTAGACATCTCATAAAGCCAGCTACCAAAGCCAAACAGCTTGAGGGAAAAAAAAATCTCAATTCCAGCTGGTAAGTGCTTGCCTATGTGTAAGCTGGGAAGCCTGAGTTCAGAGCCCCAGCATCCATGGAAAAGCCAGCAGCCACTGCCCATCAGTGGACACACCAGACATGCACAATAGGAACTGACAGATCCCTGGGAGCTCAATAGCCAGTCAGTGTAGCCAAATTGATGAACTCCGGGTTCTGTGAGAGACCCTGTTTCCAAGACAATAAGGTAGAAAGCACTCAGGAGACAAGCAGGAGGAGCAATTAAGATACCTGGTGCCAACCTCTGGCCTACACACAAACAGTTGGCTTTTCCTATGTCAAAAAAACAAACTTGGGTCTTCACTAGCCTTACTAGACCATATCAAGCAGGGTGGGGTCTCCAATAGGAGCCAGCTTCTGATTTTGCAAGGTTGACCACAGACCTTCACTGTCAAAGCATGCCTGGTATTTTTCAGGTGTCAGTATATATTCAAATTGTTTAAAGCCAGTAGCATCTAGGCAGTACGTGGTTTGGGTTTGCATCTCTGTGTTGTAGACACGATTTTGTAACCTTAAGGAACATGTGTTTCCTCAGTACAAAGCTTTTGGTGTCAAAAGCTGGCTTCCTTGTGCCACATAAAACCAGTCTGCTCCTTCATTAGGTTTGTTTATTTTGAGGCAGAGTTTCTCTGTGCAGCCCTGGCTGCACCTGGAACTCTGTACACTAGGCTGGCCTCGAACCAGAGATTCTCCTGCCTCTGCCTGAGTGCCAGGTCTAAAGGTGTGTGCCCCCCCCCCCCCCCCGCCTGTCTTCATTAGTAGATTTACCAAACGTGGAACTTAGAAAGCAAATGGCAACAACCGCCATGATTCATCAATTTGCAAATAAAGCATGGCGAGGACAGCCCCACCTGTCCTTAGTAGAACTTAGCCAGGTGCTAATTCTTTTGATGCTGTGCTGTGACACCGCGAGGGAGCCACGCCCACCCTGGCAGCCAGTGCATCCCCCCCCCCCCCCCAAAACAATGGGAGACAGCAGACTAGTCAAAAGTCCGCTGAGTGAGTGCATTCCATCAGACTGACTAGTCAGGGCATTTCAGACATTCTCAGGGAGGCTGGGAGCAGCTGTTTCTTAGAATAATTTTACATGCAGCCTTCTTCAATTATCAGAAGTTGGGAGTTGACTATAGTCAAAATCACGCCTTCTAACTACCTCTATGACAGTAAAATCAGGATGATTAAGAAGCAAGTTTCTGTATTTTTACCTCAAAACAGTCCATAGTTTCTTAAAAGTATCCACCCACTGCTCACACATCAGGAGGGCGTTCCCCAAACCATGTCAAAATCCTTCAGAGATTCCTGTGCTTTGTAGGCTCTATTATCAACAACTTATGCTTAAATTATGTAAGCATAATCATTTAGTCATTGGGGTTTCAGGAAATCCACTCCAAAAAATCAACTATTGCATGAGCTGAAAACTGCACAGCAGCAAGCTGCAAGGCTGAGTTCCCTCCAGCTCCCTGCAGCCTTGGAGGGACTTAGCTTCTCCCCGCACAGGACAGATCTCTCCCAGCCAGGAGAGCCACAGGGCAGCCATGTTCTACCCCTCCCTCCAAGGACCAAGTCATTAAGAACCACGCATTCCAAGGGTAGTTTCTCCTCAACCATTTGGTTCATTTCAGCCAGTTGGCAGAGTCCAGGACCCCTGGCACTTTTGGCTGAGGCAGATTAAGGCAGTGTTGTAAGACACATGGCCAGGATGCGGGCAAAGCTGATACCAGACCTCTGCCTCTTCAACTGTTCAATTGCCCAAGGGTTCAGCTCCCTCTCTAGGTGCAGGTGAGAGTTTTTCTCCAGAGAAGGTGAGGTTTTTTTTTTTTTTTCATCCAAGACAAGTCTCCAGAACAGAGTAGACAGCTCAGGAGCTCCTTAGGACCTTTGTACAAGACTGAGATTCACTAACACCAATAGAGCAGAAAGCCTCTTCATGCTAGAGCAAGATACTCCTCCATGATGTTAAGATTTTAACTAAGACTCAAGGACTTGAGTGCTCGATTTAAAAAAACAAAACAGTTCTTTTAGCAACCTGTGTGCTAACTAAAAGATGCATCCCACTTTCTGCAAGATCTTTGATGCCTTATTTTTAAAAGGCACCCCACGAACTCCCTGTAGTCTACAACCCCATGTTCCTGTTAGGGTTCATCCATTCCTAAATGCAGTAAGTAGAAGTGTAAGCTCTGGTAGGTTCTTTTTCTGTCTAGCTAAGGTAGCCAACTCCATCATAGCACAAACAAGACATGACCCCAGGCTGTATGCTCTCAATATAATCCAGTCTCACACAGATTCCAAAAACTGGGATCCTAGAGTCCCTTGACTCAGGCCCCCACCTAAATCCTGACCAGACCACTAAGCCCAGCTTTGTCTGACAAGCCCTGGGCCTGTACCTACTGAAGCCAGTAAGCTTCAGTGCCTATCAGCTTCTGGTGGATAGAAGGGTCACTGAGCCCCTCTAAATAAGCTCTCCCCTCTGACAAGGCATAGCGTCTCACACCTATACTCCTAGTACTCAGGAGTTGTAAGCCGCCTTTCCGTCCAGCGGAAATAAGGAGGCAAACATGAGCCCTTCTCCAAGCAGATTTTATTCAGGAACTCTTATTTTACTTCTTAATAATATCTCTAATCTCATCTAGTATCTCTAGTAGTAGTCTCTAGCAGTCTCTCTAATCTCCTACGTAGTCGACCACCCTCATCTAGTATCTCTATAATCTCTCTCTCAGCCTCCCGAGTAGCTGGGACTACTGGCGTGCGCCACCACCGCCTGGCTCATAATAGTCCTCTCTCTAGTAGAATCTAGTAATCCCCAGCCTTCGCAGGTTAAATACTTTTCCCGGTCCCAATCAGCATCAGCTACGTAGCAAAGCATAATAGGCTGCGGGAAATTCATACCAGCTTGCATCACAAACTGGAGGTACTCAGCTTCTCCAACTAATGGCTTGATTATCTGGTCTCTGCTTTGGCCAGAGACCAGGTGTTCAATATATATGTATATAGGGTGGCAGCTGCGGCTCCCCACAAGGAGTTGCAAGGAGGAAGATCATGAGTTCTAGCAACTTAAGACTACACAGTGCAACCCTGTCCAAAAAAAAAAAAAAGGCACAGCAGCTCACCCCAGCATTACAGCACCGGGAAGCTTAGTGAGCAAACCGGGGCCAGCCAGGCCTACATTGCAAGACACTGTCACAAACAACAAAAAAGTTCCCTTCTCCGTCCTTCAGTGCCCATCCATTTGATGGGTAGATTGGAAGTGGTGGTCACACCTAGTTCATGGAGACCCTGGGGTGAGGGTTTTTGCCTTAATACGCGTTTGTGCCCTCAAGGTATACAGAACCAAGGGCAGCAAAAGAAGCAGCAACTCCAGAGGAAACCTGGTGCTGGGGAAGAAAGCAAGGCAATACGCCTGTGACCGCGTCAGTGCCAGGGCAGGAAAGCGCCCTGCACGGGGGGAGAAGAGTTGTGAATGCACAGGACACAAGTGCTCTCAACAGCTAGTGTCTGCCCTGTATGCTCCTCTCCAACCAAATAGCCACAATTTGAAAATCATAGCTGGGTCCCAGGCAAGAGTATGAACAAAGGTACTGTTTCCACACATGCCTTCTAGAAATGGTTGCGCTTTGAGCATAAACATCTTTCCCAAACCTAGAGAAATATGCTATTTACAAAGTCAAAGGAATTAGGCTAGAAGCAAATGGTTACTCTTGCTGGAAGCTTCAGAACAGGTAGTGACATCCACAGGCCCTGAGAAGGTAGGACTTAATGCTAACCAAGGACCCAAAGGCCAGACGTAGGATTCTGGCAGTAGCTGCCTGTGTTGGCTATTCTCAGGTGTCAACTTGATTACATCTGGAATGAACTAAAAATCCCAAGGAGCTAATTGCATCTGTCAGGAATTTTTAGTTAATTGGATCACTTAAAGTCAGAAGATCCACCTTAGATCCAGATCATTTGAGGTCAGAAGAACCACTTTCAACCCAGCAGTCTGTGAAAGCACAGGGACGCGCTTGCTCTTTGCCTGCTTGCTCTCGTCCTCAATGGCAAGTTCATTCCTTCACTGGCGTTGAGTCTACTTGGGGATTTCAACACAGACTGAAGACCAGCAGAGACATCCAGCCTTGTTGACTAAGCAACTCCTAGATTCTTGGACTTTCTGTTAGGAGACAGCTTTGGTTGGACTAGCTGGACCACAGCCCATGTAAGCACTCTAATCAATCGTTCTTTATATATAAAGTATCGATTCTGTTCCTCTAGACTCTAGAGAACCCTAACACATCGCCTGATTATAAAGTCCTTGGAGTCTCAAGAATGCACCCAGGACTCCTTTCCTGTCTGCACTATACACAGAACACGTATCTCAAAAGGTGAAGGCTACACATGCTGAGGCTGAGAAGGTGAGCCAAGAGAACTGGAATCTATCACAGCCATCCAAGTGACGACTCTGCCCAGACTCCTGGGAAGATGAAATCGGAAGCCCCTTCAAGATCAGCCCAGACAACCTTCTTCCCATTGCTCAGATGAAGAAAGTGAGGCCCATTGAGAGATGACTGGTACAAACTGCAGAAGAGCTAACCCACTCACTTTCCTGCTGGGAATGGAACAGAGAGTATTAAGAGGCTAAGGGTCCTGGCACCTGCTTCCAGGGCATGCCCCCAATGACTGGAAGACCTCCAATAGCCTCGTGTCAAAGCCCCTTTCCAATAGTTTCAAGGAACCAAGCCTTCCATATTCACGCCTCAGGGAGACAGCAAGATCCAAGGTATAGCAGAGGCCAAGAGTGTTTACCCCTGAGTGGTGGGATTCCAAATGCCCTTTACCTTATTACTCTATTTCCTACTTTGTTCCATAAGAGTTTTTTAGTTAAAAAACAAAAAAGTCACCAGGCAGTGGTGGCACACACCTTTAATCCCAGCACTTGGGAGGCAGAGGCAGGTGGATTTCTGAGTTCAAGGCCAGCCTGGTCTACAGAGTGAGTTCCAGGACAGCCAGGGCTACAGAGAGAAACCCTGTCTCGCGGGTCAGGGAGGAGTCATTCAAGACAATAAAATACAAAAGCCAGGTGGACAGACCAGTCAGTAAAGTGCTTGCTTCATAATTTTTAAGTTATCAGACAGATCTGATCCTAGTATGGTAATGCACACCTGGAATCCCAGCACTCGAGGTGGGGCAGAGGACTTCAGTGAGTTCAAGACCAGCCTGGGCTACATAGTTCTAAGGAAGTCTGAGCTACAGACTGAGGTCCTGCCTCAACAAACCAAACCAATAGAAGCACCAAGAGTATAGTGCACGAAGCCACTTGCTCTATAAGCCCGTGGACTTGAATTCAACATTGAACCTACCAGGGTTCAATTCTGGAACCTACAAAAAGATGGAAGAATCAACTCCACAAAGTTGTCCTCAGACCTCCACGTGTATGCTGTGACAAACCTATCCCTCCCCCCAAATCATTTATGTATGTATATGGAACTGGATTGTGCAAAATGTGAGGCATTTGGAATAGTGAGCCTTGTTACCACTTTTGGCTCATTATGCAACCTTAGGAATGAGGAAATCATGGTTGGCCTTTGGTCAGAATCTTGGGCCACAGTATCCCAGCTTATGTCAAGAACTTCCAGCAGGGGGCAGCAGGACATCATTAGGCATGTCTTCCTCTTGGTGTTATGTGAAAAACATACCTAATAACCTAGGCAAAGGAGTGGTGACCCTGAGTGTTAGTCTATGTCAAGCACTCACAGTACTGCCTATAGAAAACAGGATTTGAACAGGTTAGCACATGGTCTCCAGGAGACCCATAAGTAGAAGAAAAACTAAGTTTTTCTATGACCCTCCCCCTCCCCTCCTCTAGTTTAGAAAGTCTCAAAGCCATCATTTTCTTGTCTTACATATTTGTAAAGGGATTTATGGCCACATCTCCAAGTCCCACAAGAGGAAGAACACTCAGAATCAGTTCTCTTTGTCCCACACAGTCAGCATTCACCCTAAAGCTGGCCAGTCACAAAAAGAGAAATTTGGTGCAATGCTCAGCCTAGGCTTGAAGTGTTGCACTGACAAAAACCTTTATCGAGGGGCTGAGATGCTCAAAAGTTCAGATTACTGACTCCTCTTGCACAGGACCCAGGTTCAGTTTCCAGAACACACATGATGGCTTACAACAGATTGTAAGTCTAGTTTCCAGGGACCTAAGTTAACAGGCCTCTGTGGGTACCAGACACACGTGTTGTATACAGACATACATGCAAGCTAAACACCCGTAATTTTTTTTAAATCAATTTTAAAAAAACATTAATGATTCATCAAGGAAGTGAGACATTGTGAGCTTAGCACCACAAAGTCCTTGGCTTGCCTGATGCTCCGCAAGCCACGTCCCCTTCCAGAGCCTGCCTGCTCTTCTATACTCAAGGCAGTGGGTCAGGAGGCTACTTGGAGCCACTATCTCCAAAGGGAATCTAAAGAGAGTAATGGCTCTGCAGGAAACAGTAGCTGAGATGAACGCAGGCTCTGGGCATTGATGAAGGAAGGTATTGGTCCAAGTCTATTATTTACATAGTGTCAGGGTTTGTATTTCTGCACAAAACATCATGACCAAGAAGCAAGTTGGGGAGGAAAGGGTTTATTCAGCTTACACTTCCATATTGCTATTCATCACCAAAGGAAGTCAGGATAGGAACTCACACAGGGCAGGCACTTGGAGGCAGGAGCTGACACAGATGCCATAGAGGGGTGCTGCTTACTGGATTACTTCCCCTGGCTTGCTCAGCTTGCTTTCTTACAGAACACAGGACCACCAGCCCAGGGATGGCATTACACACAATGGGCTGGGCTTTCCTACCTTGATCACTAATTGAGAAAATGCCTTACAGCTGGATCTCATGGAGGCATTTCCTCAGGGGAGAGCCCTCCTTTCTCTTGTGATAACTCCAGCTTGTGTCAAGTTGAAACACAAAACCAGCCAGTCCACATAGCATAAGAAACATTTTGTGTGGAAGCCACACACCTCCACCTGCTAGCACCTGAACCATCTATTTCTAGCGTTACGAATGCAGAACATAGGAAAAACGTGAAGCTTGTACAGTTTCTATCTAGAACTCTAAGCAAAACCAGGGAGGCCCAACGGTACCTGCTCAGCACTCTTGAAGCACTGTAATTACCCACGCACATCAGGGAGCCCAGCTCTGCAGTACTGGTCTAGTTCAAGTCCTGTCCCTGGTAAAGTGTATGGACATGCCAGTCTCTACTGAGGCTACTCAAGACCACTCAGAAAGGGAGGCACATGCCCGAATGTACAAAGCCAACACAACATTGCTTGGTTTCCATCTTTACTTTCAATCCCAGTCTTTCCTTTTCATTACAAAAGCTCTAAACAAACACAAACCGGAAGGCAAAACCTAACATTTGCAAGGCACGTACTTTCCATAGGCGACTCCCCAATTCCACCAACACCCACAAATGCCAGGCAGACAGCCCTTAAGGAACCAGTAATCAGATCTACACCATACATGCGTGACCTTTTTATTTCATAGAAAACAAAAAAAAAAGATCAACCTGGAAAAGCCAGGCTGTGCACTAGCCTTTGTACGAGCAGACTCTTCCAGATACCTTCTCGTCTGGCCCAGCAGGGAAGGGAGGGGCAGCCCCCGCCTTCAGCAGTTCATGAAGACAGCAAGCTGGAGGCAGCAGGGAAGCTGAGAATCCCGGAGTCTCCTTACTCTCCCTAGCTTGGAGGGAAGTGGCCCCACGTGCCTGTGGCCTGCTCTGTGGGTAGCAGGTCCTGTACGGTTCATTGGAGGGCATCTCACTCAGTGCGGGCCTAGCTAGTATGAGCAAGTGGTCCAGGTAGTCCAAGACATGCCAGTCTTTGTCCTTAGTCCCCCTCCGTCCATCCAGGAGCCTCAGTCCACTGAGCCATTGTAGGATTTGTTGAACTTGTTGAAGGCGAAATCTACACTGTGCGTGGAGATGGGCTTTCTGTACAGGGGGTTTGAGGCCTGTGAGCACAAGAGAGGAGAGTGCACCTGTTCAGCCTCAGGTCTATCCAGCACCGGCAGGGACTTGCACCTGCTTCTGACTTGCTCTGTGCTCTGGGGGATCCCCTCCCTTCTCTGAGCTTTTACTCTTCATCTCGGAAATACAGGGCTTAGGCAGAAAGCCCTGGAAGTTCCCTGGAACCTGAACAGACAGACTCTAACTCTAGGGAGTCAGGAGTACTTCCCCTGAACTCTGTTCTGAGCCTGCACGTGCCCGGGGCCAGGACTTGCTCATGCGACCATCCAACCAGACCTGAGAGCTTGAGCTTTTTTCTTGGGTCCCATCTCTGTGTCTGTCCAACTCCCCACTGAGCTTGCCTCTGGCACTTCACTCTCAGCAGTCCCAACACGCACTGGGGTCTACATGCCCCTCGTGTCTTCCGGGAGTGTAATTTTCCTATCCAGCACTGAAGATGTTCATTGTTGGTAGGTAGGTTTGTTCTGTGATCCTAAGGATGGAGCCCAGAGCCCTGCTCATGCTAGGCAAGCATGTTACCACTGAACTACACTCAAAATTTTCGTTATTTTTATTTCGAGACAATGGCTCAATAAGTAACCCAGGCTAGCTTTGAACTTCAAACTCCTCCTGTCCCAGCCTCTGAAGCAGCTGGGATTATAGGTGCATACTACCATACCTAGCTCATTTTTTGTTGATTTGATTGATTGCTTTTAGCCTTTGGTCCTGGCTCTAGGCCAGCAACTTCTTTTTTTTTTTTTTTTAAACCCATCCCCCACTTACCATTTCATAACGGGCCCTGGAGCGCTCACTTTGGAACTTGGCAAACTCTCGGCGGTCATGGATGGTGACGAGCAGCTTCCAGATGGCCAGGAGTGCCATCCCAATCAGAAGGATGCTGCCAACCACAGCCAGCAGGATGGTCATGGCATTGGGGGCACTTCCACACTCTAGAAGGGGCCAGGAGACAGGTGGGCAGAGCCATCAGCACCTTACATCCGAGGTGAAAGGTTGCACCCTCCTTCCTGCCCATCCCCCTTCATGTTGCCTCCTTGAGGCTGAAAGCTGGCAGGTGGCCTCCCCAAGGAACAGACAGTGAAAGAGTCAGAGAATTCAGTAACTGTTTCAAGGTCACACAGCCATCCATGTGGTAACAGAAATGAGGCCCCTGGTGAATGGCTATACCTCTGTTGAGCTGTGCCCCAGAGGCTCAAGCCTGGCCCAGCTCCAGGGCAGGAGGCTGGGCGACAGCCCAGCCTTCATTATCAGTGGCTTCAGGGACAAACCCGGCAGGCAGGCAGGCAGGAAGGAGGGAGCGTGTATCACTTCCGAAAGGGCTGGTCTGCGCCAGGCATTTCTGAGCCCTTAGCAAAGAGCACTAAGGAGCAAATGTGTTTATTTCCAAGCAAAGACAGGGCTTGAAAGCAAGGCCTCCCGGCCACAGGCAAGCACCCCAGGTTGGTACTACACTTCCTGTCTCTGGCCTAGGAAGGTAATACTGTGTTTGGGGGATTGGGCTCAACTTGCAAATTGGGCTCTGTGACCTGGAATCTGCAACCCTTCTTCTACTCCCTCCCCGATCCAAAACCTGAAATGGCTGGAGTCCCAGTCACTCTGAGGCACAGGTGTTAAGTTAGTCCCAGTGCCCAGAACGAACACAAGATAGAATTGTTGGCACTGCTACAGAGTGAGTTCCAGGACAGCCAGGACTACACAGAGAAACCCTGTCTCGAAACAAAAACAAACAAACAAACAAAAAACAAACAAAAAAATAAAAAAAGAATTGTTGGCACTGAGCAGACGGCAGGTAGGAATGCTAGGCCCAGAGCTCCCTCTGCCCTTGGAATCTCCACTGAGAAACAGCAACAGCCAGAAAGACTGGTGTGACCTGGATAATCCTCAACTTAACTGACACCCTAGCTCCGGTGGAGCAGCTGCTTTGCACCTTCCCTGCAAAACCCCCCCTTTTTTAAAATTTATTTTTATATGTAAGTACACTGTAGCTGTCTTCAGACGCACCAGAAGAGGATGTCAGATCTCATTACGGATGGTTGTGAGCCACCATGTGGTTGCTGGGATCCGAACTCAGGACCTTCGGAAGAGTAGTCAGTGCTCTTACCCGCTGAGCCATCTCGCCAGCCCCCCTGCAAAACCCTTTAGCCCAGCACGCTAAGGTTTCCTTCAGAGTAAGGCACCGCCGCAGCATTCTCAAAGCCCCACTGGCCCAGCCTCAGCCTCAGCCCTCTGCTTCAGCAGTATGGCTGCCCAGTGTGCTCCACACATGTACTTTGAAATGTGCTTATTTCCAAGTAGCCCAGGCTGGCCTTTCAATGCTCCAAATTTCTCATCTCCCCATCTTTACCTTCCAGAGTGCTGGGCTCACGGGCTTGTACCACCACAAAGGGACTGGCACAAGAAAGCGGGCAGAAGATGGCCCCTCGGTCTCTCACCTACCTGGCTCCCTGAGGACCGTCAGGTTGGACCTCCCATTGGGCAGTTCTGTGTAGCTGAACATCATAACGCAGTCCTTAGCAGTTTTGTAGAAGCAGAGCACAGCCTCCTGGTCATCTTTGACTAAGAGAGAAGCAAGCAGAGACATCCTAAACATCCCTCTGGGTAGCACCAGGACCACTCATGGACAGGGATGGAAGCCAAGCCCCGCAGGAAAAGACAGGAGACGACTCCAAGGGGCTGCAGGGCTTTAAAAAGAGCTCAGATGTCTCACATCAAGATCACAGGCCCAGGGCTGAGCTTATTGATTTGGGAACATGTGGATCCCATCAAGACTGTCAACCCTCTGAAGTGTTGGCTAGTGGTGACATGAAATAAAAGAAGTCTTCAATGGCTAGGAGTGGATACGGATGAACGGAACTGGATGCAGCAGGCCTGAGTTGACTAAAGAGGACCAGAGGTTGCTCTTCCTTGAGAGCTGGAACTCAGGGTGCGAGGCTCTGAGGATGAGAGGCCGCTGTGTGGTGGCACTCCACACTGACATGTGAGACCCTGTCAGAGATCAGGCCATTAAAGGGCCAGCTCTGTGTATAATGGGTCTCATTCCTGACAAAGCCCTTCCTTGGCTGGCACAGCCCTTCTCTCTCCCCACACTGCCCTTGACCTTGTCCTGTCCAGGTACCAGGTCCCCAGAAAAGGGTTTTAGGACTGATCTTTAGGAGGTAAAGAGGTTAGAGAAAAGGAAGTCAAGCCACAGGGGTACATGCATCCCAAACCACAACCGCAGGTCAATGCTATGACACCAAATGTGTCTCCTTTCCCAGCACCTACGAGGCAGAGGCAGGTGGGTCTCTGTGAGCTGGAAGCTCATCTACATAGTGACTTCCAGGCCGGCCAGGACTCCCATAGTGAGACCTTGCCTCAAAAATAAACAAGTAAGCAAGTAAACAAGCAAGTACATAAATAAGGGAAGAAAGTAAGCCTGTCTAGGGGCAGGTGGTGACTTAGACATACACTTCTCTGCAGATACCTCGTGGTGGGTCGGGCTGGGAAGAAGCGGTCCCACATAGGACAGACCTGTTTGTGGGAGGTGGGAAGGGAACGCTTTTTCTTTCCTAACTACATGCGCTTCATGAAAAAAAGAGCTCAGCCAGGCCCTGGAGAGCAAGCCAGGGAAAGAGCAAAAGGCAGGGATGTGAGGGGCTGCAAAGAATTCCCAACTCCCCTGAGCCTGGCACGAGGCGGGCCACATGGTAAACGCACACTGAATGTTCGTGAGATAAATAGATTCAGCAGACTTCAATGCTATGTGATCTAGCCAAGCAGTCCATCAAAACCAGGGAAGAGGAAACAAGAGCCTACAAAGAGAAAATCCAGGACCAAGGCAAGACAAAGCCAGGGCTGGGAGTTTACAGCAGCTGGGGGTCAAGGCAGAGGGCAAGTCTGCTAGTACTGGCGAGCCTTGGTTGAAACTTCTCTCTTCAGATATGCAGTCCCTTAGGAACGGCTTAATCATTTCAAAATGTAGCCAATTTACGAAACTCACAATGTTGTACCACCACCCGAAAATGTCCACATGTGTTGTCTACTTTCAATCTCTCATTCCCTCTTGCTATTTTTTTCTCAATTGGCATTGCCTACTGTGGACATTGTTTAAAATCTATGTTCTTTTCTCCCCAGCTTCTTTACTTAGCCCAATATTTTGGAGGCTTGCACACGTTATGATGTTAGTGCTCTGCCTCTTTTTTCATGGTAAGATAATATCCCATTATGGATGGATAGTGTACATTTGCTTTACCATTCATCAGTTAATGAACAACTGACCATTATGATCAACACCATGGCCATTTATGAAAAAAAAAAAAAAATCAGCCCTAAATCTTTGGGTCATCCCCTCTCCAGGGAAGGAAAAAGCCCTAGATGCCTGTCAAGGTCCAGAGAGACAGCTGTCCACAGTTGTGCAGGGCACTCACCGATGGTGTCTACCCATGTGATCACCTCATCTTTGCACTGGTGGTGGCAGGTCTGGTTGTCAGGTTTCCCCTGGTGAAGCAGCAAGCATTCTACACAGTCTCTGAGAAAATCAAGGTGGTCGTTAGCTGCTGTACATCGTCCCAAAGGCTCAGCTGTTCTCTGGAAGTCTGGCCTTGGGGACATGATGCTCTGACGTCCTGCTGGTGTTAAAAGGATTCCCTGGGGTCTCAGGGAGACATATGAGTTTAGAGGTATATCTGGTATACTGGTCAGTTTGCCACCTGCAGACATTCCCAATGCTGACAGCAGGAACCGAGCCAAATACATCTGCACCCTACTACAGTGAACTGGCAGTGGAATCAGCCCCAGGGAAGAGGTCTCCAGGGCATAAAAGTTACTCCTGGCCCATGGAGGAGCCTTTACATTCCTGGGTCCAGTATTTGAAGCCCTTGTGTTATGTGCCAACTTCAGTATCCCCATCTGTCCCTCTCTGGACAAGGCTCAGTAAGCCTCAATGCCTGGGCTCAACTACAATCCTAAGAGCTGTAGGGTGGGGTTTCCTGGCAGTTCTGGTGCTGGGAAGAACCTCGTGCCAGTGTCTAGGTACCCGGATTCCAACTCCATTTCCATCCCATCCCCACACAGTGTCCACCTGTCAGCGTCCCTTAGGGCACGCCAGCCACTTACATGGTAATTGTCTACACTAAAGCTGGTACATTTTACAACAGAGACCTTCTCTAGAAAACATGAGGAGCCAAAAACAAAACAAAACAAAACAAAAAAACCCCGCTTATTATTACATTCTAAATCATCAACGCTGGGTCTGGACAGTCTCCCTCATAAGACTGCATCCACTTGGGAACACAGCTAGGAGGCCAGGCCTCAGCCAAAGCCGCTGTTAAAACCTGTAAGCGAGTAAAGGTCCCTGCCTCCTTGGGAAGGCCAAGCTCATGCCATGGGAAAAGCATACTCCAGGGCAGAGTAAGCAGTGTCAGGCAGCACAGGGGACTCTGGGAAAGTGGCACTCAGAGGTCTAAAGACATGAGAGGGGGGGTGTGCAATGGAGGTACCCTGACACTAAAGTGATGGGTATCCCCACAAAACTCCAGCCACAAGGGGACAGTTCACCCTGCCTATCCCACATGCTGATGGGGATCAAAACAGCCGGGTGTCTAGAAAGTTCCCTGGTTCCAGAGGAACCACATACAACTATTTGACTGAAGTTCTATTTCCAGCATGGGAGCTGGGGACCTTGACCTCAGGGCAGGAGGGAGCTCCTGCACAGTAGAGCTACTTTCCAGAGGAAAGACCCAGGAGAAGCACCCCTCCTGGAGTCCTGCTTCCCAGACATACTCTGAACCACCTTCTGCACGTCAACAAGGACTGGACAGTGGATTAGATCATGAAGAGAGAGGGCCATGACTCTCTCAAGAGGGCACTCATATGCTTAGGAATCTAACTGTTCCAGAGTTGGTGGCAAATCCTCTCCTGGGCCGATCTCATGCAGACAGCTCATAGCTGTCTCCTGTCCGATGTGGTCCCTTCTCCTCTCCATCCCCCTCAGGGTAGGCAGGCTCTGACAGTGGCCAGAAAGGGGTGGTTCCATCTCTGGTCATTCATGCTTGCTGGACCTTCCGCCAGCCTCTTAGATGAACACATGGCAAACAGGATGTCTGCTTCCAGCTGGCTGGAACCCACGGCTTCCCTCAGATACCCTGCTGTATCACCGCGGCTTCAGGTCACTTCTCGGACACCCTCCAACAACCCATGTGGATACAGCAGCCTAGAACTGAGCCCCCTGTGCTGGGGGGAAAACTCAGAATGCACTGTGTAGTTACGTATGAAAGCTTGTCTGCCCCTTTACAAAAACAAGCCACTCACAGAGATTTTTGTTCAAGGCATGTTAATTAAAATCAGCTGGAGCCGAGTGTGACCTCACCAAAGTGAAGGGTGTATTTGGTTAGTTCTAGAACATGAGGGATGAAGGACCAAAGTTATTCAAAACCTCTCAGAAAACAGCGAGTAGGAAAATGGCCTAAAATTCCATGATCAAAAGAACTTAGTAAAAAAGGAGAGGGAGGGAGAATAGGAAGAAAGAAAGAAAGAAAGAAAGAAAGAAAGAAAGAAAGAAAGAAAGAAAGAAAGGAAGAAAGAAGAGGGGATAAGAAGGAAGGGAGGGAGGAAGAGAAGTAAAGAAAAAGAGAAGAAAAAGGAAAAAGAAACAAGTTTTCATTAGACTATGAAAGAGACAGAAGGGCAGAGTGGTCCAGGGATAGATGAGAAGGGCCAGTCCCTCTCTCTGGGCCTTCCTAGCTCTTGTCTCCCCTGAGGCCTTTTAGCTGCCTGAGACAACCCCACATGGCCTGTTGCTCTGTAGGACGGTAGGGAAGCTTCAGCTCCTTTTACTGACTCGTGCGCTGCCCTAGCTCAGCCCACTCCCCATGATCCTCAAGTGGCCTGAGCAGCGGGAGTAACACTGGCTGGAGGCAGTGAGAGCTGGAGGATGGGCG